>NW_005842408.1:176079-224998 GCF_000455745.1 Alligator sinensis | reverse complement strand
TAAAAACTGCGGAACCAAGAGCACAACCTTAGCCTTCCGCTTATGACATATTTGTTCTTATGCGGTGTTATTCATATGCAAGAGATCATAACCTTAGCAGGTGTAGAATAACAACCCACAAATAGGAAAATATTGCAGTAATTATATGCTTAACGCTCTCTCATGCTGCACCTTAGAATATGCTTCGCTAAGTTGGAGGGAGCAGGCCAACAGACTAGGTTATGCTCAGTATCCAAAATATAAACCCAGAAGCTATGTCAAAAGCAAATTAATGAGAAGTCAAGTATCTGAAGTTAGGAAATGCTAGTAAGAAAGTTGTCTTAGACCTTAGTTTGGTTCCCTTTGGGTCTGTGTTAATTCCAGGATGACAGACTATTTTTTCCCCAGTACTTTTTTCCTCCCTTCCAGGGGTTCGGCTTTGTATGTAGGCCGACTGCTTGGTGGAGGCACCAGGGCTCTGCCAGTGCATCACTAATGAAATAGCAGATCATAAACTTTCTACAATTGTCCCCAAAATGCACTTACACAGGATCTAAGTTTACAATCTCAGCAGAAAGATGCTGGCTTGAAAGGGAGCAGCACTGAACCATCTTGTCACTATGTAGGAGATCCAGACCTGCCCCGTGCAAAAGGGCATTATCAACTAATCTGTTTTAACAGCACTGTCAGTAAACAAGTGTCACAGTTTCATGTGAGACAGAGCATTACCACCATATTGCGGTAAGCAAAGGTTTTCCTAATGTTTAAAAATCTTCCATGAAAGATGCACACAAAATGCCAGCGTGTGGACAAGGGTGTAGGTTGTAGCCGTGTTGGTCTAAGGACATAGGCAGACAAGGTTCCTTGGGTGAATTTGATATCTTTTATTAGACCAACCCAAATAGTTGGAGAATAGTTATTAAGCTTAATATCTTTTATTAGACCAACCCAAAGGGTTGGAGAATAGTTATTAAGCTTAATAACTATTCTCCAACTCTTTGGGTTGGTCTAATAAAAGATATCAAATTCACCCAAGGAACCTTGTCTGGCAGCATGTGGACAAAACATTTATCACTACAAACTCAACCTTACTTTTGGTTCACAGTAAACAAGGTCAGTACCACTGATCTGCTTTCTTCTGAGTTATTTCTGAAGTAAAACTGCTACTCACTGAGATCCTCTGCCAGCTGGACCCTTTTGCCAGTTAGTAACTTAATCTTCTTCTCGTTGTCCTCAGCAAAGTCTTCCAGCACTTCCTTTACATTCTTCTCCAAACGCCTGACTGTAAAAGTGTGATTTAAATAGTGGTGAATTCTTCAAGAGGGAGGAATGTATGCATCAAAAGAATGACCTCTCTTTGCAAATTTTTTTGGAAGAAAAATCCTGATTTTGGGCGGGGGGGGGCGCTCTGATTTTGTGGGAAAGGGTGGTTGTGATCACACTTAATCAATGATTTAAAAGCTCAAAGGAAAGAGGAGAGAGAAAACAGAGATGAGCACTAACACACGTCATGACAAAAAAGACTCAGGACCGACATACCAGAAGTAGGACAAAGCCTGAGCCTGGCCTTCCAAGTATTATACAACACTTTTTAGCTCAAGAGCTGAAGCTCTTCTGCTGAGATGACTCACCAGATGCACATGCTAAGGTGGGCAGTTACACATCTGTATGATTTTGGATAGTATAAGGTGAACAGGAGGCCACTGGGGAGTCTGTTGAAGCTGCAGTGTCATCATACTGATAACACCCCATGCTTTACTACTTGTACTTCCTAGTGGAGAGAGCACTCAACTGGCGTGCAGGAAACCTGGTTTCGATTCCTGGCTCCTCTACTGGCTTACTGAGCAACCTTGGACAAGTCACTTGTGGTGTGCTTCGGCGTGCCGTCTGTAAAATGGGGATGACGATACTGACTATATTTGTAAAGCACTGATTGTAAATCCACTGATGCAAAGTACTACTAGAAAGTTAGTGCCATCATACTTGGTGTGGGGGTTTTTAAACTATTATTATTAAAACATTTCAACTTTCCCAGTACCTGGCCTAGATGAGAAATAATCAGGTAAAGCTCATTCTTCCGAAAACAAAGGGACATCAAGGTGCAGAGAACATTAGATCCTCAGACTGAGGGCACTTCTTTTGAACACATTTTCATGGGGTTATTGGATCTCGAGTTGTTTTAGGATGCCCAGATAACAGCTGTGGCCCCAGTATGGCACTTCTTAAGTTTGAGCCAAGAGCACTTTTGTCCACCTTTGCTTGCTAAAGAGATTAGGGCTACTCCTTTTGGATGGTCAAACAATGAACACAATGCCCTTGTGTTCCACAGGATCCGAACAGCCTCCCTGGAGGAATCTGAGGTGTTGATTTCATCTGTAGAGCCCTTGATAGTTTGGGCCCTGTGTTTGTTAGAGACAAGGCTCTTGGTGATCCATGCCAGCAGGGGAGATCAATCAGCTGGCTACTCAAGATGACAGTCCCTTGCTTTGTATATTTAGGGACAGAGGCTTTGCTGTGGAGGGTTTGTTGACTTTCAGGGCAAGTGGCAAGGTTTCCCTGTTTACTCAATCTTTTCCTAAGAGGTTGGCTTGAAAGAGTCTCTGGTTCACAGCTGGGAGTTCATTATTAGTAGTCACCATGGTGCTAATTGATTAATGTATAAATGTGGTCGTCTTAGGAAGATATGGGTCTTAGAACATAATGCCTGAAATGTTTTTATGCATTAAAAGTTTATTTTAGATTGATATTTTAGTATCAAACGTACAGATTTTATTAAACCTATGACAAAAGATCGGATTGAAAAAGAACAAAGATAGCAACTGTTTTCTGAAGTTCTCTCTGCTTACAACAGATTTCACTATCTAGCTCTGCATGGCAAGTCAGCATCTGAAGATAATTTGTAGCAGGGTATTCCCATGGTTTGGAGTCTTTGCCATGCTATCTATTTTAAACCCATTTCAAAATCTGACAACCATTTAACACCAAAAAATTAAAAAAGGCAATGGGCCACAATGAAGTTGAGAGCCACATCCTGATGTGATAGCATTAGAAATGTTTTAACATTAGCATTACATTTCAGACAAGGCAGACACCGAAATCCTTACCTTCTGTGTTGGTAAGCTGTTGCCTCAGTGTGTTTGCTGTAATTGCCAGCATTCGCTGTATGCGCCAGAAGAGAACCACATCATTACATTCAAGCTGAAACAGTCAGAAGAAACTGTTAGCATTGCTTGTCTGGGAGTTTCAGTGAACAAAACAGACTCTTAAAAGATATACTCTGGAGAAGAATAGGGCAGGGAGACTAACACACACGCACACACACACTCTCTCTCTCTCTAACTTATGCAAAGAAATACTGATTAGATGTGCTGTACATGATAAGGGCCAATGTTAGCCTTATATGTTCCTTCCGCTCCCCGACTGCCACCAGCTGCTCACACTTCCCCAGCGAAAAGGGGAGCACTCAGAAATTAGCTGCATGTACTACATACACGCCAGTCCGTGTACCTAACCTCTTTGGGTGCTTTGCTGTATATGTGTATAAAAAAAAAGTCTGGGACTCAGCCTGTCTCCCTGTCCGATGAATGTCTGTGAAGAGGGTGCTAGGGTTAAGGGATGCACAGGTAATAACAAAGGAGAGGAAACGCAGCCTCCCTTCCCACCGGCTGGGCAGAGAAGAATAACTCCAACTCCAAAGAGGAGTTGATGAAGAGTAATAGATGGAAAGAAAACCCAGGATATGAACTCCAACAGAATCTCCTGACTGTATCCGTGTGCTTGCCAAAGACTGCAGCCTCCCAAGCCCTTCTGAAACCCCATGCAGAGGCACCCTTCTTCCCCTACTGTCATCACAGCAGCCCTGCAGAGAAACTTCTCGGGCTGGCTTTCTGACCACAAGGGTTTAATCCCAACTAATCATAGCCAGAGATTTATTATTTAAAAAAAAATTCTTGGGGCCTTTTTTCCTTTGAAATTTCTCTTATTTAAATCACTCTAATTTAAATGTCTTATAAGTTCTTCCCTTTGTTTCTAGCAGCACTGCCAAACTGCCAGTAGTTTAAAATGTAAACTATACATTAAATTATAAAAGGTGACAGACTAAACGTGGGTGATGTTTTCTTAATCATCTCACCCTCTAATTTTAAATACAAATTGGTACCAAGCCATTTTAAGCTTTGGTGGATGACATGCATTTTCAGGAGCAAAAATAGATTTCCAAAACAGCTTTTGCATGAGAACAAAACTGTCATTTGTCTCTTAACCTTTATAAAGGCTGACAGTCGCACTGATAATAAAAGGTTTAAGAGGAAAGGTCTGATTGTTAGCTATGTGGTGGATTAATAATAATAAAAAAGTAAATTACTTTCATATGGATCTTTCCTCTTGTACCATACATTAACCCTTCTTTCTGCTCTTAACGCTGATTTCTCTATCCTTACCCCAGGGGAAAAAAAACAACAAAAATGAAAACCCTTTATTTAGCATGAAGGCTTTCCCTGTACTATGGCTTTGAAATTTCGACACTGACAAGGAAATCAGACATTTCTGGCAGACCTAAGTAGACACCAACAGAACATCAAATCGCCAGAGGGTAACATGAAACTTTCATAGCACTCTGCAGAGCAACGTTGCCAGGTAATAAGAGGGGGTTGGCCAAGCCACATCTTGCAAGCCACATGAAGCTCTGGGCAGTGCTAAGTGCAGCTCCTGGAGAAAGAAGTGTTTAAATAAAACCCCTCTCTTTCTCTCCCTCTGTTCATTTATTACTTTCTATTTTTTCAGTTCGCTCATTATTTATTCTATGCAGCCATTTAACAATAAGAGATTTGAGCTGGAACTTTGCGCACAAGTTGGGACATGCACGCCTCAAAAACTGCATATCCTGGCTGTGTCAGGATTTGGGTTTATAGCCAGAAGGGTTAGAAATTTGGCAATTCTTGTAACAGCCACTTAGTTAACGACTGACATCTTGTGGACAGGTTCTGGAATTACTGCGAGACTCAATGCTACCGACTCGGCCGACGTAGTAGCTCGCCAGACTCAGAAAGACCATACTAATATTAACGTGCATAAATAAAGGACTAAACTAATTTTAAAATAGTATATTTCTTGCTGGCTATACTTCCATAGCCATTTAAGTTGCTCAGCTTCCCAAGACACTAGTATTTGTGTGTTCCTCAGTTTACCTCGGAGTCAACAAAATGCCTTTGGTAGTAATAAAAGCCTCTTCGACACAGATTACAATGGCTCAAAGCAGTCCTCAGGAAATGTCTTCTATAGATTTGGTGCCATGTGTCTTTAATCTACAACGACAGCGTTCAAAATGGATGAAATATATATCAGTTTACTAGTAGTGTTACACTTTAACAATCACATCTTTTCTCAAAAACTGAGAATAAAGTGTTTAGAATAAACTGCATAAGTTTTTTCATGCTGGATAAAATTTAACAGTTAATCAAAGACTGGTTATCAACTGGAAAATGAATGGAAGTTATAGCATACAACCAAGTTTTAAACTAAATTTAACACAAACCCTGAAAAGGAAACTGTCACAGCATTTACATTCTACATCTCAGGGTTTTCAACACCCTCTTAGAAGGCTGAAGAATCTTGTACACATTTTGAAACAGCACACGGTTCATCTGAGTTAAAATGTCAAGTTACAGGTTATATAGTGCACAGGCTGTCCTTTTATGACACAGAATCAAAGCTTTTGTAGAGCACACTTTAGTTAACTTAATGTTTATCCAGAAAAGGGTATACCCAACTATTTTAATGGATCTTTTATTGAGTGGATTTATGAAAAACTATACATTTAAAAGTCCTTTTGAGCAGGATTGTTCATGTCCAATACTGCAAACTCATATGCGACAAGTACTTTGTTTTATCAAGTACCAGTGATCAAGTGGATGCAACACTGAACTAGAACACTAGAGACTGGAATCTCTTCCTAATTCTGCACCGGTTGGGTAGTGATTCTAGGCAAGTCATTTCACCCCGTGCCTCATTTTTCCTGTCTAAAACGGGGGCAGTGATTCTGAATGTTGTAGAGTTTTGAGACCTATTGATGAAAAGGGCTGTGTAAGAAGTAGACTGAATATCCGTGACAGTACAGTTAAGCACATGCATAAGTCTTTAGTGGGATTGAGGCCATAACAATGCTGAAGAAAATCTGCATGTACCAAATATTGTTACTATTCAGATTTTCTTACACAATGTTTTAAACTGCATATTTAATTAAATGAAGCCCCTACTTCAGTTTAGCTCCTTATACTGTAATGCTGTAACCTATTTTGCAGAATAATTTAGGCTGTAGATAATGTCTCTGGGTGTGCCCTAACGAAATACGAGTTAACTTCAGCATCTTTGGCCAATTCATCACTTGGATACAGATATGAACTTCAATCAAGCTCACCTACACATATCACTGCGTACAAATCACATATCCTTCCAAAATAACACTAAATATATTTAATGTTTCCTGCCCTGTGGCACTTGAATCCATTACATAATGTATGCATGGACACTCCACAATACAGACCTCTATAAGGGGGAAAAGAATATCTGCTCAGCAGATTCGGAGCTCATTCCAAGCTGTCACGTTCCAAAGGGCTGCAGAGCTGTTGTCTGACAGCCAGCAGAAAGGGCCTTACAAAAAATGTGTGCATTGCGTGCAAGCACTCATTTAGCAATTTTTTTAAGACATCTGGATTACAAACTCGATGTTTAGATACAATCCTTTTTATGGTAGCTAAATAGGGCCTACAAATGCTCGCAAAGAGCTTCCACATGTTCTGTTACAACATTACATCTTACCAGACAGGGGTCCACTGTTACTCCTCTTGCTTCGAGATTCTTCCGGACAGTTGTCACCTCGTCATTTGCCAGGTAAGCAGCATGGTCATCATTACATTTGATCAACTTCTCAAGTTCATTCTTTGTTTCATTGCGAACGTGCTAAAATGAGAGGTTCAATTAAAGCACTGACCCAATCCCTGCATTTCTTACAATTGGCAACCTCTTGGCATAAACTTTGTGGCTCCATGTTGATGTCAACTTATACAACATGCTGCACCTTTGCTGCTAGACCAGCTAGGACTAACAACTCTCTTATACTTGACAAGGATGAAAGTGTAACAAGTGTGAACTATTTGCACATAATAATTTTAATTAAGGCCTGCATTTAAAATTCTAAACAGACAATCACATAGCCACCACCTAAGTCAAAAGGTTCATCAACCTTTTTTTTCTGTTCAGTAGACCAGACCAAAATGCAGAACTCTAGTTCACTTGAAGTTTCCATTTGTTTAAATTTAGCTCTAGTTCAGATCATGAAAAACTTCTTAAGCTCCTGTGAACTATGAATTGGAAATGAAACAGAAACCCCAACAGAGTTTCTGAAATGAAACGTACTTCCAGCATCTGGAAGCTGCTCAGCAGAATTGACATTCTTGTTAAGAGCAGCAGTCAATGGGACTTCCTTGTGCTGGGAACTCTCAAGCCAGCTGGCTCTTTGGTCTACCAACTAACATGTCAGGCAGCACAGGGAGACTGGGTGCCTGGAAGGTCTGCAACAGGCTCCGCAGTCCAGCTCCCAGCAGGGAGACCAGATAGCCCCAGAGTGGAGGCCCTCCAGGCTTCCTGCTGCAGAGCTTGGAGCTGAGCCATACTTAGAGGTATCGACCTGGAAGGGTGTGGGCAGTGGGGTCCCGCAGGGCTCGGTCCTTGGACCGATACTCTTCAATGTCTTCATCAGCGACTTGGATGAGGGAGTGAAGTGTACTCTGTCCAAGTTTGCAGATGACACAAAGCTATGGGGAGATGTGGACACGCCGGAGGGCAGGGAACAGCTACAAGCAGATCTGGACAGGTTGGACAAGTGGGCAGAAAACAACAGAATGCAGTTCAACAAGGAGAAATGCAAAGTGCTGCACTTAGGGAGGAAAAATGTCCAGCATACCTACTGCCTAGGGAATGACCTGCTTGGTGGCACGGAAGCGGAAAGGGATCTCTGAGTCCTAGTGGACTCCAAGATGAACATGAGTTGTCAGTGTGATGAAGCCATCAGAAAAGCTAATGGCACTTTATCGTGCATCAGCAGATGCATGACGAACAGATCCAAGGAGGTGATACTTCCCCTCTATCGGGCTCTGGTCAGACCGCAGTTGGAGTACTGCGTGCAGTTTTGGGCGCCGCACTTCAAGAGGGATGCGGATAACCTGGAGAGGGTCCAGAGAAGGGCCACTCATATGGTTAAGGGCTTGCAGGCCAAGCCCTATGAGGAGAGACTGGGGCACCTGGACCTCTTCAGCCTCCGCAAGAGAAGGTTGAGAGGCGACCTTGTGGCTGCCTATAAGTTCATCATGGGGGCACAGAAGGGAATTGGTGCGGTTTTATTCACCAAGGCGCCCCCGGGGGTTACAAGAAATAATGGCCACAAGCTAGCAGAGAGCAGATTTAGACTGGACATTAGGAAGAACTTCTTCACAGTTAGAGTGGCCAAGGTCTGGAACGGGCTCCCAAGGGAGGTGGTGCTCTCCCCTACCCTGGGGGTCTTCAAGAGGAGGTTGGATATGCATCTAGCTGGGGTCATCTAAACCCAGCCCACTCTTTCCTGCCTATGCAAGGGTTGGACTCGATGATCTATTGAGGTCCCTTCCGACCCTAGCATCTATGAATCTATGAATTAGAGCTGTATTTCCTGGGACTCATGACTGCAGCAGGTAGCTGGAGGGCATGGCATGGCATGGCAGGAATCCCTGACAGCACTAGCCTGGCAAAGCTGCATTCTGTAGCCAGACTGGGGAATTCTTGCAGGTGCTCAGTAAAATCAACATTTTGTTAGGTTTCACACAGCCGGGAGCAGGATTCCCAGGGCTTAACAATTTCACTCTGTGTCGGCAAGTTCCAAAAGCCATGAGAACCTCTACTCTGGCCTCAGTGTGCTTGAGGCTCCCTCCTGCACACTCAAAAGCTCAGACCCAAGTGTACTGGCCACAGCAGGGTTTTCCAGGCTTTCAAGACAGTCAGGACTCCCAGGTCCATGGCTGGGAGATGGAAAGCCTCAGGAGTCTCTGGCTTCACTCCTGGCTTCAAAGCAAGGAGTTGAGAAGCCGTGGCATGGTGTGCTGCCCTGCAGCCACGGACCTTGAAAACAGAGTGGGTCCAAGATTGATTCCCTGGGAGCCCTGCCATTGACTTGTCAACTGTTTGTCAGACCCTAGATGCTGTGGGTGAAACTGTTTCATTACTAATTTTCATATCTTCTCTAGGGCTCACACTGTCTAAGCTCATATCAGGTCTGAGGTACACTGTGACTTCAGAGTCTTGTATCTCCTCTGAAGAAGACACTGCTGGTACAATGTCTGCTCTTATTCAGTGTTGACTCTCTTCTTAAACTCAGGGATTGTGGAGTCAGCCTTGACCTTGAATGTTAGAGAAACAAGGGGAGTACTGGAAAAACAGATCCAGGTACTTTATCTACAGGTCAGGAAATCTCCACAGATTTCTCTAACTTAACTCTGCTCCGTTTCATGAATCAGTCTCCTAGTTTAACTACATGATAGTCTGGTCCTTCTTGCAAGGCATTTATAAATCCAGTCTCAGTTTCACAGAGGAGTCCTGAATCCTGAGCCACGACTGCTCTCTTGCTCAAAGAGGGACCATGTTAGCTTCAGCAACTCATCCAACACCCAATGAGATAGGACAGTTTTTGAAGTATTCTGTCTCCACCTCTGTAGTACACAATGAACTTTGGATTCCTTTCCTCTGAGCTATAAAATCATTTTTTGGTCAGGCTTTCTTCTTCAGATTATAATCAATTCTGAGAAATGAATTTAGTTATACCTTTGTAGCGTGATAGGCTAAAAATAAATCTCCCTTTGGGGACAGACTAGTCAAAGACAGTTTAAATACATATAGTGGAATTTTGCAAAAGTTAAGAGCAAGCGAGAGGGGGAATGCTTAGGCAACAATTCTAATTGCCTTTAGCACGCTAGCTATGCTTTCTAATTTAACAGTGATGACACCATTAAAGCATGACGATATACTATACCATTCCCCTACCTTTCAGGACATCATGAGACACTATGAGAAACCAGATCAGTTTCCACTCTGCTTAAATACTAGTTAATTTATCTCCTCCGAGAAAAACTTAATTGATTACAACAAATACTTCATGACTGAGCAGTAAAAAGATGAAATTCCTTATCAGGAAAGGTAACCAGTTTGCAGCTTCTGAAACTATGTACTTTGTCTGCCAAACACATAGTACGCTCTTCAGACTAACATTTAAAAAGCTTGGAGGGAAACGGCAGGATATTTCAATTTCCTGTTTTGCATTTGCAGTACCAGTAGTGACAGTTCCACATTTTAGACCACTTAGCTATTAACCACCACGAAGTTTACCACAAAAGCATACACCTGGGAAGCAGACAGTATCTGAATTTGCTTTCACCTGCTCTTTGGAACGGGCTATCCAGTACAGCCACCTCTTTTTCCAGTCTGGACCCACCATATCTTCAATAACAGATTCAGCTAAAAAAAGAAACAAGGTTAAAGAGATCAGTCAACATGTACTCTATCTGGAAGGATGTCTTGTTAACCAAAACCTTGTGTCTGATTCAAAGTGGACCATTTATTCCCATTTTTAAGAAATTCAAAGCTTTAAATATTTTTTTAAGTTTTCAGTTAGTTTTCAAGCAGAATGGGATTTCCAGAGCAGTGGGGGTGGAGAGGGTTCAGATGCATCTCCCATTAATTTTAAATAAGCGTCCTAGTCTAACAAACGCTGGTAAAGAACACAAAATGCACTACACGTGGAACATAGTTGTGATTACATACATATACGTTACTGCACAGCAACTGCTGTCAAAGTGCGAGCACTCACTGTCTTTGAGACGACTGTGGAGAGTCTCCTCCATGAAATGAATAGCTGCATCCCACTGCTGTTTATCGGATATCGACCGATCTTCTAAAGCGTTGTGCTGGATCACTCTCTGACAATACGAGACACAAACGGTTCATCTTTCTATTTACAGTATTAAATGCAGTCTCAGCTCAGTGTTCTGCTACTAGCAGCTCTACAACTAACTAGACCCTGTCATTTCTGCTAAAAGGGGAGATCTGACTAACAAGAAAAAGGAGCTATAAGGAGGAACAAATGGCTAAGCAGAGGCTGACGTAACATATGGTAATGAGGTGAGAAAAAACAGAGAAAGAAGGCAATTATCCCACAAATTAGTCTTAAATCAGCCTAAACCAGGAGGGCCATGTGCAAGATGCACCTTCTCCTGGAGAGCTGCCACCAGCAGATCCACACTGACTGGATGCAAACTGTCAGCAAATTTGCAAGAGGGAAGCTGGACTGAGCCCAACAGATTAACAAAGCAGCGTGATGTGAGGACACAGATTGGAGTAATGACTTGCTGGGGGCTTTTGAAATCCTTTTTAGGTTTTTGTGCTTGTGGAACATGATGCCAGACTGGGTCACCCCACAGGTACATCTAGCCCAGCATCCTATCTTTTACAGTGGCCCAGAGCAGATGCTAAGGGGAAGACTATTTGTGCAGGGCCTATCTGGCCTGATTTATTGCTCCACCCATCTTCCTTTATAGCTTCCTGCCCTTAGAGGCCTGGCCAATCCAAATGGGGAAGCTGAAGCTCTACCATCATGTTTAACACCCACTGGTGAAGGAAGGCATGGTTGAATCATTATAGCAGGCCAAACCACACAGGCAGTCCGCATGAGCCCCATGTTGCATTGCTTTAAGCAGTGCCTTTCATCTTGAAATCAGCAGGAACTGGCAAATGGCTAGTGCCACCTGCACTAAAGAGCCGTCTGCCTTACCCACATGCATCCTACGTGGCCTACAGTGTGTGATTCATTTGGAACTTAAAAGCGGTCAAACCTGGAATGTGGCTATAAAACAATAATTCATTACATCTCTGGCATTTAGTCAGTGTGGCACACAGCTTTAAAAGCAACATTCTGCACACTGCTGAAATGTGTCTGACCCCTTCCACCAATTTCCTTCAGGTAATCCTTGTCTGCTCAAATCATCCCAGCATATGCAATGACACAATGCTTTGTATATGTGATACTCAAACTGTGGTCCATTTGCAATCAATGAATCAAGAGTTTTTGGGGGGTTCTTTCTGTAAGCTAAGCAAGGACTGTGGCAGGCTAGCTGATCTATGAAAGGTAAACAGAACAAGAGAGGGAACCACTGATTCACACTGCAATTCATACTGCAAGGCAGTTGCACACGCGCTGTGTAAAACTCAGGTGTGTATTACAGTTTTCAACATATGAAGGATTAAAAAAAAAAAATGCAACCAAAGTGAACATGAATCTTAAATGAAAAGAATTCAAGAGCAAATGATCCGTCAGCTACGGGAACAAATACTACCCCATACCAAGCTATCTTCTGCTCTCTCATTCCAGTGGTGCCGTTTAATACTTTCTTCTTTGACAGCTTGTTTCAATTTATCAAAGATATCGTCATGCTCTTTTCCTTTCTGTTCTGTCATGAATCGAGAAAATTCTTCCTGCAGGGTTGCCCATGCCACCTAGAAAGTTAGTGACAAGTGATTTGACTGACAAAATTGTCATGCATATAAACATTAATACTTGCACATGAAGATATGAAGGATATTAAAGTAATTTATTGAGTTTTCCTCCGTTTCGCTCCCATCGGGCCACGGTAAAAAAAAGGTTGGGAGCCACTGAGTTAACTTAAAACTTGCATTTTAACAAACTTTGTATAGAAAACCATGGCTAACAGGAAAATACAAACCTGTAGCTATGCAGATCTTCATTTATACAACTAAAATTAATCAAAAAATTTAGTTCTAACCTCTACTGCTTTATTAGGCAGCTGCTTGTCAGTCCATTGCTTTAGCTTGATGTCTACAGTGGTGTTAAACGTTCCTGAATTCACAGTCTGGGCTGCTGGAAGGTAGATGTTCTCAATCACATGAGTAGATACCCTTTCCCACAATGTTTTCTGAAGAATCTCTTCCCTAAAATGGAAAGTTGTAACATTCACGATAGCTTCCAGTGCAGAGCTCTGATCCAAGCAGTAAGTCTATCTTAAACTGCTCTAGCAGGCCAATGTGTAGCATTTCATGCTTTCAATATTTTTAATGAGTAGAAGCGACTCCCTTCAAAAGATGTCATGAACACAAATCTTCGACATTTCTTCCGCCCACTCCACTGAGTGAATAAAAACAGTTGTCCGCAATTCTCACTGCTACTTCAATGGGCTCGATGAATGATGGACCTGTCTAAGGTTTCCACCTGTGAGACCTTCTCACCATGAATGCGTGCCAAGGGTCATTAGTTACATTGGTTGAATGAAGACATACAGCAGGTAGGAATAATTTTCCCCATCTACAGTGCATTATGCAGAATTAGAACACAGCGTACACAGAACAGAGGCCTTATTTGTCCTGATTTAACCTAAAGCATTTTTTTATTTTTATGGTTTGAAATATATTTTGGAAATTTTAATATTTTTTGGGCTAGAGGGACCAGGGTTGTAACATACAGGACATAGAGGTCTCATGACTTGCTTATGCTGCCATGCTAACTACATCAACGCAGAACAAGATCCCTGGGGAACTTCTCAGAAATATCATTTCACCTCCTTCCAACTCAAAAGAATTTTGCTTTACTTTTGATAACTCTTCCTATTCTCCTTTTACTGTGCCTACTGTCTACCTACAAGGTCAGTACAGATGGGTCTGAAGGCTTCAATTTGTTAAAGGTAGAACTTTTGGCTTAAATAGGCTTTCAAGGCTTGTAAAGCTATTTATATGAAGTCAAAAAGTAACTGAAAGATTTTACTCCCAGGGAAGAACTGTGGAACATTTATCATTGACAAATGAAAATAACTGCTGTCGCTGGCAAAAAATGATGGTTTCTTTAAAGCCCTTTGTTCAGTACCTAAGCATTTCTTCATTGCTTAAGAAAATAATTTATTTAGATAAAAGCATCACTGCAGTGAAGAATGATGTACTAAGATACTTACACTTAATGGGTGTTGGAAACTATTAGCTACGGCCTTTGCTTCTTAAAAAAAGCACTACAAGGTACAGTTATAACTATCTTTTGACCATCAGGAAGTGCAATCTCAAGCAATTACTTGTCATTTAGTTTTGTTTTTTTTTTAATCTTCATTTAATCAAAGTAACCTTAACTAGTAGTAATGGGAATTTAAACTAGGTTTCAAGTTCTATTACAATGTCCTACATTTTAAAATTAGAACATGGTAGAGACACTAACTTGTGAGGGATTACAAATACACCAATATCAGTATCATACAGACATAATCCACTGGATGAAATGGAAAAAGTGATGGGTCAGGGTACTCAAGATCCACTGCTAAACTGAAAGAGATAAGCATGGAAATACTGAGGACTGCATTAAACTTGGAAATCTGAGCCTAGAATACAAACTCAGAAGAATGTGCTGCATTAAACACATACTCCAAAACACATTCATGTGCCCAGTTTTTTCTTTTAAGGCAATAGTTATCTCTTGATGGAATTCTGAACCTATTGGCCCAAATCCTAATCGAGACCCACATGAAGTTCACAGGAGATATAAAGATGACTTCATTGTTTATTTTCACTCTTGGAGCTGTCTCTACTGTGTCTTTTATCAATTAGACAAAAGAACAAATTATGCTCAAACCTCTACTGGCCAGGAACTACACACAATTTTGGTGAATGAGGAATATATTTAGGGGAAAAAAGTACATTCCAGATAGGCAAAAGACATAAGAGGGGTAACTATCCTGTAAACTTGTGACAGTTATTTTAAAACTGAGTAACATTTCTGAAATACAGAAAAAGCATTCTTCCATTTTTGGAAAAGAGGCATACAGTTTAAATGTAAACCAGATAGCTACTGTACCAGTGCTTTGGTGTGACTTGGGTCAAACTAATAACCTCATCAAGGATTTCGTTCTTTGCTTTTTCAAACAGTTCATTCTGCAGAAAAGAAAAAGTGTGAAAGCCAATGAAGACATCTGCAGTCTAAGGCAGTCAAAAGTTTTATATAACATATCAAGTACAAATGTAATGTAATTTACCCGGTCAAGCTCTCGCAGCCGCGGGTAGTTGTTCTTCCACTCAGTCTCAAGATTAAAACGTGTTGCTATGAGAGAAAAGAAGAATCAGATGTCTATATTGACTAAGACTCCTTTATAATCTAGAGAGATTGCATGGCTATTCCAGCAGCCTACCTATTCTTTAATTTCTCATGGAACTTGTTTCTGACAAATCATCTGGTCTTTCAAAACGACCACAAAGCATAAAAAATAGAATACATTATTTTTCTTATTTATGGTGCAAAGTTGAAAGGCTGTTGCAAAAGCGTGACGGTGTTTGACATTCTTTTTTAAACATAGTCAATAGGACTTTCAATTTAACTCTCTTGAACAGTGGAAACAGAATCAAGCCATGGCACTGGGTGGAATCTGTTTGACAGGAAGGGGTGTGAAAGATCCTACTCAGCCTTTTAACAGATACCATCTAACTGAGTAATCTGCCCTTGCAATCCTGCTGCTCTTTGGCAACCGCTGATCCTCAATAAAATGGAATTTACCATGCAACAGAGGACAACAGCACTTACTGCTCCCTAACACTTTTTTGTGGGCTGACATCATTCATGCCTCAGTCTTTACAAAAAAAATAAGATGTAGCCAGACACCTAAATAAGGATTATCTAGATAAGGAAGGGGGCAAACTGAGGGAGGAGATGACAAGAGAGACAGTCAGAGAGCTTCTGATAGGTCTGAATGAATTCAAGTCAGCAGGGCCAGCTGAACTTCATCCCAAGGTACTGAAGGAACTGGCAGAGGAGATCTTGGAGCCCTTAGGAATTATCTTCATGAAGCTGTGGAAGATGGGCCAGGTACCATAGCACCGGAAAAGGGCCAACATAGTGCCCCTTTTCAAAAAAGGTGGACTGGGGGAACTACAGGCCAGTTTAGCCTCACCTCCATACGTGGGAAATCACTGGAGCATAGCCTAAGGAAGATCATTTGCAAACATCTGGAGGAAGAAAGGCTGATCACAAGCAGCCAGCATGGATTTATGAAAAACAGATTGTGTCAAACAAACCTGATCTTCTTTGACAAAGTAACTACTTGGGTGGATTAAGCGAATGCTGTGGATAGCATGCATCTTGACTTCAGCAAGGCTTTTGACAAGGTCCCACGTGACCTTTTGGTAAACAAACTGGAGAAATATGGGCTAGACAAAACTACCATAAGCTAGAGAAACAACTGGCTCAACAACTGCAAGCAAAGGGTAATTATTAGAGAGTCCATGTCAGAATGGCAGGAGGTTTCAAGTAGTCCCACAGGAGTCTGTCCTTGGCCTGGTGCTATTCAACGTATTAATTAATGATTTAGATGCCAGCACAGAAAACTTCTCGAGCAAGTCTGCAGATGACACGAAACTGAGGACTGCAAATGTGTTGGAGGTTGACAGCATAATTCAAAAGGATCTCAAAAGATTGGAAAGTTGGACTACAACTAACAGGATGAAGTTAAATGAGGATGAATGGAAGATGCTGCAACTCAGGAAGAATCAGAAACACAAATTTAAAATGGGTGACACTTGGCTGGAAGGCAGCACTATGGAAGAAATTTTTTACAATAAGGGTGGCTAGAGTCTGGAACGGGCTTCCAAGAGAGGTGGTGTTATCACTTAGCTTGGAGGTCTTCAAGAGGAGGCTTGACAGTCACCTGGCTGGGGTCATCTAACCTCAGTCCTCTTTCCTGCCAGGGGCAGGGGTCGGACACAATGATCCACTGGGTCCCTTCCGACTCCACAATCTGTGAAGCTATGAAAAGTATTTGGGAGTCTTGGTAGATCACAGACTCAATACAAGTCTTCAGGGTGATGAAGCTGCACAAAAGACAAATGCAGTTTTGGGCTGCATCAGTAGAAGCATTAGGTGTAAGACACGAGAGGTGATAGTGTCTTTACTTGGCGCTGGTTAGGCCTCATCTAGAGCAGTGTGTGCAGTTTTGGGTTCCACAGAGGTGAGCAAAGGTAATCAAGGGCTTGGAAAGCAAACATATGAGAAGAAGCTGAAGGAGCTAGGCACGTTCAGTTTGCAGGAAAGGTGCTTAAGAGAGGACATGATAGCAGTCTTCATATGTTTGAAGGATTGCCATAAAGAAGAGGGAAAACTCCTGTTCTCTCCTGCTGCAGAGAAGAGGACGCAGACCAATGTCTTGAAGCTGCAGCAAAGTAAATTGAGCTTGGATGTCTGGAAACGCTTCTTCACTATTAGAGGCGCAGGGCAGTGGCATAGACTGCCTAGGGAAGTTGTGGACTCTCCATCACTGAAAGTCTTCAAGAATAGGTTGCACAACCACTAGTCAGGGATGATGTAGGCGTACTATGCCTATGTTCTACTATGGGTATTTTGGACCGGGAAACTATCTTGCCCCCAGCAGGGACAAAGGAATACTCACACTTTGTTGGAGAGTTCAGAATCATTTCCCTCTCACTTACATAGATACTTGTTTATCTAATAAAGCTGCAGCCTTTATACCACAAATTCTCTTTGACTTGAGAGATACCTCTTGCCCACAGGCTCCCCACACGGGAGCTAGCTATTTCTTATTAAAAAGCATGATCATAAATAAATGATGAATTATGCTGGCCACGGGATTCTTCCCTCTGCAGAAAAGCTGAATTACAGCTCATTCACAGAACCGCATAATGGAAACTTGCAAACTTCCTGAAAACATTATGTCTGCCCTTAGTCAATGCTATGAGGCTTTGCCTCCAGGTACATTAGAGACAGAGACAGAGAGAGAGAGATTACCTTTAAAAGCATCGGCCTGCTGCTCCACAGATTCTCTCACCATTTTCCAAAAGCAATCTGACACGGCAAGGCTTAGGTTGCGTGTTGTTACCTGGTGGGCCTTCAGCATACATGTTCTGTGAAGAAAGAGATCCATATGAACAGAAAAATATTTCAAGAATAAAACCCTATTTTACGTACTAGAAAATAATTCAACATGAGAGCATGCATCTGCCTAAAACCTTGATTCTCCACTCAGGCATCCAAATGCACAAAATTGCATTTGGAGTCTTCTTAGCATTAAAACACAGGCTCAGTGCAGCCTCTGAGGGAAACTTTGGGACACAAGTGTCTAAGGAACATGCATCTGGTCTCTTCCTTCACAGGAAATGCAAATTTGCTAAATCAGAGGCATCTGTTCAGTTCACTGCAGGCAGACCACATAGCTAGCTGTTAGAAGGGGAAGCTACGCTTGCCCACACAGATCTTTGAGAATTAGAAGACATTGCAACATGCAAAGTGCTTTCCTAATCCAAGTCTGTAAAAAGTTAAACTACAGAAATGTGTTTGCAATTACTGATGAGATGCACTTTAATACCAAAAAATAAATAGCAACATACTTTAAGAGTTTTGAATTTTGAAAAAAATCCTCTTCATATTCTTTAATAGAGTCGATACTTTCATTGGTGTTTCCTAAAGAAAGGAGAGAGTGCTGCAACAGTTCCATTGAGGCAATGATCCATTCCATGTCAGCAAAGAGTCAAAGAATCAGACATGGAACTCTATTTACCTTTTCCAGTGACAACTGCAAAATAACCCAGCGCCTTCATTGGGAAGAGTTTACCTTCAATGATTTGTTGGATCTATGAAAATAAATATAAAAGACCACAAGCTGAACTGACGTGTGTTCTCGTTTCTTTAACATACTTTTAAAAACATTTAAAAGCTATATTTAATGATAGAGAAGTCTAACAAAAAATGGGTTTTTTTAGCGGATTATGCAAAGGCTCCACTACATTTTGAAAGATGTAATTTAAAGGAAAAATACTAAAAATGGAGCAAACTATTTAGAAGACCGAAAGTCACCTGAAATGAATAAAAGCATGAAGTCCAGTCAAGGATTAGATTTACATAAAGATGGAAAGACATTTTTGTGACAGGTAGGTGCATTGCTATGTTTGTATTTGCACCACAATTCTTTGCAGTGCTGTCCTAATTTAGGAACTGGGGCAGGAGGGGGAATACACGGTTTATACTTGCCCTGTTTGGACTGGCCACATTTTTTTCAGCAAGATCCACTTTAGTCAAAACAAAAATTGTCCTCTTTCCTTGAGGATCCATTTGACTGACTAAGTCAGTGACAATACTGCGCTCTGCATCCACTGACCCATCTAGGAAAAAAAAAACGACAAAGTTGCCATTTCAGGGACCGGTAAGCAAAATTCAGCACTAGAACTCTAAGAATTTAATAGGTATTAAAATTATATATTTTTTTAGTAAGCTGGTTGAGTGAAGTCCATAATGTTAATGATAAAATCCCTAATCATTTAGTTTCTCGCACAAGCAGAAAAAAATTTCCACTTTTTCTTTCCATTAGAAAAAATTGGGCTCTTGGTAACAGAGTGTTTAAAATGACTAACAACAAAAATAAGATTTAAACCCAAGCTAAAATACACTGAACTTTAAACATTTACTAGGTCTTCTAAAGGGTATTCTCTCTACTACAGTCTGCAACCTTTGAACACTGTCTTGGGGAAACTTTGGCCATGTCCAGACGAGTGACTGCGCTGTCTGCGGTGCCACACACTGCACGTTCAGGTGTTCCCCACATTGGTACCTTGCAAACCCCATGGTCAAAAAAACCCACATGGAAAAAAGCAGGGCTGTGCACATGGCGACAGCATGCACCACCCAAAACTGGAGCCTGGCTGGCTGGAGCCATGCTCCAGCTGCCGGCCAAGTTCTCAGCTGTAGGATCACGGGGGCTTTAGCTTCCCAAGGCCCAAGCAACTGTGCATGCCCCAGCCTCCCCTACCCAACCCGGGGTAACCTGCCGCATGCTAGAGCACGCATGGCATGGGCGTTCCCCGGGGACAAGCAACAGTAGCACAAGGTGTGCCGCTGCTTCTTGTCCCTGGGGTACCAAACTTCCGCACTTCTCTGGACGCGGCCTTTGTGTTTACCCTGTGTCACCATCTTGGTTATATTTTAAAAGTAATAAAAAGCACGTAAGATCTGTATCCATTTCTTTTCATTAGTGGCAAAAAAGTGCATGTGAAGCACCTTCTAGCTTAAGAAAAAAATGACAACCACCAAGGGCCGGTGGGGCCCACAGACCAAATTCCCACATTATTTCAGATGACCTGCATCCATTTCTTGAAAGCACAGAAGGCTTAAACATTGATTTCTGCTCAGGGCCAGCTTTCTAAAACTCTGGTTGAACAATCTAAAGAGCCTGTTGCAAGGCTTTAATTGATAGAAACCAGTACCATATGAATTACTGTCTCTAGTCCTAACTTACCTTGAATACAAAGGATGATGGCATTAGGGTTCTGCATATAGGCTTTGCTGATACTGAAGATAGTTTCCTTAGTGTCTGGAGCCATACCTGAGGTCACAGTCTATAATATACATATATAAGAAAGAGGTCACAAAAGACTGCTTCCTCTGGCAAGAGATTATCAACTAATATTACTGCTGTATACTCACACTAATGACACCAGGCAAATCTACCAGCACCATTCTCTGCAGGCCAGGACCTTTCACGTTTAAGGAAATGGTCTGTAAAACAACATTGGAATGATATTTTTTTTCACCGCAGGTTTTTTAGTTTTTTTAAAATACAAGAAGTCTCACGCTAAATGAAAAATAGGCCTGGCAGAAGAGTTGTTTTACAGGATCAATCCAGTTTATATCGTGCAGTTCTTACAGTTGGTACCAACTCATTAGAGACAGCCCCAGAATTGAAGGGACAAGTACAAATGAGCTATACAAAAAGGATTTCCCCCCACAGTGAACAGCAAGCCTTACCTCAGTACTAACAGTGCATCCTTCTTTCACGCTGTTCCTCATTCTGATTTCTATCTCGTTTCTCAAGGCTGCAAGCTGTTTTGACACAACCAAAGATTTTAGAACTAATAACACTCAGCACTAACCAAATATTACCTGTTAATTGCAGAACGTCCACTAGCATGAGTGAAAAAGGGGACTTATCAGCTATAAAGCAGCCTTTATCCCAAGATCTTTGTTTAGAAATGCTGATGAGACTCAAAAGGCACCCGAGAGGCAGGTAAAAAGACTATCTGTTTTGGTGAGTGGAGTTGCAAAAGTCTGACTAGGATTGCTTTTGATTCTCAGCACTCAGAAGTATCGCTGGAAGCTGTAACACTGAGGCGCCTGTTCTACTGGGTACAATTCATCACCTCCCAAATCTAAACAGCAATCATACTGAAATGGAGTTTAACTCTTAGCAAAATGCTTTGCTTTATTCAAAAGTCATCTGGCTTTGTACTCAAATGAGGAACAACAGCCCAGCACAAACAAAGACACAATAACATTACATTTTCCTCCATCTATTTCTTATACTCACATCCTCCTCCTTGGTCAGATCAAACTCCCGAGAGCTATCTTTGAACAAAGCCACATGGTGGGGACCTTCACTAAGGGTGACCTAATAGTTAGGGAGAAGAAACATGTTACTAAAAATCTTAAAAGAAAAGGGCTACAAGTCAGAAAAAAAAGAAAGCAAATGATGACATCTGATATTTTCAAATATAATTTAAATGATTAACAACTCAGGAAAGGTTCTTGATTGATAACTTTCTAAATAAAAATCTTTTAGTTATTCACCAAACATAGAAGCGACAGTGTAAGTAGTCACAACTGAAGTCAGTGCGGCTACCACAGTAGGAGGTACTACATATGCTCTAGCACAGGAATGGGCAAAATATGGCCCTCAGGCAGGAGGAATTTTGCCTGCCCCACAGTGAATCCCTCGGTCCTGTCCAGCTGAAGCACACGGGGCAGTCTGGGTCATGGCGCGTGCAGTTGGTCCCACCACACCCAGGCGCGCAGCAGGGCTGGGATGGCATGGCAGCCAGACTCCATTTTCCAGCAGCCCCAGCAGTGGCGGCTCCTTCTAGTTGCCACTGCTGGACCTAGCCCCACTGCCCATCTACCTGCGTCCACTGCCAGGGGCGGGACCCACGTGAGCAGGGCCCGTGGCCAGGCAGCATGGATAGGGCTAAAGGCAGCAGCCTCTGGGAGCAAGACAGGCGGGTGGGGCCCAAGAGACCCTGGGATCATGGGGCAGTAACAGGCCAGGGCTGGCGCAAAGCCATGATCAGCTGCCTGAGCACCCCTGCGAGAGGCGCGGGTCCTGCGGGCAGGGGCACGCAAGGAACGAATTGCAGCTCTGCCCTGGTCTCATGCTGTCACTGCCCCATGACCCTGCCCTATGATCCCAGCCTCACCCACTCCCGCACACTGCTCCCCATGGGGACGGGAGGGGGACAGACTCAGTCTGTGACAGCTCACCAAAACTCCCTATATGGCCTGCAGACCCAAATAATTGCCCACCCCTGCTCTAGGAGCACATACTGATAGGATATGGCCATGCAGAATGTTTGCCGTCAACGATACTCTCTTAAAAAACAGGCACTTGTGCACACGTGCAAATTAGCTTAATTATCAGATAAGACCGACTCAGCATTTAGAGATGCTTTGATTCTTGAATATTGTTATAAGGATTAAGATACATCTCTGCTGCTTACCTTAACAGGAGAACGTGTCATCATCTCCCCAGACCCTCGAGGAAATATCCGAGCTTGGGCAATCATTTCTAGCACGCTGGTTTTTCCTGCGCTCTGATCTCCAACCACAACTACCTGAAATGATGGGTTCAATAATCACTGGCCTTCAGTCATTAAGACAATTTCTGAGTTTCACAAAATGTACTAAGAACTTAGTTTAAACGTCAACAGAAAGTGCAAAAATCCATATAAGCACTGGCTACTAGGGCTGTGTGAAGCTTTGGGTGGTGATACGATTCGGAGGAGATTCGGTCCGATCTGGTGGCCGAATCTCTGAAACTGAATCCAATCGGGGGACCAATTTAAAGGTTTGAATCGATTCAATGCTCTCTGAAGCTTCGGAAAAGATTCGGAAAGCGTCAATGATTCACGCAGTCCCTGGTAGCTGCAGCCAACTCTGAGCTGGTAAGTACTAGGGGTGGGGGAAGTGGGGCTGGGGAGGGGATCATGGGGGGAACCCTGCTATCCCCCCAACCCCTCCCACTCCCCCAGCCCCCCTGATCGCCCGGGGTGTGATTCCCACTCTCCCCCACTGTGTGGGGGGCTCTACATGAGCCACCCCAACCCCCCACATCACTTCCCCAGCCCCCACGGGTGCCCTGCCGAGGCCAGCTCTGGCCCTTTATGAAAAAAAAACAACCAAGAAAAGCCCTGGGACTCACCACTCTTACTAGGGCCTTGGGGGGGCTCATGTAGAGCCCCCCATGTTGGGTGGGGTAATGGGGGGCAGCGGGGATCACCCCCAGCTGACAGGAGCGGTGAGCACCGGGGCTTTTTTTCCCCAAAGAGCCGGGAGCTGGGATGGGCAGGGCAGCCATTGCTGGGCGGCAGGGGATGGGCCTGGCTGATTCAGAGATTCAGCAGCAGCCGAATCTCTGAATCAGATTTGCCAAATCGAATCGGGACAGTGATTCGAATCACTGAATCAAATCACTGTCCCCCAAATCGGCTGAATCCAAATCCGAAGCAAATACTAGCCACTTCGCACAGGCCTGCTGGTTACATTGGATATGAAAGGAAACGTGTTATAAGTGATTCCTTAATACGTAGTTTTAATCATCTAACAATTCAGATTTTTGTTTAAGTTATTTAAAAGTAAAAAGTAGAGTCTGGATCTGAACCATGGTTAGAACTTGTCAGTGGCTAAACCAATGTTTGAACCAAGGTTTGACTCAATGGTGCCTAAAGACATATGACATGCTCTCACAAGGTTTTGGTCATATCTACATTGGGAAACATGCCTCTTTCCATTTTAGATGTGAACCAGAAACTGCAGGGGAAAGCATGGATGCAGAAACCACATCTTCATCCGAAAAAACAAAGGGATTCACATTCAGTGCAAGTATTTGATAATTTTTAAAAAGAGAAAAAGAAAAAAAGTAATTCAATTGACAATGTGTGTAAAAATCCAAGGACAATGGACTGCCTTTAATTTTTAATTATTCTTGAATATATGAAAATGCCCTTCAATTAAATTAGTCTTCTGATCTTTCTGCAAGTAACATAAAAAATGCTGCTAACTCTTAATTTTGTGTCTGCTAACCAGTACATGCAACTTTTACATAAGTACAATAATATTCCCTGTGCAAAATAATGTTTTTTGCCAAATACAAATCTCCAGTGAAGAATTAAAACTTACCCGAGGTAGATGATCTTGGGTATTATAGCTGGCATCATAGTCGGACAGAATGTCTAGAACTTCAGAATACATATCAATCAAAGATTTCTAAAAAGAATTGAAAATATAAGGGGAAGAGAGCCAAGTAGCAGAGCTGAGACCAAGTGTAAAAAAAATTCACCTATATGTCTTGTAAGGAGGATTCCTGCATGCTTACTCTCTCAAGGGCTTAAGCCCTGAACATTTAGCACTGCAGCCCAAATCACCATATTAACCACAAAGAGCTGGCACCAAATGTAATTTGTTGTCCTTTGCAGACAAGCCACTACAGGAGGATGTACAGTTCACTGAAACAGTAGGGTTTGGTATCTGATTTTACAGACAGCATGGCTGAATATTCAGACTTCACCAATTCTGAAATGGTGCAGTTAAGTATCTGAAAAGTAGGTTTCCCATGTTAAATATCTGGGTTCAATTCCTAGAGGTTTGCTCAGTATGAATGGCTAAGTGCACATTGTGCTTGGTCCCATTTCAACTCCCTCTGGCAGCACTTGGCACATGGATCACTGAGGAGCAGTGCATGCGTGTCATCCAAAGGATGCCCGGTTTTTTGGCAGCAAGCTAAGCATAAGCTGTATTTAGCAAAACACTCTGAATGTTTTCATCAACAGCTCTTAACTTTGTAAATTTGCCTGGATTTAAATAGGGACATCAAAAGATGTCTCCCTGACCTCAGCACTGTTTTCCCCACCATGTTTCAAATTACCCAATGCAAATCATGGAGGCTCCAGAGCATTGTACCGAAACAGCAAAACCATTCTATAGTTAAAAACCAAACAGGCTGAAGTGATACAATACTGCCCAATCCACAAATACATTTTTTTCATGTATGTAGTTATGTAGATAAACTTAGCAATTTCAGCTGTGTTTTTGGTATAAAACTACTGCTACATGTAATAAAATACAGATAATGCCCAATTAGAAATGAAGTACGGACAAGTCTGCAAAGGACCATTCATGAGACACCTAAAGTGTCTCACCTACTTAAAGACTGATATAAGAAAAGTGATTTGGAGTGGTTGGGCTCATAGCTTCATTTGGATTCCTCATTGCTGTGTAGATACATGGTGGAGTACCTTTAGTTTCCTCTGATGAATGCCTTTGTCATCTCTTTGCAAGACCAGCTTTCTTAATTCTTTATTCTCCTTCTCTAAGCGCTCAAGCATTCGTTGATATTTGAGCTTCAAAACAAAAGTACAAATTTGAGAATAACAATAAAAATAATGGGCACAGATAAGTCAATGTTTATTAATATAAGAAGTTTACTATGTGAAAAAGCATCAATGCACCAGCCAAGTCTTTCAAAACTATCAAGCTTGTTAAAATCTGAAATAACTGAACAAAACTATTAACAAAATACTTCTCAGATATAAAAAAGTAGGCAAGGTAGAGATGCATCTTATAGACCAAGTGAATCAGAGATGCATAAACTTTTACTAGCATAAGCTTTCATGAGCAACAGCTCACTTCCTCAGATGAAGATGATCAGATCATTAACAGGCTTCTTTGCCTACAGTTGTTAGCATAGTTCAGGTTTGTTAAAGAAAGAACAGTCCTGAACCCTGCTGTTGGTCTCAAAGCCCTCAGATAAACCGAGATACACCAAAAAACTCTTACTTTACCCTTATTAATTTTTTGCAAATTAAAGATACAGCAAAATATTCTTCTTGCAAAAATGGCTTTATATGGGAGAGGAATTTGTGAATCAATAAATCAATCTGACAGACTACTACCCATTTTAACTAATTCTCAGCCAACAATGTAAATTTTCTGCTGGGACAAGAAAAAGCGCATCTGGTTCTTGCACAGGCCACTGTGACCATAAACAGAACAATAGTCCATCATCTGTGGTGCTTCCCCAAAACAGAACTATGCAGTTTCTTATTCAACCTCTTATGCAGAATCAGCTAATGCATATTGTCTCTACTGTGCTTGTCTCTACTAGAAATGACATTTTACAGGTTGAGAGATTAAAATCAAATCCTTTTATATGTAATCCTATTTCCTACCTGAAGCAAAAGTGTGCCAGTCAAACATACCAGACCCTGCAGCTACATACAAGGAATATTAGGCACAAAACAAATCAAGACTGCTTTTAAATTTTAAAAGTAAAAACTAACACTGATGAATTAAGGATGAAGTATCATAGCCCAGTTGTAGAAATTTGGGATCCATAATCTAATAAAATTTAATTCCATTTTTTTTGCAAATATTTCACACCACAGACAGGATTTTGTTCAAAAGTCTGGCGCTGCTGCTCTCATTTTGGGCTCTTTTGGGAAGGGTTTAGTACCTGAGTGCGCAGAAGTTCTTCTTGAAGCTGATCAATTTTGTCTTTGTCAGAGACCTATAACATGAAGAAGAATATTTCTTAATATTTCTATTTCTTGACATACAGCACATCTAGTTTATCCTTAGGGTACAAATGAATCACAAAGCCAAAGTTTTATTAAACATAAGAGAAAAAACTGATTTTGCATGCATTTTCAATCAAATCAAGCTGTTAAGTCCAATTAGCATTTGGTGATTAAAGATTACTGAAGTTTCCATGCAGAACAGAAAGATCATATAAAAATCAAGCCAAGCTTTTATCTTGCAATACACACTTTCAAGACCCAATACAGAAAAACAGAACTCGAAGGATAAATAAAACTGAGTTGTGGCTTCAGGGTGGCTAAATTGTAGGATAAATAAAACTGAGTTGTGGCTTCAGGGGGGCTAAATTACTTGGGGCTATAATAGTAATTTAATGAGTACAGCATTTTAACGATGCAAACACTAACTCAACAATTTGCTACTGATACTATGTTCAACAACTCAGCTATCAATAGTCCCTGAATTTTGTAGTGCATTCTTGCCCAATGTTTGCCTTTGAGGTTCATAAAACCTCCAAGGGTGGAAATACATTGCGTGTCCTGCACAGACCTGAGTCGTGTTGGGACCTAGCTACCTAAATACAGCAAGAATGTTCTACTAGGTAAGTGCCGAGTTCATTTTTCTATTTTATCCTTCCCTTTTGTACATATAGTCCTCTCAGGTTGCTTTATGCTGGCCCACGCTATCATTCAGACAGCATTAAAAATGGGCAAGGACACGGACAAGTGATTATAAAGGTAAAGATGTTAAATGTTCAGCGAAATGAAGTCTGATCTTACTCCATTTCATACATGGAAGTCTTAAATCAATTTTTAAAACAGAAATCTGTAAGGTAAAACAGATTTAAAAATAGTAAAATCAGACATTTAAAACAATTTTCCATTTATTTCTTCAAAAACTTAAGAATACAAGCACACGTGATCTGATAACAGGCGTTATGTAAAGCTTAGAAGATAACTGACAAATGATTGAATTTAGCAAAAATAAACATGCTCCTAAAAATGTCAGAAAAATAATAATAATAAAATCAATTTTGATTTTTAAAATGAAGCCACTATAAAATATTTGCAACTCAAACAAATTCATGTTATACCAAAGAGAGTGTCACAATGTCCAGATGCAAATTTACAGGACACAAGTTTAGTATTTCAGTTCCATAACTGCTTGTAGATTTGGCACTTCACCCACCTATGGTGACTGAAATATTGAAGCCATTTAACCTATGACCATGTATTTACTTTGCAATAAGCAATATCAGATGAAAATCCATTCTGCATCCAATCGCGTTCTTATTCTTGGTGGATTTTTTTAACCAGTGAAAATAAAGAGCTAGAAATGGACCATCATTTCTTTCCATCTCTAAACCCCAAATACAGAAAGCACGGAACAGAAACTAAGAAGCAGTCACTCAACACAAAGGACGGCTTGCTGCCCATCACAAGATGCCACTAATGAGGAAACAGAGTCTGAAAAAGCGCCGTGCCTTCATTAGGGTGTTTGAGAACAACAGAGGGGCGCAAACTGCAGCCAGGAAACACCCAGCCCTGGGACACTTTCAGGATGGACACAGAAATAGGTCAAAGACGACCAAATGAATGTGCACCATCAGAGCAGCATAATGAAACTGCAGCGTGCAAACACTATCGAATTTTTAGGTATGTCGTTCAGGTGAGCTTGTACGTATGGTAGTCGGCACCTTCACAGATTTCACTGGGAGGATTTCATTCCTAATACTCCCAAGTGTTTCTATACTGTTGATAAGCAGCATAATTACTGCCAAATTACAAAGTAACAACATGGTCACACACGCCTAATTTACAGTCCTACTTTACCAAATGCTTACTTAAAAAAACCCCACAGAGCCTTTTTATTTTTCACTCTGCTGTATAATGCCTTGTGATTCCCCCCCCCATTCATGCATAAACATTATTTTTTTAAAAAGGGTAAGCTTTCCGAAGTAATTGATGTGTAAAGAGGCACTTAAATATCCACTAGGATTTTCAAAAACATTGCCTCTATTCTATTCCTCAAAGCTTCTTACACTGAACACATCACTAATATAGCTGCCTTTCTGCAGTATGTTGAGGAACAAGATTAACATTGTTACGTGTCTGAACATTAGGTGCTTTCAAAAATCCCTGTAGGTACCTACAGTCCATAGTTAATAATGGGATACGGCATCACAAACTCCCTCCTCCCCTACCAAACCAGGGACAACTCTTAGAGACAATACTGAAAATGAAAAAGCACAAAGAAATGCTTACAAGAGGCAACTATTCAAGTTGTTGCTATCTAACAAAAATCCTCCCAACTTAATACAACATTTAACCCAATGGAAAATAAATAAAATGAAAAAACCCCAATGGGAATGAATTCCCTTTTGACAGTTATAAAAACTGTATTAAAAGTGAACAGACATAACAGATGCCCTCTGGATTTATAGTTCTTTCTAAAGAGAACATCTAGACTATTTTGAAGAGAAATTAAGACAAAAAACTGAAAAATAGAAATAGTTTGGGCAGTTTACAGTTCCTTCTTTTATAACACTACTGGAAAGCTCTACATAACACAATGCATGCACAGCCTTTTACTGCTTGATTAATTCACTGCAATCTCATACTGACAAAAATGCCTATGACGTATTAAAACAAGAGGAACAAGCATACGAATGAAACTCTGCCAGTTCGGTTTTCAGCCGACAGGCAAGCAGATAGACTTGCAAAATAAAGTGAAACACATCCAGCCCCATCAAAAATGAATGTACCCTGGCTGTTTTCAGTGGGAGCTGAAACTGTGCCTGCCAAAGGCAGAGTTTAGATCAACAGCTGGAATCTCTGAATTATATCCTCCTTTTAACGTGTGCAGGAACAAGTGGTCTGCTTAATCCAATCATTCAATTTGTTTCACAGTAAAAGGTTTAATTGTGACAAAATACGATGCATTATCATTTCCTTTTCCCTGGCATGTATACAGCACAGCACATCTTAACGTTAAAAGCTAGCTTTTTTGTTATTACAAAGAAAATTACATTCGCAGCATTTCGGAAATGCAATTAGTATTCATCTTTACAGAACCGGAAATCACTAGGCTATTGAACTGGAGGCAAAAAAAGGTGAAATTCCTTGCAGGCAACGATTAATAATGTCATGCTTTCTTCTTCACTGGTTCCTTCTAAAACGGAGACAGTTTTAAATCTCAAGTATGACATTCCTTTTCCAGCAACTGTTTCGACTCTTTAGGTATCCCAGTTTACACAACTGCTTTAGAGTCTGAAGACATAAAGTAGCCCAGTAGGAAGACTTCCTTTGAAAAAGCTCTTTAGAAATATGGGGAAGTTGCTCTGTGGACCAATTCTGCCTTTCTGTTCCGGACTGCAGCTCCCTCAGCGCAGTCGGATATGACACTGTACCAAGACACAACACTAACCGCTTCTGCTATTAGTACAGATGCTGCACGCTGCGCGATGCAGGGGAAGAGGAGTCCTCTGATGAGAAGAAAATGGCAAATAGGAAAAATATAATAAACAGACAGTACCTCTGGTTTTCTAATGCCAGTATCCCTCTTGATGGGAACTCTGTTTCTATGACCGTGGAGGACTAGCTAACCTACTACCGAGCAATTTTTACGAGTAGTTAGATTTCAGTGCCTTGCACGTTCAAGCCCTTTATTGCACAGTGAGTGGTCTCACTGAGGGCAAAACCAGTCAATTTTCTCTAAACAGAAAGGGGACATATAAATGAGAAAAAAAACCCCAGAGACACATCTTCCTCCCTACTCATCTTCCAGTAGCTGTACAGAGAAGAAAGAATAGTTTTTACTGACTGTGAATGACTGTATGTACCATTTTAAACTAATTTAAAAAATGACGGCTGGAAATAGAATGGAATTCTTAAACTCAAAATGCTCCCTCAGTTTTAGAGATTGAAAAATGATCTCCTTCAGGATACCTCAGTGAAACGTCACACAAATTCACACAACACAATGGACAGATCTCTCCACCTTTCTATTGCATCTATCTTCCGATGTAGAGAAAGTTAAGTTCAGTGGTTGTTTCCAGAGCTATGGAGTTGTGCAGGTCAGAAAAAAGGGGCGATTCTGTGAGCACAGGAACTGCACCAAAATGTATTTCCATACACAGAAGCAAAAAAGAATACACTCCAATAATTAGGTCTGAAGTGCCTCAAGCTGCCAAGTTGCAGGGGTGTAGGTTTTAGCCGTGTTGGTCTAAGGACATAGGCAGACAAGGTTCCTTGGGTGAATTTGATATCTTTTATTAGACCAACCATTTGGGTTGGTCTAATAAAAGATATCAAATTCACCCAAGGAACCTTGTCAAACTACCAAAACTTTCCAACCTAATAAGCATCTCCAGATGCAGGCTAATGGATAGAAGAATTCCAGTTCCGGCGTCGACATCAACCACATAACACAACACGTCTGTGGCCAACAGAGGGGCTATGGACAATTACCTGGATACCCAGGCAAGCAAGCTAGGTGTATAAATACAGGAGTAAAGTTGTGGCTGACAGCTAACGTCTGAGCAATCTGCTAGAGCATCGTATCGTGTTACTAATAATTTTGTCACATGATATAATCAATCATTTTAACTAGGCTGGGGAAGGGGTATTTTTTATAGTTTTGTTCCAACATAATACAATTGGCTGCTGAAGCAGCATTTTAGTTCCCAACCCCGGGAGGAAACATCTCAGATATACTTTTAATTCCTCCATCCAATCTCCAAATTAGGAAACTAGGCAGCATTTACTCAGTTTAAGAATGACTGCCTAATTTCATCTCCACAAATCCCAAACATAATACCTTTAAATCATATATTTCGAAGCAAGAAACATATTAAAAAGTTTTTAAAAAACAGAAAGTTAAATTACGTATGAAACTGCTCAAGAATATCTTGTTTGTTTTTAACAACATACTTAAAGGCAAAAACCAGTTCTATCAACTGGAAGTAGAACCAGTTTATATCAGACACTCTCGTAAAACATACTTTTGCAAAAATGATCTGGGCTCACAAGCAGACAAAAATTAGATTCTTCTACATCAAATGAAGGAGGCCGAAGTATTTGATTAGTAGGAATACAGAACATAGTGTCCTTTAAGCCATCACCTTTGCCTTCTGCTGGGAAGAGCCCATGTTATATTGGTCAGCGGCTTTGCGTGCTTCTTCTTCGTGCTGCTGGATTTGCTGTTGTAACACAATGAGTTCACCAAGCAGGCCCTGCCATGAGTTTACAATAAGAAGAAAGGGAAAAATTTGGGGTGGGAGGAGAACAATGTTAAACCAAAAGGTATAACATAAAGACAGATGAAAGACAGGATTGAATGGGTCAGTTCAAACAAAAATGGAAACTGATTTGCAAAAGCTACTGCTAGCTACCTGGAACTGGCTGCAGCTAGCTAGCCTGTGTTTTGCAAAGCAAAGTCAGATAGAACAAACAATGAATAAGCTAAATTTTAGTATTATAATCATTTTTCAAAAAAGCTTTAAATTACCCTTATTTAGAGAGACACTGTGATAATTTTCAGCACCTCATTTCCAACTGTTTACATAAAATGTCTCCAGATAGAAGGACTTTTTCCACAATTGATCCATGAGACTTAGGTATTTAAATAGAAGTCAGATTTGATGTTTGGGGCCCTGCAAAAAATTGAGCGTGTGACTGCATGTGTACCAATTAATATACCTAATTTTGCTGAGGTTACAGAAGCACATATTTGGTTTTTAAATACCTCAGGCACATAGGTGGTTCGTCAAAAAACAAAATCGAGTCCTGCTACTCCCATATCCAAACTTGAAGGAACAGAAGTTTAGGGAGGATATTCTGAAATTTTCTTCACTCTCTCTTGCATCTTTGCAGTGTCTACTTAAATTATATAGTTCCTCTCGCTCACTGACAAATCCCAGGAATGTGTTGCATACTTATTCATACATCTAATTTTAATTCGCCCAATAATTATTTTTTTGCCCGTATCAATTCAGAAATGGTGTTTATTACAATTCTTTGGAATTTCTTATAGAACTTGTTTGAAAACTTGGAGGTATCTATATCAACCTATTATTTAAACACAAAATTCTGCTCAAACATAGCATTTTATTTTCAAGGGGAAAACAACAACCTGTCAACAGAATAAGAGGCTTGAAACTACACATAACAGTGTTTAAAAAAATGCATTCCACACAGTAGAGCACACAAACAAGAACAGACTCTCCCTATGCCTGAAAAAGGGTGTTTGTGCCCAAAAAGTTACAAAGAACAATTTTCCAACTGTTTAGTTGGTCTACTAAAAGATATCACATTCACCCAAAGAATCTTGCCCACAATTACCATGAACGTGAATATTTTTTTCAAAAAATGAATTTGTTCCTCAAAGCTCATCCATCATGTACATATGCTGCACAAAAAATATACATACATACATACATACATACATATATATACACACACATACATACACACACACAGGCATGTACACACAGAGACATAATATGGAGGAAGGATAAAAAAAATGAAGACACTGTCAAATATCCAAATTTTAGATTTTGTAAATGCTGTTATGTAGATTTATGTAACAATATAAATTTCACTTTTATTTCAAGGAATACGCTTCAAATCTCTACAATGCTGGAAAACCAAACATAAAAGCATTGTGTTAATACATAGGAACAGTAAATGATACTGATCTGTCAAGTGCCATATTAAATATTCACTTTTATGTATATTTTTAGAACTCTGATGATTTTTTTGTCAACAAGTAAGCTCTCAAATATGACTTGACAGTGTCCCTTTAAAAATTAAGTTAGGAGTAGGAAAATTTACAAAAGGAAGAACACATGAAATTACAGTGGCCTTGATAGCCTTAATTTGCCCATTATGTTGGACGAGGCACTATACAGTAGGATCACTTCATACAGCATTATTTAATTTGCAGTTGTTTCCTGTGATACCTGTTCCATATGTTCTCTATTCCCTGGGGAACTAAGTTTAAAAAAAAGAAAAGGAGAAAAAGAAAGAGAAAAGCATTCCCTTTAGTCCAGTACAATATAAAAGTGGGGAGTTTGATGAGTAAGATGGTTTAAACATTTAAAACTTTCTTTTCTTTAGTTTATAATAGATTCTTTTGGTTTTTTGTTGAATTATATTAGTAAAACAGAAAGAAAAAACTCTGAATATTGGAATGGCGTATATAACAATTGCCATATCAGGATAAGACCCACACACACAAAAACAACCTCTCCTTTAAATGAATTAATGGAATTTTACCTACTGAAATCACTATCGATGACTGGCTCCTTTTAATGGAATGTTACACTAAAGGCCCTGTAGTATTGCCACTTGCATTACCAAAGAAACACTCAAAAGACAGGCCAATAAACACACTACAAAGTGTATGATGCAAATTGTGCAAAAGCAACAGAAAAAGAACAGAATGATACAACTACACATGCTCTAACTTTCACTTCTGCCTTTTCAAAATACCCAAAATGGTTATTTTATAGTAAAGCTACTGGATGAATCTCTTGCACTTTGGTTATAGAGGTCACTTTCAAAAAACGAAACGTGTTCGGAGCATAAATCCCAATTACAAAAATATTTAAGAGCCTAGTACTTAAATTTATGTGCTTAGGTCTGCTCCAGGGAGCAGAAGGTCTGTTGATTTCAATGGAAGAATTCACGACAGTAAAGCCAAGTCATACTTACGTCTCACAGGATGAGGGCTTAAGTGACACTGGGCATGTCTACATGAGATGCTAAATGCAGAGATGGCAGACTAATTCTACTGCGCATTAGCGCGTCACAGCAAAAGCTGTGCTAAAGCTTTTAGAATTAGTCTACTGCACATTAGTGTCACTAGAAAGACATGTGTCCGCAATACTGTGGAGTAGCACTGGTTACTGAACATTGAGTTAGTACCTGTTATTACAGTTACTAAACTTAATGCGCAGTAACTATGGCACATTAATGCATGTGTAGACATGCCCATGGAAGCTTAAGACCCCCTTAAAAATTCAAAGCGACTTAAAAGCTGAAGTCTTAAAGTTGCGTTGAAAATTTTACATGAGCTGCCTAAAAACAGAGCTCTGCACATTAAACTGAGAAGTGGGGTGGGAGACCAACAAAATTTAGCAGATTTTCAGGAAGAAGCAGCCAAACAGAGTTGCTTTTCAATTGCTGTGTCTACATTAAGTTATTGGATATGTTTTTAAAGTATGGTGTAAAATATAATCGAAAGCACACAAAGATGAAGGACCTACTAGATTTACATACTCTGAAAGCAATGTTAGGGCTTGAAAGAAAAAAAGAATTTATAAAGACATCAGGAACAATCCTCTCTCATCTACACTACTTAGGCAGGAAGTTATGAGTATAGAAACATTTAAATCTTAAGATAGGGTCAGGCAAGTAATCAAGGTAAAGGATTTGGGTATGCACACTGCCCCTTAATCCAGCCTCACTCTGTCTAGATGCAGCACTCCAAATGGCAACTGTCACACACAGCTGAGATGTGGGTGCACAGCATCAGAGCAGGGAGCTGGAACGCGCTGCTTCTTTATTTTCGTGGTTTTGTTAACTTAATTCAAAAGTTTAGCTATGTGAGAACAGCTTGTGCAGTCAAGGAACAACACTGCTTTGTCACAAACTCAGTTAGCCTGTAGAATTCCTTTTTCCTCCAAGACGTGCCATTTCAAAATGACTTGTACTGAAAGATGATCCTTAAAGAAAAGGAAGTGATCTTATCTGTCACACAGCAACTGTAAAACAGACTAAATCTTTAGTTATCTTGATTCCTGAATTTATTTTAATAATAGCTTAATAACTCTACAGTTTGGGGCTGAGGTTTTTGAAGTCTGCTTGACAGGGATTCTGAACTTAACTAACCCAAAATGGAGAAGCAGATTGTATAAGCCTCTGCTACTCCCATTATCTGCTTATCTGATTTCCCTGCCCACTTCAGACATTGGCCAGGCAGCTACAAGACAGGAAAATCCTCACCCACCAAGCAAGAGCTATTGTTTAAGAAAGCTGTTAGTCATTATTAACCTCACCGTACAAAATGCCATGGGAAGGCGTCAAGGAAAAACAGTAAAGAAACAACTGATGCCAGACAGGCTACACTATACATGGTGGGAAGAGAGCATACTCATGCTACATGGCCAAAACTGGGATGCAGCTGACCTGCAAGATGGAGATGAGACTGTGACCCCAGCCAAGCTTACTTTGCTACACCTCTTTTCTAACTCCAGTAGCAGCAGTATGGGGAAAATCACATGGGGACCCAGCACTGATTCTTAGACCACAGGAAAATCCTCATTCAGGAAGGCCCTTTTGGCCTACTTAAGCTAAATCTAAACACAGACTAAGCTACATGGAGGAGGCTACCTGGCATTCAGAATACTGCCCAACATGCACAGGGAACAGTTAATCCTTCTAGCCTATCTGGACCACTGTCAGGCAGGGCTATTAACAGCCCTGAAATTGACTGTAGCCTTGAGGTTTGCAAAACCTAATTAAGGCATAAGGCTCTGAGGGAGTCTTTGCATCAAGTCTCCAGGGCAGGATTGAAGTAAAGGCCATCTTACCTAGTACATTAGGTAAGGGGCAGTAGCAGGCACACCCCATTCATTCATTCATTCATTCTCAATTCCTTATACCAACCCTGGATGTGAAGTGGTGAAGCCATGCCAATGACACCACAGTTCTGCTCTTGACATCTTGGTCTCCAGTATGCTTGTGTGGTAGTGGAGGTGTCATGGGAGTGGCTTCACAACCACATTTCCAGGTTTGGAGCATGAGAGTGGGGGAAAGCTTCCCTGGGAGGGCTGGGAACCTGTTGTTGAGGTATGCTGACTGACAGGAGAAGAAGCCTTAACAAGGTGTAAAGAACTGCACGAAGACCATTCCCATATGATTTACCCAGCATGCTTAATTTGGTTTAGGCAGCACCTTTAAGATTTACATCAATGGGATTTGGGAAATGAGTAGTGCCATCTGCACAATGTAAAAGGCTGTCCCTATGATCCAAGGCCTTGTAAGCGGCTTTTATAAGACCAAAAGTGATGAGACTCCACTGATTCTAAACCAGATTACACTTGTGATACTACATAAACACTAAAATATTTTCCAGTGACAACTCCATTTGCCCTCTCTTCCTCCACAAAATGTCTCACTGAATACACGTAGAGACACAAATAATAATTAATGACTCAATCCTTATTTGACACACCACTGCACTAAAAAAAGTAACGACAAAAATTGGAAAGTGATGCATCTTTTGCATTGAAACATTAATATAAGTTACGTAAGCTGCAGCACATTGACTGGTATAAAACATAACAAGTCAATGACCCAGGATCTGGGACTGTTTTCTCTGTCCCTTCCAAAGCTTATTGTCCAAATTAATTATTTTCCTCTTCATTTTACTGAAAGCTTTGGTCTCAAAGAAGGTGCCAGTTCACCCCAAAATGATACTACATATCATTTTCTTCTACACAAGAAATGATAATTAGGGTCTTTACCCAATTATTGACTTTTTCAGGGCCAAGGAAACTGAGCCAGGGGTGGATCAAGTGCAATCAGATATGTTTTATACCATGCTGTTTTATTTTCCTCATTCACACAATCACAATTTTAGTGCAACTTGCAATCAATCACTTGTGGAATGCAATCTTATATGAATCAGATGTGGAATGCATAGCAAGAAGAAAGGTCACCTGATCTATTATGGGAAATTTAAAAAGTTTTCTACAGAAATTAACGTTGCTCTCTTCATTATGCATCAGTGAATGCTGTTTCAACGAGAAACACACACAGTTCTAAGCAGAAAAGATGCTTCCTAACCTGTGTTTTTCAGGAGCTGTCCTGCTACCATACAACTCTGTTCCATAATCAAGGCCTTCTGGATAATATTTGCATAACAAAACTAGGATCCCAGGGTGAACTTTAGGAGGCCCACTAGTGCCTGGGTGTTTTGAAGCACAGTCATGCTTTTAGTGGCAAACTGAAAATTCTGTAGCCTCAAACAAATGAAAAGAATACATTTTCCATCTTTTTCCCGATACCGTAAACCCTCAGTTTAGCTATTGACTGCATTACTATGGCTGTAGGCAGGTAGAGTGCCTATCAGCAGGCCCTCCTGCTCTCACCACCGGCAGCAGGAGGAGCTTTTCAACCCTGGAGAGGACAGACAAATACTTTTTTATTGGGCTGAGTGTGGTACACTTCCATTACCAGAGGTGAAAGAGGGAAAAGGCCTAATTTTAGCACATGGGAGGCAGAACTTTTTTTTTTTTGCCCTCTTCCAAAAGGACTATTTAGATTAAGTTTAGAACTCAGCCTAATTTGGCTTCTCTAGTTCCTTTAATGTTGAGATCAGTAGACTCTGGCAAATGGCTAGTGCCAGCTGCACAGTTTAAATGGCTGCCTACATTACCCAGGGCTTACACTGTGCTGCTACCCTCAAATATTCCCAAAGAATAAGATGGGGTAGGGGAGAAGAGATGTACAAGTGTGGCTTTGGCTACAGAAACAAGACAAGACGAACAGGAGAATTATTCCAAAAATAATGCAAATAAAACTAAAGAGCCAGTAAAGACAATTGGGCAATAAGGCAAGTATCTGAAAATAAATTACTGCCAATTCATTAAGGACGGACAGTGTCATATTAATCAAGGCACCTTTTCATTTTGGAGAGGCTTGAATTCACATGAACCTTCAATACATCCATCATTAAAGACAACAGACACCACTGATGTCAGTGGCAGTTAGACTAGGTCCATAAGTAGAAAAATCAAATTTAAGAAGGCTTTCCTGGGACCCATAACATTGTTTTCCATCAAAATACTAAGGAAATTAGTGCCATGAAACAGCCCACAGTAGTACAGACCCATTCATTTCTCTTTCTCTATGGCATGTCTACAGACATGTACCACTGGGTTGAACTAGCAACAGGCACAGGAAAAAAGATCTCTGGATATGAACACAGAATCTTTATATGAATTTGACACTGGATCTCAAATAAGTTGGTCAGTGTTACACTTGCTTAATAGTTTTATACAAAACGAATACTTTTTCTTTGCAGAAAATATGAGAAGAAAAAACCCCACATTCAATGCATATTTATTAGAAATTACCCATTATGACCAGCTATGGTCTTAGTACTTTTTATGAATTTACATTTGGAAATCAAGTTACAGAAGCATTCATTACATGCAAAATATCCAATTATATATGAAAACATCTTATTTAATTCCCATATGTAATAGGTAAGATGACCTTTACTTCAATCCAATTTTAATTTTTAAACAGTGAAATCAATCCTGAGCAAAACTTCAAAACAGACAGCAAATCAGTTCCTAAGAAAAGGACAGTTTTCTAATAACTGGGAAACAAAATTGCAACTATTTCAAATGTAGACTTTGAGGTTATTCTAAAACAGCAGGCTACCTAACAAGTGGTGATCTCTTGTACAGATTTCACTGTATCTGTAAATGCAGTAAAAATGTAGCACACATGTATACATGCCTGCATGCATCAAAACATGTTAAAATAAGTCATTTTTTTTTACAGTTTTGCTAGCACTGGAACAACAGAAATATTTCCAGTTGCAAGACAGAAACTGTATTGATTGTAAATGTATAAGTGACTAATTTTTTACTATAAAAGTTCCCAACATGCATTAGTTTTCTTTCTGGTTTGTTCATAAATTTTCAAAATGTGCAACGAAAAAACAAGAGCAACTATGAAATTAAATATTTAGGGTTGCCATTTGGGAGTAAATAGTTTTAATAAAAGATCTGTGAATAAGAAATGTGAATACTAAGATTTACGTTTCTCACTTCAAGGTATACTAATATACATTTTTAAAAAGTTGTGCTATGTGTTGATAAGAAAAAGATAAATACAAAATTTGATATGTACTGTTTAAACAAAGAGAGTCATAAGACCCAGTACTGTAAAAGGTACAACCAGAGCACATGCGTGATAAATCCCTTCGCGTTTTAAACATTAAGGCCTCACTTCTGAGCTATAAGCAGTGCTGGCAAGATCAGACCCCCCAAAATGTCAGGGGAATACAGTACACTTAAAATGACATGCCCATTCCAATCCATAGTTCTACAGAGTGCCTTAGTGACACTGCGTTGCTCTTTCTGTTCTGCCCAAATGTTTAGTCACTGTAGCTGCATGCTGTTTCAGCTATAAATTCCATTTGGTCCCCTTAAGACAATTACTGCTTACTAGTGAAGGTTTATTTTCAATTAAATGTAACTGAAAATACCCATTTAAGCTTTTAAAGCCTTACGATTGCAAAGTTTTCTTTCTATTTACCTTCTTGTACTGTTTGTCATCGTCATAGCCCTGGTCCGTAGCTTTGAATGCCGTTTCCCCTGGTGTACCTGGGAAAAAGTTACAGAAACTTACTCCAACATCACAAACATCCTTTTCAAAACCCAAAACTACAACTAGCTAATTTCAAGTTCAAATTACAGTACAAGTACCAATGCATTGATTATACAAATTATCTCTTTGAAGTTGCAATTATTCCAAAGATTACAATCAATATATACAGAAACTGGGGAGGGAGGAGATTAAAATCCATTTATGAAGACAAGTATATTACAATCTTGCTTATACTTCAAACTATACAGACTATTATAAAAGGTAATAGGCAACTTCAATTAGACTATTTAAGCTCTACAACTATTTTTTTCTGATGGAATGATCATGATGGGACAAGTTACCATTTATGACGAGAAAAAAAAAATATTCCTGCAGATTTTAAATAATATTTTTCTGAGCAAGCTTCTGAAAAATGCAAGAAATAAAGATATCTCTTTAGGCTTTGGACAATAAAGCACTGGCTTTTGTCACTCTGGGAATTGAGTTTTGCCAAAACTGTTGCTGTTAAGTATTTCCAATTCAAAATGTAATTGCAGCAATAAACTGCACTTGTACTTATTCATCCCCTCTTAGGATATCAATATTTAAATAATTAAAGAGGCATGTTAAGGGCAATAAAAAGGGCTTTTACACACCTAACAACAGAAGTAGATCAGAAGCTCCTATGACTTCACTAACCAAATTGTAACCTGTGAAAAACCAGCAAGAAAGGGGAAATAAAAATTATAAATACAAACAAAACCAAAAACAAAGATGTGAGGGATCTCAGTGTCAGTTCAGGAACCAGACAGACGTAATGGAAATCATGTCAGTGTCGATATCCTAACAAATGCAGCTAAAACGGATCACGATTCATAGCAAAGTCAGTATCACATTCCAATTTTAAAAAGCTAATGAACATGGGTGGCTCATCTACTTGTCACTGGTTTCTTATCTTGCTTCTCTCATCACTGCCAAATTTCAGTGTCCTTTAGGTTCTGCTCTTTACAACTTTGCTGTTTCCAATTTGACTGAAAATGAAGTCTTGCACGAAAAATGATTTTGTTTCATGGTGTGTAACTAAACCCATTAGGAACATGCTCATAGGACTCGAAGAGTTAAGTTTCCAAGCATCCACACTTAAAGATATGCTATGAAGTTTGATATCTCTATCTGTACCTTGACATTTAACATGTAAGCTTGCAGTCCTACATTCAAACCAAGATTAGATGGTCATGTTAAACGATAAGCTCCAACTCAACCACAAGATTGTCTAGCTTGATAATGTTTCACAGATGTAGTGAGAAAGAATAAATTCCCTTCACTGCAGGAATGTCTGTGTGAATTTCGATCATCTATGTTAAGGAGCAGATGAGGGTAAATGATCAAAGGGACACTTTAGGGGCCTTAAAATCTATTTATCTTCACTGTGTGAATGTTTTTTTAATTTCTCAGGTTGTAAAAAAGGTTAAAGCTTAAGTTTACAACAAATATGGGCAGAATCTCTAAACTTGTAACACAGCCTTCCATTTTTTGTGTAGTGTCTGGGTTTTGGAGTTCATTTGTCACAACCAGAATTTACCGTGTGTACCCCTCCAAAAAGCTTCTAACTTCAACATGAGTTTTGCCCAAGTAGAACACCTGGAAATCAGCCCAAGATATCACCACACCAGCTAAAAGTGATTGGATGCGTCCTCACATGCGCTTTAATGAGCATTAGCCTATTTCGATGTGCATTAAAGTGTCACAAAAAAGTGTTCTTTAGCTAATGCACATTAAAAATAAGCTAATGCGCATTTTTCTATGCCCTCCATTGTGATGTACTTTATACATGCACTTTAATCTGCTCCAATGCACCAGAAATCCAGCGCGTCAGAGCAGACTCGATTAATCCAAGTCTGAGGAGCACAGAAGCTGACGTGCCTGGCGCTGCATCTCATACATTTGTATAAATGGCAAAATGTGCGTCAGCGTGCAGAAAATGGCAGCGGTGCACTTTTAAACCAGAACACTTTTGATATATTTTAGTTCAAAAGCGTGCTGCCACCATTTTCTCAGCGCTGACATGCATTTCGCTGTTTATACAAATGGATGTGCTGCAGCACCTGGCATTGTAGCACATGCATGTTTACAAATGCCCAGTGGCACTAAATTTAATGCACATTACCTAAAGTGCATTAATTGAAAGTGTAGACATGCCCACTGGCATCTACTGAACACTGCACTCATTTTAAATGGAGAAAATTCTGGCAGTGTACTTTATATTTTTTCAGTAGTTCAGGCCAACATGTGAAGCATGTTCTTTTAGCATCATTCTTCTCTTTTACAAGTATAATGTTACTGCAGGGTACTGGGTCAGCCTGTGTTCTCATCTTAATTGGATATTTTAACTTTAGACTCTGCATCTTACTAACAGTTTTAAATCAATCTGCTGTGAGGCTAATTAGGGTCCCTTAGCTTTCTGTTCTGTTTCACCTCTTAATTCTATTTATTTATTTATTTATTACCAGAGTGTTTACCTTTAAACATACATTGCACTTACCTATTACTCAAAGGACCTTTAGATGAGCAACACAAAGAAACGTGCAACTTCTACAATGCTTTTTTCTTTTAACTTTTAAAAAGACGTGTCTGTGACGTCATGTTGTAAAATAAAACATCTTTGCATAACTAAAACTAAAACACTGTTCTCACCAGGTGAAAAAAATCCCTTGAGTGAACTGAGGCTTTCTCCAATCTTGTCAAAATCAGGAAGAAGTCTGGCAAGGTCTTCTGCATCAGGAAGGGCTTTGTTAAGTTTTTCTAAGACAAAGTATAAAAAGAGCTTGATATTATTTTCTTTTTGGATAAATGGTAAATGGGACTGTAAGGTCTAGTTGCTACTTACAAATTTAAAACAAAACTACCCTTCATATACGGACCAAAGATACTTTGAGCTACCTACATATATTTGTTATTCTTGATACCCTTGAGAAAGTTTACCAGAGCAGAAAACAGGTCTCTTATTTAGACTTTGTGCTGGCTAATAAATCAATTGCTTTAGGCTGATAAATCAATTGATTTAGGACCTTTAAAGCTTTGTAGAAACCTAGTCATTGTGTCCATAACTCCTTTGGAGAAGATGTTGTTGGATTAATATGCACCTTTATTTTGACTATCTTTTGTGCACTTAGAAGAAAGTTTGGTGTTTTTTTTTCCACTTTATGAAATGGACAATTTATTGTATCATAAGAACATGCACATATTAAACTTCCAGTGGTAGTAAAATTCAAAGTCCATTGCTAATTAAAATAAATTAATCATGACATTACTGTTTGAAAATTTTCAACCCACTATGGTTAAAGTATATTCACGACCCCCCACAATGTTTGACTGCTTCAAGAGTGTTTACAGTTTTTAAATAATACCTCCCAACCTAAATGGCTGTTCCTTTTATTTAATATATTTCTAAGTATGAGTGAGAATAGATGTATAATGCGGTTACGACAGAATCGTTAAAGAAACCAGTATTTCCCTAACTTTGAGTTTGTTTATTTGGTCAATGTAACAGCAGTTTGTGAATAGGTAATTTCACCATTTTTGGTGTATATTTAAATTAGTCATGTAGTCTTTTTACTTGTACAAATCTTTCACATAAGTAACCAGGAGAGATTTTGAATAGAAGCATAATAGCCTCAAAGACAGTGTGTGTATGTGTGCATGTACTTGGATTTCAGGCTGACAGTGACCTTGAAATACTGTTACAGAGTGTGCAACTGAATTATGAGTCATGACAGTCATATTCTGTGATCCATTCTCATGGAATAATCACTACCAAACATGCGGTCTTTTCAACCCTGAATGCCTGAGACGCATGCTCCCTGGTAAAATGTACTCCTGAATACTTAAGTTTAAAAAAAAAAAAAAAAAAAAAATCAGTCAACATGAATATTCTAATGAGGTTTTATCAAGAAGTAACCAGTTTCTGAGGAACTATGGTCTTAAGTCTGAGCTAGGTGCATAATGTGCTTTAGTAAGTAAAAAAGCACTTTAGTTTTTGCAATACCAAAGTCAATGAATTCATCAAGATCCCATACGAAGTCAGGAACAATCCACTTATAGTCACTGAGATCGGGCATCATGTCCTTCCACTGATCATAAGTCTAAGACAAAAATAGAAAAAGGTCATAAGAAGTTATACATAAATAATCAGATGGAAAGAATCTTGTCTCTACTGCACTAGCCACCGACTTTCTTACTGGGGCCTTGGCTTCGTCCCAGAACTACGTTACATAGTCTTCAAAACACAATCCTATTAGTGTCCATTAAAATCTGTTCTAATGATTTGAATTACTGTGAATTATTCTCTCTCTCTCTCTAACCTCAAACTTTTTACTGCGTGCAAATTATTGATCACACCGTGATTAGAGCTGCCGTTCTAAAGCATCCAACGAATACCGAAAAACACATGCTACAGATAAATACCTTTTTGGCTGTATAGCCACCGCCTACAGCAGATCCTAGTACAAGATAGCGAAGTTTTAGAAGCCTTGAAGCAACTCTAGCTAGCCAAAAGTTCCTATGGGGCTGGTATCCATGCTTTACATATAAAAGTTTTGTTTTTCTTAAGGTAAGGTGGTTAAGAGAGGAGAACTGTTGCACCGATATCCTTAAGGGTGGTCTCTGAAACTTTGAACTTGAATAACAGGGATGATGAATGCTCCGGGAAACAAGGTGCAATTTCTGCAGTGGTGATTTTCCTTTCATTCCATAGCCGCTATTTCCTAAACTTTGGCAGACGAGGCTGAAAGACAGAGATAAAAAGTAATGAGTTAATTCTGATTATGCAATAGCTCTACTCATCACACCAATAGACCACCTAAGCCAGTGTATAGATTACATATGCATATGAAGTTTCAGAGGATGAAAAATAAAATTACTGTATTGGTCCTCCCACAGCAGGAAAATTCCTAATTAGAAATCAGATAGTTTTGTTACATGGGCAGGGAGGGGAAAGGTAGCATATTCATTTAACACAAGTATAATGTTTTGCTGCTTTAAACATCATATTTGACTTCAAATAACTTTTCATGTATTAGCTTGATATTAAGAACGTGGTACTAACTTCATCGTTTCATATTAAGCATAGGAGGGGTGGTGAACTGCATGAAAACACTTAGGTTTAATGGGATGTCTACTGCAGAAACAACCTATCACTTGTAGTAAGACTATGAAGGATAGAAATAAGCATCAAAGCTAAAAGTATGGTATCTATTGTCCTGTGAATTTAATTTCTGCAGCTGAAACGGTGAATTAGGGCACATACATATAACCAAGTATATGCAAGTATTAGGTTGAGGAGACAGGAGGAAACAGTCTGTCCAAGAACATGGTTATGACGATTCTTCACTCAAAGGGCAGAAAAAAGTCTTTTCATAGGAAGAGATACTCCTTATAAAGTTTTTTTCTACTTGCTATACCCAGAATTGCACTAAAAAAGCATTAGAACATCGTACAAGTAGGAAACTCAAGCACCTAAGGTTGTTTATTCTAATCGTTCCTATTTTCTGATACATAAGCTTTATAACACACCCTTTAAACACATGATCATATACTAATTTTTCTAAATGCTAAGCTCTCTCAACAAAATGTTTGCTATTTTTAATATGCACAAAATTATTTTCCCCGACTTTGTTTTTCATGAAATGGCCAAACCACTTTACCTAAAATTTCTTCCAAAAATAATTTAGCCTTAGGAAAACACCTAACATGGACAATTTCGGCTCAATTTCAACTGTTCAGAATGAAGTATAAGCAACTGAAAACAGAGTGTTATCATCAGGGAAAATGTGCCAGGCTAGATCTAGCCAGGCTAGATGATCTGTTCAGGTCCCTCCTGTCCCTAGCTACTATGAAACTATGATTAGATTCGGAGAGATTAAAGGGTCTTGATTTGATTTGGATTTGGAAGTTCGGCCACCGAACTGGGCTGAATCTCTGCCGAATCGAATCAGGGACTGAAGCTTCGCACAGCCCTACTAACCAGTGCTACGTGGCACTATCACGGCCAGTGTCTTGCATCTAATTGTCCTGTTGATACAGTCAAACTTGCATTTCCTTTTGGTGATCCCATCCTTGCCAAGTGTCACCAACTTGAAATGAAAACTGTCAGAGTGTTAAACCCCCAAGTACCCTTCTGCCAGCATGGGCTATCCTTTGCCACCTGGCTTTTGGGCGGCAAGTCTCTGTGCTGCCAGAGTGGCAGCTGCCTGCACTTACTCTCACCACTGATCCCCACCCTCTCTGCAGCAAGGGTAGCACAGCACAGCAGTAGCAAAGTGAGGGAAGGGAAGGGAAGGGAAGGGAAGGGAAGGTGGCACAGTGCAGCTCCATGCCACTGATCCACCACACTAGATGGAACTTTTGCATCCCAAAGTGGAACTCTTTACAGGCTGGATCTGGCCCACAGGCCACAGATTGCAGACTCCCAGATTAGAAGATCACATCACCAGAAATGGCTTTTCTTCTTCTGCTTTAGAAGCCAATGACTGGGAAGAACATGATAAATCCATCGGTAGAGGATGTTAACTGCATTTAGCTCTACCATTTTCTGGATACATCATCTCTGCACATAAATAATTCATATGGTAATTTTAGAGAATTGAGAATCCCAAAAGTCATTGAATAAAAAGGATTTTTTTTCTATAATTTTAGTTTCATACACATTGTGGATAAATGATGCATTTAATGTGTAGCTTTGCCGATATAGCCATGCGGGACAAGTATGTTAGAAAGCACTCCATATAAAGCTTTCCACTCTTCTCTTGGCTGGCAATATTTGTTTTAAAATTTAGTTTTAATAAATATTTACATTTTATATTAAATATCTAGTTGAGTGCACATGTAATAAAGATAAAACTCATAGTACACAAAGATCTTTGTTTTACCCAGCACACAAATACACTTTGTTATAAGCAGCACAAGTAGAAGTAGCAATAGGCAAGACACATTTTCCCTGATAAACACTCTGTTTTCAGTTGCTTATACTTCATTCTGAACAGCTGAAATTGGGCAGATATTACCATATGAATAAAACAGTAAATAGTGACCTGATGATCACTTTAATTATTTGTAGGCTAGGGATGCTGCTTTGTAATTATTTTCTTTAAATCTAGGTTCCTTATCTGAGGATGTTTAAAAAAAAATCCTCTGAAACACGTTTCACTATTTATGCTGCACGCTTATTTTTGGCTCTGCCTGCACACTGCACAGCCTTACACACCACTGCCATTAAAATGTGCATGGCAATTGCACTGTCTTTTGAACAAGAGCTCTCACATCAAATCCACCTCTGTTTTCAGGGTACATTAAAGCTGTAATCCAACTTTTCATAAAAGAGGGGTCTATTCCAGTCAAGGCAAGATTTCCACTCTCTCTGGCTGGCATAAATTGTCAATGGGAATATTTTCCAGTGAAAAATGTAGCTTAACAAAAATCTAAACCTTTTGTAGAAAGGCATGACTTTTAACAAAGTCTCTTAATGAGGGCAGGAACATCTCATGCTGATGGTGTTGTTTCACAGTTGTTAGGGGCCGGAAGCGATCGCTGGGTCCAGCCGCCCTGCACTCGGTCAGAGATCGGACAACCCCACCCAGATGGGCGTCAAGATGCTTTTTGAAGATCGCCAGGGCAGATGAATGTACCACCTCTGTTCATTCAGTTTGTTTCAGCTTTATGTTATATAATCTGATTTATGCTATGAAACCTTTACTTGACCTGTAGGAGCGATCATCCTCAACTGTGAGGGCTTGCCGCCAATATAATCTTAAAATGTCTATTTATAAAAAGTCAAAAACACATTAACGAAGACAACACCATCAAAATCAGGCACTTCTGGAGTTTCAAATGGAAACTGCAGATTTTTTTCAGGATGCACAAGAAATTTTGGTCTTGCTTCCCAATTGGTAAGCCGGAGATGTTAGAGGTATATTCAGGCGCCGCGCTCCAGGGATCTCAGCACGCACCCGGCACCCTAGTCTGGAGATGTCACACGTCTACTCTGTGAAGCACTTTTTCTTTTCACTGATATCCAACCGTTTGGACATCATTTTATATGTAAATACGAATCCTATAAATACCCCGTTAAAACCAGAAGCTGGGCTTGACGAAGAACCCAGCCAGACTCCTCTGCCGGGCCGCAATTAACAGCGCCGTCGCACAGCGAGCGAGGTCGACTTCATGACGGGAACGAAGTCCAGCCTGTCCCGACTGCGGGGCACCTGCGGGCCCCTATTCACGGGCAGCGAGGAGGATTGCAGCAGACTCAATTAATCACGCGGTAACGACTGCGCTGCAGCCAGTCGCCACGCCTCCCTCATGCGCTGACCGACGGTTCGTTCGACTAACGTTAGATAAAACGCTTCTGCTGAAGCGCGGGGGACACCGGCACACGCCGCCCTCCCGGCGCTTTCACTGGGGGGCTCTGGGAAGCAGGAGTGCTTCAATGAGAGCTGCTCTAATTAAAACACCTGCAGCGTCGCGTGCACGCGCGCCCCCACGCGGGGAAACAGAGCTCTAGTTAAAGCGCCCCCGGTGCCGTATACACACGCCTGCCCCGACACGCCTTTGCAACTGTTATAAACGGATGCCCGGCTTCGACCTGCCGACCTCCGTTTCGACTTTAGGAGGCTCAATGCCGACAAAACCCCGCAGGCGAGACCCTTCAAAACGTGGGAAGTGGCCTCCGCGGCTCCTCCCGAGTCACTACGACTGCTATTTACCACACCGATACGGTAGCGTCGCGACAGTATTCATCTGCACTGGGCCGAGCACGTAATCCTGGGTTGTTTTTGGTGGAAATCGGGTCTCGGGG
>NW_005842408.1:171320-175816 GCF_000455745.1 Alligator sinensis | reverse complement strand
GGGCGTGGTCTGTCTGCTTCCCACGGCGGGAGGCGTCATCAATGAAAGAATTAAGTTAATACTTAATAAATGCTAATACGTGAATCATAAATGAATAAATAAATAATCATTAGTATTATTGGCAACGATAATCTTAACAACAATGCCGATTAATAATAATACAGTAAATAATTAGCAATGATAAATGAAAGAAATACTTTAATAATTAATAATAAATAAATAATAAACAATAATAATTATTATCATTATTGGCAACGATAATAACAACAAGGCTGATTAATAACAATAAAGTAATAATACATGAAAGAAATACATTAATAATAAATAATGATAAATTATTAATAATAAATAATAGTTATTATTATTGACAACGATAATCTTAACAATGCTGATTAATAATAAAGTAAATAATAAACGAAAGAAATACATTAATATTAATACATAATAAATGAATAATAATAAACTATCGGCAACAATAACACTGATTAACAAAAACAATTATTGGCAACAATAATAATGCTGATTAACAATAAAATAAAACAAATAATAAAAGTATTGTTGACAACGGTAATATTAACAATAATGCCAATTAATACTGATAATTTAAAATACAACAAATAATAATGAATACATAATACTTAAGTAAATAATAAGTAACATTATTATTTTGACAATGATAATATTAACAATATGCCGATTAACAATAATGCCGATTAATAATAATATTGTATTAACAATATGAACATTATTAACAATACTAATTATATTATTATCAGCATTGTTATTACCAATAATAATTATATCGTTATTAATAATATTAATGGTGATGATGACCATCAATTATTATTCACAACATGGATGTTTATGTTATTATCATTAATAATTAACAGTAATGATGACAGTTAATTATTATTTTAACAATATTATGTATTATTCTAGCATTAGGCCCCAATCTTACGCCTACGCTTCAGGCGTGATTCGCCAGCTAATCCCCTCTGCAGTTCTGACCCCGCTAGCTTGTCTACAGGAGAAAACAGGGATCAAGCCACAAAGCTGTTCCACAAAAGATGCGTGGTCACTTTGTGCCCCTTGCCCGTGTGGCCGGGTGTTTAGTGCCCCCAAGAGCCAAGAGTGTCGGGTAATAGCCCCCGGGCGGGTTAGGCTGCAGCACTTTCCCACGCTGCCTTGGGGTTTTTGCCTGTCACGCCAGGCTGCAGACGGCACCCGGCTGCCTCCATAAGAGGTGCATGGGCCGCCCCCCGGCAGGTGAAGAGCGGGCTGTAGTAGGGGCAGGTTTGAAACTAACAGGAGAAAGGACTTTTACACACAGCGACTTGCTAACCTGTGAAATTCATTGTCTTGGGAGGTGGTGGAGGAAGACAGCATGGCCAGGTTCACCAGGGCCTGGATAAATGCATGGATAACAACTCTATTAATGGCTTGAACAGAAGGCTTGGAGATGTTTTCTCCGGCATCTCTAACCCAATAATGGTGGATCCCAGAAAGGGTATTGAATACATAGGGGACGGATCATTTTAGAGGTATCTGGTTCAATACTTTCCCTCTGCAGTATCAACCCCTGCCACTGCAGCAATCCTCCCCCAAGCTTTACACTGATGATTTCCAACTCGCACCACTTGTGCTCTTGCAAGAACAGTCCTGCGTAAACTTTAATGACTGCAGCGAGTCTCATGCGCAGCGCTCCACGGAGCAGACAAACGCGGGAGATGGGCACAGGTGCGGGATACGAGATACGAGCAGAGGCCTCAATCCTGCAAAGAGGAATGTTCCTCTGTAACTCTGTGCTGCGGCTTCCCCCAGGGATGCTGAGTAAAATACGGTGCATATATTTTAGCACGTGCAAAGATACATGCTTGAAGAATCGGGATTTGTGGCTGAGGGAGGCACGTACCGCTCTTTTCTTCTAGGTTCATTATTCATATCGCACCTGCTAGGATTGTTGTTTGTTCTGCATTTCCCCTGGGTTTTTATATTGTTAAATTAAACCTTGCCTTTTCCTAGGTATTTGTGTGGATGCTTTGTACACTCGTTTCAGCAACAAAAGATTGACGGCATGATAGAGACATCAAAGACACGCGCCAGTTTAAAGCCAACATGTCACAGCTCATTGAAACAGTAGAGGGCACCAATTAACTGGAAGATCCAACCCAGCAATCCCTGCCGGGGTGGTTGCAGAGGCTTTTAGCTGACCATCGGGCCTGGGGAAGAACACCACAAAGATCAAATTGCCGCAAATCTCATGAAACGCACAGGGTGGCTTGCACATGTACGCCTTCTTCAACCACTTCCCCTGTGTTTCCATTGCACAGAAATAATAGAGGCAGTGTGTTGTTGTTTAAAAACTTGTTTTTAAAAAGGAGGGATAAGGCTTTTAGGGAATAACCTGAGCCCAGGAGCTGGGACTTGAGGAAGCAGCACCAGGGACAGTCATGCCAAGAAGGAAATCCTGACTCCATGGCCTGAGCCCAAGTGGTTTTCAACACTGACTTTGTACTTTTTACACAGTGCTGGATGCAGCATCCCTCTAGCAGCGGCTAAACATGTGTTCCCTGCAAGCTGTCCGTGGCATCTGGACCGGACACCAGGTCTCACCAATCAGTAGATCCCCGCCTGGCCACCTCTCCTGGCATCTGTAGCACTGTCTTCTCCTCCCCAAACCACTCCTTTTCCATTTTTCTGGAAACCTCCCCACATCTTCCACTGTCTCCGTCGTCGCTGCAGGAAGCAGCACGCTGAATGGAAACATGCCCGACTTGGGAGAGATTTAGGTGAGAATAGAAAGCACTGAATAACTCGGCGCCTCCTGTATTTTCCAGAGAGTTTCAGTTGCCTTAAACAAAAATCCACGGTGTGGTTGTGTTTGCTGGTTGTTCAGCAAGTCAGTTCCCATCCTTGCACACCGCTGTCCTCACGGCTGGGTGCGACACACAGCTTGTCAAAGAACCCCGAAGACACGGAAGCAGGAAAGGGGTAGGACGAGGTTAAAATGCCGGACTATAAAAATGATCAGGGTTTGCTGTAATGGGGAACCCATGCTCCGTGACTCTCTGAGGGATGAGGAGCCAGAGAGCAGAGCAGACTCGGACTTTTATGGCTTAGCGCGGCAAGGCTCCCGCTCAGCCGGCAGCCCCAGATGCACAAAGCCAGAAGCTCTTAAGACTGCAGAGCAGCTGGGATGACTGCAGCAGAAGCTAGTAGTTTAATTAGTGGCTGAAGAAGAAACCCCTGTGCCTGGTTCAGGGAGTTAGGGGGGGTGGGACCTGGGGTATTATGTGCCCAGCCCTGAGCCAGGGCAGGGAGACCCCGGGGAGAGGAGCTCCTGCCAGCCCAGGGGCCAGAAAGGAGGCTGCAGACTCAGGAAGGTACCCGGGAGGCTGGGAGGGAGCCAGCTACTTGGGGGAACAGGTGGGAAGGGCGTTGGGGTTGCAGCAGTTGGACACCCAAAATGGGATTGTTTATGAGCTAGAAAGAGGTGGTTGGTGTTTTGAATGGAGGTTTGGGTTGTTGATGCTCTATGTATTGAGACTTGCCCGGTCAGGAACTCAGAGGGCTGGGATGGAGAGATAGCAGCCATGTCTAGATCAGGGATTTGGAGGGCTGGCACAGAGAGAGAAGCGCTCAGGGGTAGCAGGAGCCTAGTGGGTGGAGAACAGATATTAGGACAGGGCCAGAGAGCAAATTCGAGTAAAACCTATGAGTGGCAGGCATGACAGTGGAGGTCACTGGGGGCCACGATTATGACCTTTAAGGCACCATCAGGGCTGGTAGGGCCCCCATCAACACCAAGCACCTCCTGGAATACCTGGGACCAGGCAGGGCCCAGGATTTGGACGGGTTGCAGAGCACGCGGTATCACCAGCACTTGTCTTTCCTTCTCGTGCAGGTGCACTCCCTTGCCCACGCACCTCTAATCCTCCCAGGAGGGAGCCATTCCCCTCGTGCCCTGCCCCGAGCACTGCCTGTGGCAGACCTGCTCTTTCATCCTGGCTATGACTGGGAGTCAAGTCACGGCAGACACTTAGCCTAGCGAACCCCTCTCTTTCTCCCACCCCCATGTGCAGCCCTTCCCTCCCAGCAGCAGCCTCAGGGCATAAGGCACCAGCAGGGAGGGAGGAGGCATGCTGCCCAAAACCCCCAGAGACAGAGGAGCCATGCTCCCGGGGAGGAAGGTGTGCTCTCGGGCAGGCTCCTCGGGGTGCAATGGGCTGAACTGCCTTAGACAGGTAAGCTGTGGTTATTTATGTGGTTATTTTCCCAGTTCAGGGAACCATAATAAGTTTATTGCTGAGACACACAGATTTAGGAGCCATTTCTGCACCACATCCTGCCGGTGATTGGTAGCGTCGTCGGTTGTCTAGTGCCGCAGAGATGCAAGTTGCTTTATCTCTGCCTTACAGGGATAGACTTCAAATCATTGAATTCTGGATCAAGTCTGCATTTCTCCAGAGTTCAAGAGGGCTTTGGTCTTGTAGGGA
>NW_005842408.1:122793-171289 GCF_000455745.1 Alligator sinensis | reverse complement strand
GGGAAATTAAAATGAATGGGACAACAGGGGTTAACATCAAAAAGAAATAGGATGATTGCTTTTAACTCTCAGGCCTGACCTGGGCAGAGCCTCTAAGGGCATGCATACACCAGAGGACCAAGCTCAGGTGAGCAGTACAAGACCTGGAGGCACTCAGCAGAGAGGATGGAGTCGCGATCAGCGAGAATCTAGGCACAGCCCCAAAAATAAATGAATACTTTGGCTCAGCTTTCAGCAAGAACAATGGCAGTGAACATGCGAACAAAGGCAGGATGACGAATAGGAAAGAGGGCTTATACATTGAATTACCATAACTGAGGTGGTAGCAAAAATGCAAAAGCTTAATATATGCAAATGGGGAAAATCCAATAATCTCCATCTGAAATGACTAAAGAACAGCAAGTGAATTTGCAAATCTCGCAGCATGGATTCTTAATAGTGGCACCGTTGGTAGGCAGCTTTAATACAGAAGAGGATCGGAGTATCTTACAGGAAGAATGCAAAATCTTTGAGGATGGGAGGATAGAAACAGGATTAAATGCACGAATACAAAATGCGAGGCCATGCACTTAGAGTAATAACAAGAATTCCTGTATGAACCAGGAGCTCAGCTTGAAGGGACAGAGAAGAGCCTGGATGTCAGAGTCAAGGACAAGATCATTATGATAGGTTAATGTGACATGGTAAACATAACATTATTACATTAAGATATAACAGTGGAGTGATAGCTGTAGTTATCCACCGTACATGACACTGTAATGATGCAGACAAGTGAGTGCGTGGTAGGTCACCTCATTTTACAGCTGAACAAATTTCTAAAATGGGATTAAACATGACACATGGGAAGCACTAGCTAGTTGTAAGATCTGGTCGGTTTGGTTTTGTTTTGGTTTTTTTGCACTGGTAATCCTTTGTATTAACTGCAAAATTACAACTCAGATTTATTCCATCCTTCTGGTAAGGATAGATGTGGATCAGTGTAGGGAAATTCACTGTTAAAAGGATTGAAAATGCCAGAGAGGGAGAGGGGGAGAGACACTGCATGTTTTCTTACTCTGCTGCAAAGATAAATCCTTTGAAGTCGACAGACGTACAAAGGCGTACAGCAGAGGTGAGCTTCGCAGCACACCAGACAGCCTGTTCATACCCAGGCAAATACTCTGAACACATTCCCCTGGTGGTAACGAAAGCACCAGCAGTAATGAATCCTACCGCTACTAATGCAACTAAGTTCAATGTCTGAACTAGAAAGCTTATCCCAGTCGCTGAATTACAATGTGTTCCTTAACACGTGCACAAGTATTTCAACAGTTCATTTGCTTCCTGGTCAACAGCAATCCGTCAAGCTGCACAACCTGGTGGAGGAGCACAACCGAGTCCAGGTGAAAGCGTGCACAAAAGATGAAGGTGAGCCATGTCCAGCTCGGCATCTTTCCCCTGTTCTTCTTATCGCGCGAGGGGTCGAACGGCCCCAGGAATTGCACAGCTCTCTCCGACTTCTGCAGGAGACTTCTCTGAACTCATAAGCAGACGACCCCCAGCAACTTGTTTCAGGGTGAAGGTCAACTTGGACAAAATAACGGCATGATGCACTGTCTAGGGTGCCAGCTGTGGGGCTTTAGAAACCTGGGTTTAGTTTCCCGTTTGGCTACGGTCTGCCTCTGGGACCTTAGGCATCTCTGATGCAGGGTGAATCGCACTCCCTACCTCCAAAGCACTTGTGAGAGAGAGCCCGTGTGTTAGAAATCATGAGGGGCTCAGACACGAGGGCTGTGAGAGTCGTTTAAGACACAAGAACTTCAGGACCTTAGAAAGATTCATTCTCCTTCCCTCACCCCACCTGTCTCTCCCCCATTGACTATCTCAATTTGCATTTTCACTGCCTGTCTTGCTTGCATACAGACTAGCCTCTGGCCTCTCCATCCAGGAAGAGCACAGACCACCTGCAGATGCTTCCTCAGCCTGGCAAAGGGTGTTTGTGCCCGAAAGCTTGCAAAGAAGAAAGTTTACAACTATTTGAATTGGTCTAATAAAAGATATCGGATTTACCCAAAGAACCTTGTCTGCCTAGATAGATTTTCTTGTTCAAAACACCTTTACAGAAAGGAACGATTAAGCCCCAGAACATCACTTGGAAGTTGGCAGGTAGACAAGCGACTTCTTTTAGTCTTGTCCCAGTCTGCAAACCATAGTCTGAAAGCCATGCAATAGTGCAGAGGAACTGTTTGGTGAACATTTTGCCTTAAAACAATTTTGTTGCTCATGGCTGGAGTAGAAGGGAAAGCTCACTTCATTTTATGTTTTACATTAGGTTGTAAAAATCTGGAGTCTCACCTTTTAGTCCCAGGAGACGTTCTTGCTTTAGAAGAAAAGAGGGTTTCTTTGCCATGTGATGCTGTTCTGATAGACGGAGGTTTCTTGTAAAGGAAGGCATGCTCACAGGTACAGCCTTGCGTTTTGATTGAAGCTAAGTCAATGTGCCCGGCAGCTATGGGAGCAAGATGATCTCCCTATGAACTATGAGTCAACGCCTTCCCCTTAACCGTTTCCCGCCCTCGTTGTTTTTCAGCAATCTGCATCGGACACGATAACGATGGCTCTGCTCCTCCTCACCGTCCCCGTGCCCCCCGCTATCCCGGCGGCTTTGACAACAGCCATTGTTTATGCCCAGAGGAGGCTGAAGCAGAAGAAAATTTTCTGCATCAGCCCACAGAGGATCAACATATGCGGGCAGATCAACCTGGTTTGCTTTGACAAAGTAAGGAACTCAGCGCGGCTCATAACGAGCGTGTCAGCCAGGGACGCAACGCCTCTTTGCGGATTTGGGATCATCTTCCTTGCGTGCATGCTCAGGGAATCAGACTAGGTCTGCTTCCTCCATGTACAGAGAGCCCTACGCCAGGCCTCGCCCACCGAACCACCAGCCGCTCCAGGGCAGGGAGGTGGGGATGTGGGCGCAGCCATGTCACAGCACGGGGCAGCCACATGCCCATGTGTAAGCAGCAGTTGGCTAATTCACTGCCAGTATGACCACCTGTGCCAGTGGCAATTTAGGCAATCATCAAATTTGGTTCATAATTTCCTTTTCTCCCCAAGACTCTTGTATCCCCAGTCTCCCCCACATGCAATTTTCACCAAGCCAAGGAAAACTCAGTACATCTCAGTTGTTTCGGAGTTAGAACTATCTACGCCATTCATTTTTGGCTCCGTTGCTTTGCTTATTTTTAACATACTGCTTGTGTGTCTTATTTTCCTCTTGCCCCACTTCTGCACCACTTCTAGTGATGAGCAAAGCTCCGTTCATTTTGCTCATGAGTAGCTCCGGGTAGGTTTGATCCCCACCAAGGCAGGAGAGGGAACTGAACCCAAATGTCTGACAGCACGCGTGAGTGTTGTAACCACCAAATTGTTTCAGGAAGAAAAGAGAGGGCCCTTGCCAGCACAGCCTCCTGCTGCTGCAGCTTTGAATGGAAGTGGCGGTGGCTGCTGCGTTTTGCACATGCCGAGTCCTGTAAGTGCTGTTCTGATCATGTCCTGTGGGCCAGACCCCTCAGGGGAGACCGGCTCTGGATCCTGCTCAGGTTTAGGCATGAGCCAGGCACGGAGGTGCTCAGCCCTGACCAGACCGCAGCAGCGCTTGTGCACGCAGAAGCAGCAGGTGAGATGCTTCAGCAGGTTTCCTGGAGAAATTTTGGTGCCAAGGGGATCAGACAGGGGCTCCAAGGATCACATTCTTGGCTTTGGGTGCCAAAAGCAGGAGTGAGGTGAGTTTTAGACACCCAAGTCCTTCCATCCTTGAGATCTTTCAAGAGTACTGTGGACTGCCTCGCAAGCTGAGTGCAAACATGATTCCCCAAGATAAACCCAGAGGCTGCATCCAGATGAGCGTGTACGTGGCATGCAAACACAGCTGCAGCGCCACATACCACACATTTAGATGTTTTCTGCGCTGCAAGGGTGCGCTCCCATGAGTGCGCTGCTTTGCTTTTATTTTTAATGAGGGTTTTTTTTATTTTGACCCCTGGATGTTGACCCTGGGGGGGAAAGAAAAGAAGCAGAAGAGCGTGCGCCACTGAGAAGTGGAGCCGGGCCCCTGGGAGCCGCACCGCGACTGCCAGCCAGGCTCCGCGCAGGAGAATCACCGCTGCTGCAGCCCCGGGAGGTTCCCCGGGGCGCCAGGTAAGGCTGCTGCGGACAGCCCAGTGCTGGCCCCAGCCTCCGTTACCCCACCTGGGGCAACTTGCTGTGCGCCAAAGTGTGTGTGGCACAGGTGTCCCCAGGGTACCAAACAGCCACACTCATCTGGACACAGCCAAAGTGCAAGCCGGAGTCCAGAGTGGCACCAAGTCACTTCCCTGCGGCTGCCCGAGTACTTTGCAACAGCAGGATTGCTCTAGTATTTTTCTGTAGTCAAAAAACAAATGAAACAAAGAGCTGGCATTTTTGCAGGGGAGCCTTCAGCCTAAACCAGTGTTTCTCAACCTTTTAAAAGTGAAAGCTCCTGAGTGCATGCACCAGTTTGGTGTGCACATACAGTGCTAATACTGTGCCTAGGCACAGTGCCAAGCACTGTTTTGTATTGAATGCACCGTTTTGCTCATTCAGAGATGCACATGCAATGCTCATTAAATGCAGGGAGGGGGGATTTACAGAATGACCTCCCTCCGCTATATATTGAGCTTATTCAGCTGTCATGCAGGGTGCGAGTCCATAAATATTCCTTATAGACTAAATAAACCTTTCACCCTTACAGCAACAGGATGCCCTCCTTCCCCTACTGACATTCAGTGACAGTACAATATCAATCCCTCACCAACAGTCAATGAATCTGGGAGTTAACATCCAGATCATCTCTACTGTGATACTTTACCATCCGAACGACCTAAAACCCCCTCTTTCTTTTTAAATGGTCTTTAGCGGTTCCACGACCCCAGCTATCCTCATATCCGCAGTGCTGCTGTCTGGTAGCTGCTTCTAGTAACGCAGCTCCCGTTGCACAGACTTGCAGACCAGTTTTTAACTCTAGCTAAAAACACTGACTCGGGTGTGCAAATATTAATCCAAGTGAACATTAGCTCAGGTGGGGGAATCACTGTCTACGAAGCATTGGAGGCACTGCCCACATGCTCCAGAAAGCTTTATTTTGGTTTTTGAATCTGAAAAAGATGTACAGTTAACTGTAATGACTGCAGGATTAATGAAACAACATCTTTGGATTATTTTTGCATAGTTGTTTGCATTTTTATATATAACATGTGATATATATGACATAGCCAATTCATGCATATTCCAATACACTATTTTTTTTTTTTTTGCTTCAGTCTCAGATTGAGTAATTTAGCTCCAGGCCCCTGCTGACTAGTCAGGCTTCCAGTCTTTCTGCAGTGGGTGTTGTGCTACATGTGATGATGCACCACACCATCTGCACATCCCTTTCCAAAATCCTGGATCTGCTCACAGCTCGAGTATAAAAATGGTTGAGAACCACTGGTTTAGACCGAAAGCTCCTCAGCGCAGGCACCGGCTGTGTGCGACACTCAGTGCGTTGGACACGGGGTGCCCACCGCAGCTACGGCCCCTAGGCATTTAATTGTAAAAACAGGCATTGGCTTCAATGACAGTACAATATCAATCCCTCACCAACAGTCAATGAATCTGGGAGTTAACATCCAGATCATCTCTACTGTGACACTTTACCATCCGAACGACCTAAAACCCAGCCGCTGTCATGATCCCCAGGCCTCCACGACAGACCCCCCTTGTCAGTGTCCGGACGGGTGGCAGCAAACGTGGGAACGTGTTGGTTGTAGGCAGGAATCCCACCCGTTTGCTGTTTCCAACCGTGGGGATGACATTTCTAACTCCACGTTGCATCAGGCATACCACGTTTAGCCCAAACACACGCGAGGAGCGGTTAGGTGCTGAGCCGACACGGTGGGTGGGAACAGCGCACGCTCCACATCAGCTCTCTCGCCGGTAGCAATCATTGCCAACAGACCAGGTACTTCGGCACAGAAGAGATAATTGTGTATAACGAATGAAAGAATGAATTCATGGCGAGAGGGGAAAAATTATAGTCCTAATAACAAGCTCCCCACAGGACAGAGCGAAAATTACTATCTGATGCAAATTAATGAGAAGAGATTAATTAACAAGCGTCGCCCAGTAAAGGATTCTTCTAGTAGGACTAAATCAGAGGAAAGTAATACAATCTCTGCCTGGCTCCTGGCCAGCGACTCATGGAAGTCCGTTGTGCTTTTCACAGCAGAGAGAGGCTTTCATTCAGCAGAAAGTTCACAAACCACCAAAAGCAAACTAGCGCTACGTAACGGCGTGATTATTTCACTTGATTTCGCCCCGCAGTTCAGTGTCCGCTCCTGCGAGCACGGGAACAGAACGAGGTCGCCGTGACATTTCTGCACCAGGAGGTGCCGGATTGCAAGGATGACTATTGCAGGCATGTTCAGACCTTGCCTAGCAGGGAACCGGGCTGACGGACTGCCCGCATCCCAATGCAAAGTACTCCTGCCCGCTCCCATCTCACTAACGTGCCACACGTGATCACTCTACTTGTGTCCAGACAGCCACGCTCTCAGACACTTGGGTGAACCCAAGCACCCTCCCTGCAATTAAGAGGCTTTCTGGCTATTCTTTTCAATACGTGATATAGGATGGATCAGTTTTCAATGCTTCACAAGCATTAATTACTTAATTAACCAACTGCAGCAGGGCTCCAGGTTGTCTGATACAGAACTGGCAGCAGATCCGGAAATGCAAGGATCCTTTTGTATGCGAGCAGCTGCATTGTTGAACTTCAGATTGTTGCCTTTACATATTGTGTTTTTGTAGGAGAGGCTGTTCACTGTTAAATAGGGTGCAAAGAGTAACTCCAGGCAAAACGTATGCTTGCACATATGTATGTTTAATAGGAAGGCAGCACTGTCATCCTGCCATTTCATTGCACCTCCTTGAAGTCCGTACAGTAAATCATTCCCAATTAGACATGGCAGGAACAGCCTCCTCTCTCACCATTTTGCCTTCAACTCTTTTTTTAAGTAACTCTCAGGAGCGGTCGAGCAAGAAGCCAAGGCCCTGCCCTAACTGCAGCCCCCATTCCCCGTGCTCTCGGAGGTGGCTTATGTGCTCAGAAACCAGGCAGCGTTCAGCGGACGTGCAGAGCTCCCTGCCCGTTGCATCCCAGATAACCGCTGCTCATTGAACACAGTGGGGCTGTGTGTCCAGCGGTCAGAGACGTGGGTCCTCAGCTGCTGTGCGAGGGCACAACTCCATCGGAGGCAGCCGAGCACCGTCCATTTGCACGAGCTGAGCACCTGCCCTAGTCTGTGTAAAGGCATTCACACGTGCAGGAATTGCACACTGACCCTCTGGCTTTGATTAGTTTCCAGAACGTGCATAGCTTCACCTCCGGCACTCCTCTGCCCTGGGGACCGGTCTGCGGAGCCATGGTGAGCTGCCATTCCCTGGCTCTTTTGGATGAGAAGATACAAGGAGATCCACTAGACCTGAAAATGTTTGAGGGCACAAACTGGGTAAGGTGCCTCTTCTTCCTAACACATGGACACAGGTTGCCAACGCTTCAAGTAGCTCCCACGGGCAGCAATACTAATAGCTAGCAAGACTCAGGTGCCCACAGCACACGCTGGTTTGTGGTCTTGGCCATAACTGTTTCTGTAGGGTTCACATAACTAACCTTTGCTCTTTCTGCCAAAAGCTGGTGAAATCTGGCCATTTTTCCTGAGCTCTGTGACACTGCTGCAGCACTGCACCTCCTTCCTGAGAGACAGACTTTCCCTGAGGCTGCTCATCAGACAACTGGCTTGAAAAATAAGAATCAGCTCCCTTCATTGCAACGATAAGCTGCATTTCCAGCCACGACCCTGCTCAGCCGAGTACAGCAGGAGGATGCCATCCTGGGTCTTGCTTGAGATGCATCAGTAGATGCAAGCCGGAGTCTTGTTTGCTTTGCCAGCTGTCGTATCACATTGGTGGCTCATGTTTATCTTGTGGTCACTCGTGACCCCCAAGTCTCTTCCAGTCGTGGTGCTAGTGAGCGTAGCACTGCCGAGCCTATAAGTGCGATGCAGGTTTTTCTCCCGAGCTGGAGCACCTTGCATTTCTCGGTGTCGAAGGCTTTCCTAGTTCACTCCCTACAGGTGCGGGCGAGTGATGAATACTCGTCCTTAGTGGTGTTTCCCGTCTTCCATCCTTCATAAGCTTCTCTTTTTAGATGTAGGGGGTCTATGAATTCCCTAGCGAGCCAAGGGGGTTGCCCAGCCCTTTCGCTACTTCTTCTATGGGCTGGGACGGACTTCCCTTGTACTTCAGGGCTTGCATTCGTCAGGAGCAACCACTCATCATGGACTCCCCTGCCTGCCAGGTTATGGCCTCTCCGGGCCTCAACAACCAACCTCCTGAGCTTGTGGAAGTCGGCTTTCCTAAAGTCGAGGACTTCTGCGTTACTGGCTGACTTCCCAGCTTTGTGGTGGATAGAGAAAGTGGTCAACTCGTGATCGCTGTCTCCCAGCTTCCCTTCGATTCTCAAGTCACCAACTAGATCATGCCCTTTGGCCAGTACCAGGTCCAGCAGCGCCTTGCCTCTTGTCGGCCCGTAGATTTCTTGAGACAAGTAGAGCTCATCAATGCATGTGAGGAAGCGTTGTGACCCATTGGATTTGGACTCTCTCTGGACTCTTTCAACTTCTCCACATCCTTCTTGAAGTGTTGCCCAGGACTGGACGCAGCACTCCAGCTGCGGCCTCACCAGTGCCGAGTGGAGCGGGAGAATAACTTCCTTAGTTTTGCTTGAGATGCATCGGCTGATGCATGTCAGCGTATGGTTTGCTCTGCCGACTGCAGCATTGCACGGGTGGCTCCTCTTCATGTTATGGTCAATAAAATGAACGTGGTGCTAGGTAGTGCAGCACCAAGCCTGTCGTTTGTTGTGGATTTTTCCTCCCCAGACAGAGCACTTTACACTTCTCAGTGTTGAACGTCTTCTTGTTCTGGTCCGTCCGTCTAACTAATCTGTCTCGGTCCGCCTGGATCGTCAGCCTGCCCTGAGGCGTGGCTGCACTTCCCCACAGCTTAGTGTCATCGGTGAACTTTGCTGGTGTGTTTTTCACCCTCACATCCAGACCATAGGATTCACAGATATTAGGGTTGGAAGGGACCTAACAGATCATCGAGTCCAACCCCTGGCCCTGGGCAGGAAAGAGCGCTGGGCCAGACAACCCCAGGTAGGTGCTTGTCTGGTCTCATTGATGAAGATGTTGAAAAGCACTGGTCCGAGTACCGAACCCTGGGGGACCCCACTGGCCACTTTCCACCAGGTCAACGCTGATCCGTCTCTGGGTCCGACCCCACAGCCAGTTTCCCACCCAACTCACTGTTGAATTGTTGAGCCCAGAGTCCCCTAGTTTTACCTTGAGAGCCTCATGGGACACCAAGTCAAAGGCCTTCCTAAAGTCCAAGTGAATGACATCGACCTCATCTCCCTTATCCAGGTGGTGAGCAACCTGGTCGTAGAAGATGAGGTTAGTCAGACATGACTTACCCGCGACAAAACCACGCTGGCCGTCATTCAGGATTTTGCCTTCTACAAGCTGATCGCAAATGGACTCCTTGAGACATTTGTTGAGGATTTTTCTTGGGATTCAGGTCAGGTTGATTGGCCTGTAGTTGCCCGGGTCCTCTTTCCTCCCCTTCTTGAAGACGGGCACAACATTGGCCCTCTTCCAGTCTTCTGGGGCCTCTCCTGAGCACCACGAATTCTCTAAGAGGTTCGCCAGCGGTCCCGCGATGACTTCGGCTAGTTCGTTCAGCGCTCTTGCATGGAGTTCATCCGGTCCTGTTGACTTATAGATATCCAGCCTCTCTTGCTGTCCTTTCACCAGCTCTCCATTGACTGTTGGTAGGTGATCATCCCTACTGTGACTTTTCTGTCTCAATGGCTCAATGTCTAGTTGGGAAGAAGTATCAAGGAGGGTTCCCCAGGGGTCTGTCCTGGATCTGGTATGGTTTAATACCTTCCTTAATAATTTGGACGATTGGATTGAGTGCACACTTAGCAAATTTGTGCATGACACCAAGTTGGATGTAGCTGCAGACACCCCAGAGGGGAGGGCTGGGACACAGAAAGACCTGGAGAGACTGGAGAAATGGTCCACAATCAATCAGTTGAGATTCAGCAAGGACAAATGCAAAGTCCTGCACTTCGGATGGAAAGTTGCATGCACAAATACAGGATGGAGGAATGACTGGCTAGGCTGCAGGACTGCCGGGAAGGATCTGGGGGTTTCCAGTGGATGATAAGCTGAATTTGAGCCAACAGTGTGCTCTTGTTGCAAAAAAGGCAGCAGCCTCCTGGGCTATATTAACAGGAGTGTACCTTGCAAATGAAAGGAAGTGAGTCTTCTGCTCTATTCATCACGGGTGAGGCCTCACCTGAAGTCCTGTGTCTAGTGTTGGGCCCCCACTTCAAGAAGGATTTGGACTGTTTGGAAAAAGTCCAGTACAGGCCAAAAAAACCCCCGATTAGAAGCCCAGGAGGCAAGACTGACGAGGAAGGGCTGAAAGACCAAGGGTTGTTTAGTTTGGAGAAGAGAAAACTGAGTCCGGATTTGATAACAGCCTTCAAATATGCGAGGGGGGGGATTACAGAGAGGAAGGAGATGGGCTTTCCTCTATGGTTACAGGGGCAGGAGTAGGAGCAATGGACTCAAGCTGCTGCAGGGAAAATTTAGGTTGAAGAGAAATGGTGGAATCTCCATCCTTGGACATTTTCAAGAGCCGGTTGGACAGACTCTTGGCTGGTTAGTCAGGGATGATCCTGCCTTGAGCAGGACCTTATGAGGTCCTTTCCAACCCTACTTTCCTATGATCCCATAGTATGCTAGTATATGTGCATGAATGCATCTATATTGTGTAGGGGTGTAGGTTGTAGCCGTGTTGGTCTAAGGACATAGGCAGACAAGGTTCCTTGGGTGAATTTGATATCTTTTATTAGACCAACCCCAATGGTTGGAGAATAGTTATTAAGCAAGCTTTTGGGTTCAAAAACCGTTCGTCAGGCTAAGGAAGTTTCAGCAGTTGGTGTGTGCTCTTCCTGGATCACACCAACTCCTGAAACTTCCTTAGCCTGACGAAGGGTTTTTGAACCCAAAAGCTTGCTTAATAACTATTCTCCAACTATTTGGGTTGGTCTAATAAAAGATATCAAATTCACCCAAGGAACCTTGTCTGTCTATATTGTGTATACATGTATACATATGCATACATAAATATACATGTACTTGCTTATAAAAATAAGTTTTTTTCCTTAATTTCCAGCCTAAAACTTCTTTGCTACAAATCAATCTCTTTTCTTCCAGTGGAGAGTAGCTCACATCTCCTCTTTCTTGACAACATTTTACATATTGGAGGTGTCTTACTGCGCCTCCCCCTCAATCCTCTCTTTCCAAGAGAAAGTCAACCCGTTTCCTTCCACATTTCCTCGGAGGTTGTCTCTTATCACTCCTCTAGATTCTTTCATAATATATGATGCCCAGAATTAGACACAGCATCCAGCTAAGATCCCACTGGCAATAATTGCAGCAGAATAATTCCCTCCTCTGTCTCATACACTCTGATAATACATCCCAGAATATGTCTGGCCTGGCTTTTTGAAGGCATTTTGTTTCCGGCTTATTCTTATTTTGTGCATCCACCCTCACCCCAGATCATTTCTGGGTCTGCTGCTGCACAGGGAGGCATTCCTCAATGTGTATTTTCCCATTTATATCCTCTTTCCTCCCTGTAACACTGCGCTTGCCGGTATGCGATTGCATCGGATTGGTTTCAGAACCTCCCTCCAGTTTGTCACGACCACACTAGCATCATCCACACATTGTAGAAGTGGACTCCCCATGCCACCATCCAAACTGTCATTCAAATATTGAGCAGAACTGGGCCCAAGAAAGACAGACCGTCATAGACTCCTACCCACACGTTCCTCCTGATATCCTCTCAAGTTTGACATTCAACCAATTTTAATGAGTCGTCAAAAGGGATTTCTTTAGCAGCTGGGCGTCCAGGTGATGGTGATGATCACAACTACACCGTTAGCTTGCTACAACTACACCACAACACACTTCATTAGCTTGCTGCTGAGACCGTCATACGGGACAAAGGCAAAAGACTCACTAAAGTCCAAGTATATCACATCTTACCCAGGAAAGCAGGCATCTCTTGAAATAGGGAAATTAGATCAGTCCGATGCGATCTGCTCCTAACAAGCCCCTGTTGACTAGACCAACAGAAACAGACCTTGCCTTTATCACTTAATTATCTTCCAGGTGCTTGCAAAGTGATCAATTAGTCATTTGTTCCAGTCTTTTCTAGGGATCCTTCAGCGAGGCTCTCTAATTCCCAAGTCCTCTTGTTTCTCTTTTTTTAAAGAGAGGCACTCTGCCCTTCTCCGGTCCTCTGGGACTTTTCCAGTCCTCCACAAGTTTGGAGAGATCATCACTAATAGTTTAGAGATTATTTCAACAGGTTCTTTAAGCATACAAAGCTGAATAGCTTTGGACCCTGCTGACCTGAATGCACATACTTGACTGAATTTTCTTTAAGCAGTTCTGCAACCTACTACATGTGAAAAATAATTCTGCTAAGGATTTGATGCCAATTGATCTTTCTTGTAAAGACTGAGCACAGAAGGCCGTGAGTACTTCAAGCTTAGCTGCATCATGCAGTATTTGCTCTCCTTGCCTAGGACGAGACTTTTATTCACTGCAAACATACTTACAGAAGCTTGTTATGACCCTTGCTAATTGACAGTCAAAGTGCCTGAGCCTTTCCTGATTATATCCCTACGCGATTGTGCTCTCTGTTGATACTTGCCTTTAGTTACTTGCCCTCGTTTCCACGTGTGTGACTCCCTTTTGATCTTCAGGTCGCAGAAAACTGCTCTTGATGCAGCCTTAATGGCCTCTTACATGTTTATTGTTTTTCCTCTGCGTCAGGATAGGCTTCTTCTGTACATTTAATACGTCCTCTTTCAACAACCGCCAGCTCTCCTGCCTGCCTTTTTCTCTCCCACTATCTTCCCCCAGAGACCCTGCCCACCAGTTCCCTGAGTTTGTTGGGAATTGAAGCCTATTGTCCTTCTAATGTCCCTGTCACTTCTCTTCCTGCACTGCACAGCGAGTCAGTACATCCTTGACACACAACCCAATGCCTCCTCCCTTTTTATGCCGCCCTTCCTTCCTATGCGAGTTAGCCCCCGCCACACAATCTCTCTCATTTGTGTGGCATCAGAGACCATCTTCCACACGCATGAGCCATTTTGTGGTATTAGCACTCAATGTGCAGATTGCACCCGCCCCACCTGGGCATTTGTACAGATTGCAGCTGTCGATGAAGCGCGGTGCTGTTTGTTGGACCCCGCGTTCACCCAAGGGGCTGCCCAAGATGTGCATCTTGTAACGTGCTGTTTTGAAGCATCCGTGTCCAGATCTCAGTCTGTTCAGCTTGACTCGTGCTTCTCTGTCAAGGTTGTGCCCAATGAAGGACTTGTTTGGTGTTGGTGAAAAACGCTGTAGAAATAGGTCTGATCTTTTCCAGCAGTTGGCCTACTCTGTTGCTGCCCATAGGCTTGATTCAGCATCCCCAGTCACTTCCAGGAGATTGTGGGCTTCATGTAGAAATGGCTTATGGCCTTTAAGCCTCCACCTATTTGGGTCTTCAGTCACCAGTGGATGGAGAAGGTGTTTTTTCATCATCTCTTGCCTCCATCGCCATAATGATGCCAGGGTCTGTCTTCTTATATCACTTGGTGTAATGCCGGAGAGGACAGGGGTGTGTAGGTTGTGTAGCCCGTTATAAGTCTCAGTGCACGGTTAAAAGTACGAGCTTTCTAGCGCGACAACTTCTGGACCATACAGGACAATACTGTGCTAGGCCAGATACCATTGCGAGGGCAGTGGTGCTGAGCACTTTGGAGTCGGCATCCCACGTCATGCTACCCAAGCATCTCCAGGCAGATTTACTGCGTGTGATGTCTATAGGTGAGGGGATGGTCGAATGTGGCTCCTAGATGCACCTAGGCCACCACTTCTTGCTGTTTGTACCCTGTACTCCTGGCTGCCATGCCTCATTCGTCTCGCTCTCATCTCTCTTATGCACTTCTTGTGGTTTCCCATTTCCTCTCCAGAGTCCAGCCCTATAGATCAGCATGTTTTGCCTTTCTGTCCCTGGCCCCCAACACACCTCGTTTAAAGCCATCTTCACTGGGTTTGCAAGTTGGTGGGTTTGCAAAGATACTCTCCCTGGTCTTCAATAGATGGACCCCACCTTCCCTACCATTCCTCCTTCGTGGAGCTCTGCCGGATGCTCAAAGAAGCTGATAGTTTCCTGCAAAGCCGTGCATCGCCTCCATAGTCCTTTTATCTCTACCTGGGGCTTTACCCTCCATGAAAACATTACGTGTGCACCCAACTCCTTCCCTCTTGCTCCCGGAGCCACGTAGCTAGTTCTGACTTGCTCGGGGTGTCCCTGGAAGGGTTGTTAGTGCCCATAAGAGCACAGGCCTCAATCCTGCAAAGATGAATGGTGCTGGGGCTTCCCCCAGGGACATCGAGTCCCTGGTCATCTGTACTGTACTGTACGTTACAGTCCATAAAGTTAATGATATGCAAATGTATGCGTTTGCAGAATCAGAGGATTTGTGGGCGGAGGCGGCATGTGCTGCTCTTCTCTTTTCGGTGCATTATTTCTATTTATACAGTGCAAAAATGAAGTTGATTTCCTACCTATGGGGGCTTTTTTACCATCTTTTTACCATCTTTAATTTTCCACCTTTAATTTTCCCAAAGCCTGATGAAGGGTGTTTGAGCCTGAAAACTTGCAGAGAAAGAGAATTATTTTTTGCAATTTCCTAGTTGGTCTAATAAACGGTATCATTTCTGAACCAAGAGTTCTCGATTTTTGCATTTATTTATATAGAGATTGTTGTTTGTTCTGCATTTTACCCTGAGTTTTTATATCGTTAAATGAAACCTTGCTTTTTCCTAGGTATTTGCGTGGGTGCGGATGATTTCTATACTCATTTCAGTAACGCAAAGGTAACAAAAGATGGTGTTGTGATGGAGACACAGAAGACGGGCTGGTTTAAAGGAACTGTGTCGTAATTCATTTAAACAGTGGAGGGCAGCAGTTAACTGAAAGATTTAAGGCAGCAAACCCCGCCGGATCTAAGCCCAAATTCCCTGAAGCCAGCGGAAAAACCCCTTTGCCTTCATGGCCTTTGGCTCGGTGTGGCACATGGGGGAGAGCAGCACAAAACTCAAGTTGCCCAAACTGTCGTGGCCTGCACGCACCCTCCTCATCTGCTTTTCCCGTTCTCATTGCAAGGAAACAACCGAGGCAGCACCTTCCCGCTGACGTGAACAGGACTCGGGTTGGACGGGGTCCTTGGGACCCTGTATCTTGAGCGCGGCGTGGACTCGCCGCAACCAGGCTGCAGCCCCCGTGCGACGCGGCCGTCCTCTTCCCCTGCGGCTGCAGGGCCCAGGCTCTGGGCCGGGGAAAGAGGCAGTTTGGCCAACCCAACGCTTTAAAGCATTGGTGTGCAAGTCCCCCAAACCTCACGACTGGCTTCAAGTTCGCAGGATTTTAAACGTGAGCTCTCTGCAGTTCTTCCTGTTTGTTTCCCAGCTTGGGGCATTGGGGCACTGGCTTCTCAGGCTCCCCTTCACAGCCAGCCCAGCCGGATGGAAACTCACTTCTTTACAAAAGAGATGAGGCTTTCAGAGAATAACCTGTCCAGAAGCTGGGGCCTGAAGGATAAGCGATGCACCAGGACACAGTCAAGCGGAGAAGGAAGCCCTGGTGTCACGGTCCCAGCTCAACTGGGTTTTACCACTGATGTTCTGCAGCCGTGGATGGGTGCGGCACCTCTGGCTACACCCGTGTTCACGTGCAAGCTGTCTGCCGCTTCTGGTCCTGACACTGGTTCCCAGCAGCCGATAGATCCTCGGCCTGGCCACCTCTCCTGGCATCTGCATCGCTGTCTTCTCCTCCCAACACCTCTCCTTTTCCATTTTCCTGGAAACCTCCCCACATCTTCCGCTGTCCCCATCGTCGCTGCAGGAAGCAGCACGCTGAATGGGAACATGCCTGACTTGGGGGAGATGTAGGTGAGAATAGAAAGCACTGAATAACTCGGCGCCTCCTGCATTTTCCAGAGAGTTTCAGCTGTCTTAAACAAAAATCCACGGTGTGGTTGTGTTTGCTGGTTGTTCAGCAAGTCAGTTCCCATCCTTGCACACCGCTGTCCTCACGGCCGGGTGCGACATGCAGCTCGTCAAAGACCTCCGAAGACACGGAAGCAGGAAAGGGGTAGGACGAGGTTAAAATGCCGGACTATAAAAATGATCAGGGTTTGCTGTAACGGGGAACCCAAGCCCTGTGACTCCCCGAGGGATGAGGAGCCAGAGAGCAGAGCAGACTCAGACTTTTATGGCAGCCCCAGAAGCACAGCCCACAAGCCCTAAAACTGCAGAGCAGCTGGGTTGGCTGCAGCAGAAGGGAGTGGTCTGATTAGTGGCTGAAGGAGCAACCCCTGTGCCTGGTTCAGGGAGTTAGGAGGGGTGGGACCTGGGCGAATATACGCCCAGCGCCCGAGCCAGGACGGGCAGTCCCTGGGGAGAGGAGCTCCTGCCAGCACAGGGGCCAGAAGGGAGGCTGCAGACTCAGGAAGGTACCTGGGAGGGAGCCAGCTACTTGGGGGAACAGGTGGGAAAGCAGGGCGACGGGGCGTTGCAGCAGGTGGATGCCTAAGATGGGATTGTTTGAATTGGAAAACAACTGGTGGAAATTTTTTTTTGACTTGGGTCGTGGCTCCGGGGTTGCCTGGGAAGCCCTCTGCGCAGTGAGACTTGCCGGGGTCATCTGGGACACCGAGATAGCAGCGCTGCTCGGGTCAGGGATGGAGAGATAGCAGCCGTGCTGAGCTCCGGGATTCGGAGGGCTGGCGCGCAGAGATAAGCCCTCAGGGGTAGCAGTGGGGTGGGGGACAGATAGGAGGACAGGGCCAGAGTAAACTAGAGTAAAACCTGTGACTGGGGGGGTGACTTGAGGACACGATCATTGCCCTTGACGCACCGTTAGGGCTGGTGGTCCATGCACAGGAGGTTTGGGTGCCGGTGGGGCATGGAAGAAGAGACGGTGAATGCAGGGCGCTGTAACACGTGTGGGACTGGGAGACCCCAGCGTGGTCGGTCGAGCCAGGACTCGTTCATCCCACTTAGAGACTCTGGGGACAGCCTTCCTCGTTAATATACAGGTGACGTCACGGCCTGGCATGCAAAAGAGAGAGGACGGGACTGGGCAGGACAAGGCTGCCCGCCTGGGAGAGGGTCCTATAGCACCTGTCAGAAGTGCGAGCCATGAGAGGACAGGGCAGAAGAGGGGGCAAATACAATCCTTCACACACATGACAGAAGAAACTGGGGGCAGGTCCTTGTGTTGCCCCACCATTGGCATCCCATCTCCGGCCCCAATCCTGCCGCACACCTTGCACGCGCGGCCCCTGGGGAAGCACCCAGGCTGCGGGGTGCACAGCTGTAGGATCAACTCTGTGCTTTATCCCTTCTGGGGTGAGAGCCGGCCCATTTGGGGGGCACCACCCCATTGACAAGCGGCAGTGCTGATGCCCAGACTATGCCCATCCCATCGGATGTGTGCACACGTGCAGATCGGGGCCCTGGGTTGGAGGCCAGGCCACCCCTGCTTCCTTCCTGGAATACCTGGGACCAGGCGGGGCCCCAGGTTTGCACAGGTTGCACAGTGCACAGTTTTGCTGATGCCTGCCTTTCCTTCTTGTGAAGGTGCACTCCCTTGCCCACGCACCTCTACTCCTCCCGGGAGGGGAGCCATTCCCCTCGTGCCCTGCCCTGAGCAGACCTGTTCTTTCATCCCGGCTACGACTGGGAGTCAAGTCACGGCAGACACTTAGCAGAGCAAACCTCTTTCTTCCTCCCACACCCATGTGCAGGCCTTCCTTCCCGGCAGCAGCCTCAGGACATAAGGCACCAGCAGGGAGGGAGGAGGCATGCTGCCCGAAACCCCCAGAGAGGGAGGAGCTCTCCCCAGGGACGAAGGTGTGCTCTGAGGCAGGCTCCTTGGTGTGCAAGGGACCAGACCGCTGCAGCCCAGCTGTGGGGCATGAAAGCCACAGATGGGTCCTGGCACCACTGGAGGACAAATGCAGCCGCACGCCATGGAGGAAGGGCACCGGGCATTGCTCAACCAGGGGGAGGACAACGAAATGGTAAGTCGCCGTCTGAATCCTTAGGTCTTGTTCCTTCCTGGCCCGAAGCCACCTGCCTCCCATGCATTGCTGCAGAGCTCTGCCACCTGCATTTCAGCTCGGGATGGGAGAGCAGACGGGCGTCACTGCTGGAACAGCATTGCACTGGCTGCTGCTGTGCATGCGTGTTTTAAGCTTTTCAAATAGGTGGGAACCGAACACCAGGAACCACCGTTCTTAATCCACCAGTGACTGAGACCTGTCCTCTGCCGAGGGGGAGTGCAACGCACCTTTGCAAGGGGATGGCTGACGCTTTAGGCAGCACTGTCCATCTGCACGAGATGTAGGAGGCAAAGAACAGAGAGTTTCATAGATTTCAGAGACATTAGGGCTGGAAGGGACCTTGCAAGATCATCGGGTCCAGCCCCGAGTTGCCGACCCATGGGCTCAGTCCCAGCGCCGAACCTGAGGGATGCTTGCTGACAGGAGGTGGGGAGGGAGCATCCACAGTACGGTGCTAAGGGTGATTTGTTCGGTGATTATTCACCGAAAGAGGGTTCCAAGGAATTTGTTTTTAAAGCGTGTGTGTGTGTGTGTGTGTGTGTGTGTGTGCGCGCGCATGTGTGTGAGACAGAGAGAGAGAGAGTGTGCACAGGGCAGAGCCAGAGAGAGGGAGAAGCATGTGCTGTGAGAGTGGTCCTTTGCTTGAGAAAATACCTACTGCATGGAGCAGCCAATATGTCACCAACCATGCAACCCCTGTTTCCAAAATCTGACTGTGGGGAAGCATTTCGTCCTTCGTTTTCATCCACCAGAGTCAAACGACCGGCTCCTAGGTCTTGACTCATTGATACCAATGCTATCCCTTGGTGCAATGATAGTCCTGCTTGCAGGGCACCTCTCGGCTGTCCTTCCTGGGTCACCGTCCCATCCACCCCTGCCAGGTAGTCACTGGGGATCAGCGCGGGGATGGACTCTGTCGCTTCGTATCCCCAGAGGTAGCAGGACTCAAACCCTAGCACAGCTGGGCCCTGGGCAGCGCAGGCCCCTGGGGCCACAGCATGCCCGGCTGCTGACTTCCAAGGAAGCTGGAGCAGACCCCAGTGAAACACTTCCTGGCAGTTAAGACAGAGGCCCAGTTATTAAATCCTTCGGGAGTCCTTCAACAAGTATTCAAGTCTAATCCTATTACCTGTCGTTATAGCGACAATGCTTTTAGGTTGCTGCAAACAGGTTCCCTTCCTGCTACCAAAGCAGAAAGGACCTGACGATGAGATCAGCTGAAATACTCTATGGGATTGGTGGTGTTTGTCCTCCTCTTGGGAGCTGAAGGCCAATTTCTTCCCTGAGGAGAAGGCTGCCTGGACTTGCTTGGCATTTGCATTTAACTTCGTGGGTGACCTGCAAATAACAAGCTGGTTTTTTCCTTAGGCCACAAATAGCATTGGCTTAGAGGATACAGGTGTAGTAAGTCCTTGAGATCTGGGATTGGTGGTTGCAAATACTATTAACAGCAGCAGTTTCTGCTTCTTGGCTCCAGATAAAGCTAATAAATCAAGTGCTCTTTGAATACACAAACTTTCTGCCAATATCAGCAGCTCTGGCAGCTTCTCGGGGCTAATAATTCCTTGCACGTCCTCAGCCCCTTTTTTCCCCCCAAAACCTCCAAGAATTTGAAATGAATAGCTCAAGCCTCAGGACACCCTGCTGATTCAGAGGCACAGAGGGATCAAGTGACTCTTTCTGGGTTCAGCAATATTTTGGCAGCGGTGCAATGAAGGGAACCCAGGAGTCCTGGCACGTGGTCAGCCAACCCTGGCCTCCAGAGAGTGCTCAGCTACCGGTGTTAAGTACCCACTGTCTTTCCAGTGCAATCAAGTAGTCACAATGAAGAGAAGTGATGAATTACCTGGTGCCTCACACTTCCACAGTAGCAAGATGCTTTGCAAAGGCAGGTGGCCTTAGCGTCATCAGACAGGTGAGGGAACAGAGGCACAAAGAAGTTAAGGGATTTATCAAGCTCGCATTGCATAAAAGAGGACCCAAGAGTGATGCCCACGAGGGTGAGGAGCTCCTGGCTGTGTCCTTGATGGTCTCATTCTCAGCACACCATCCTGCCTCCCCTGCCGGCATGCAGCGCAATCTGGAGATTTCCCTTCCAGGTGTGTCGGCTGCCCCAGGCGATGTGCTGTCAGGTGCATGGCTGGGCAGGAGAGTGTAGCAGGGCACTAAGGTGCCTGCTACTTACAGAGCAGAAATAAACACCCAGGTGCGGGTTGCTAGGACAACCGGTTAATGAGGGGATTGGCCGCACCTGGACCTGGTCAGCTGGCCGGAGGAGGCGGGGCCCTAGTCCCACATAAACCCCAGGGCTGAGGCCAGGCAGGCAGTTCCCTGCCAGCTGCCAAGGGGGAAGGAGCTCTCCCAGAGTAAGCAGAGGAGAGAGGCCAGACTGCAGGTATTGCCCCGAGATTGGGGAAGGATGGAGCACCCCTGGTGTGACTGGAATAATGTTATAGCTGGGTGGCTAGGATTTATGTTATAGCCCAGGGGCTTGTGTTTTGTTTACTGTCTAAGACCAGTGGCTTAGGTGAGGCTATAAAGGGACAGAGGAGGCCTCATTGGGGACTCACGGTAGTGTAGGGACCCCAGCCCCAGACAGGGAGCAGTGAGAGAGGCCCCAGGGGGGGCAGAGAAGGTGCAGTTTTGGGGGGGGACACAAACCCCAATACTCGAAGGCAGGTGTATTTTGTTTTTTTTCCTTGTTTGGACTGACAGGGGTGGCTTTGGGGTTGTGCCCTGGTTTTGAACCTGCGGCTCTCTGGGTGTGGGTCCAGCTCCCGTGCCTCTGGGCTGGAGAGTGCCTGGCTCCAGAAAGGAGCAGGAAAGGTGGCCACAAGTCTCCAGGCACTAGAAGGGGAAAAAAAAAAGCTAGAGCCTTGGAGTCAAACCCTGTTTAGTGGGTTTGGATGGGGAGGCCTAGCCAGAGAAAACAGGGGTCTGGCCATAACAGGAGAGACCCCAACATACCCCAAATAATAGGCAGTCTCCCACTTGCATAAACAACATTTTCCATCAAGACGTGGCAGACGAGATTAGGGTGGGACCAAAGAATTCCAAAGCAGGCCGCAAGGGCGCCCCACGTAAGGCGCGGATAACCAGAAAGATGGCACCAGGGAGGGCGACCTTTCACAGAGAGTTTCCCAGCAGTGGACCTGGGTGGGCTGGTCAATCAACCTCACTGCTTTCCCTGCACAAACAGATAGACCAGGCTGCATGATACCTGTTCCCTGACAGTCTGGGGCGCAGGATCCCTGGTGCTTCGACCCCGGCTGTGCTGAAAGCCAAGTGAGCTTCTTCCCAGGCTGTCTAGGCTTCATTTGAGCCTAGAACAACTCAGAGCAGTTGAGTTAGGCCCACAGACATACCTGCTTCTCTGCTGAGGCAGGCACATGTTAGCCACCTCCTCTTAGGTGCACCTCCTCTTAGCCATCTCCTCTTAGGTGCACCTATCTCTAAGCACACTTATCTTTTGCCTAGTGCAATCCGGGAAAGTCTAAAGAGCCATCCTGTGCTGCTCTCGCTGCTGCTGTTGCTACCAATTTTCCAAATGCTACTGATGGGGACAACTTGTGGGGATTTTTCCAAGACCCCCCTGTGCTCCTCCAAGACACAGAGGCCAGAACCCACAGGGAGGGGAGGGCCAGGGACAGTGAGCATCCTCAGCTACATTACCTGGGACCTGGATGCATTGCATCAAAAAAGTCTACCCATCAAGAATAAGCACAGCTGGTTTGACCAGCTCCTTGCTAACTTTGGTTAACAGAGAGACACAGCTTGTGGTCTGGGAGATGGGACTGGGGAGAGGAGGCTCTGACAGTCATCACTTCCTGGACAATCCCTTCCTCTGAAGCTGAGGGCAGATCACCTCACCTTGCTGGTCCAGTTTCTCCACCTTTAAGTGCAGCTAATGATACTTGCTCACAGAGGAATAAGGAGGACTGGCTGGTGTCACCCAGCACTTTGAGTGTGGAAAACGAGGGGCCAAGCATTGATCACTGCAATATTAATTGCTCCTACTGCTAGGAGTGAAGATGATGGCTCTGGAGGCCCTGCTGGAAGCTGGTAACCACCCATCCAACTCACCCAACACCTACACAGACAGAGAGCACAGAGCTGAGCTCCTGACTTATAGCCCAAGGCATCTGGCTCCACACTTAGATATGATTCCAGCTGTGTCTCTTCTTTTCAGGCAACCCATTTCAAATTTTCCTTCTAGGGGTTTTTAGACCTCAGTCACTCCAGACTCTGCCATGTGCACGAGATCATAAAAAGTCAGGGCTGGATGGGACCTCAGGGGGTCACATGTAATCCAACCCCCTGCTCCCAAGCTTGCTACTAGCTCCCCAGAGCTTACAGCGTTCTCTGTGCATGCGATGGTTGTGACCCGGGGTTGTGCAGTGCCACCCCACATAGCTCCTCATACCCACCTGGATTCCTCCCGCTATGTGGGATGCATGTGTTGCTTTGGAGTACATGCTCCCCATTCCTTTACTTCTTTTTCTTTGCTCCACAGGAGATGTTCGGCTACAAAACCGAGGGCTGCCGGAGAGCCTTGTGCATTGCTGGATATATCTTGTCCTGCGGGGCCCTGTGGCTGGTGTTTTACTGGAAGCCAGCATGGGATTTGTGGGCAAACTGCATTCCCTGCAGCTTGCAAGAAGCGGATGTCGTCTTGCTTAGGACCACAGTGAGTGCTCGCCTACCTGCACATTACTGGCTTGCTTGCAGTTCACAGGCTGTTGAGGGGATCATGTAACCAAGATCTCACACTGCTGCTGTCCAGGAACAATGTCTGGTTTTTGGCAGCTCTCCTGCGCAGGACCCCAGCGTGCTTTACAAGTCCTGTACATCCACCACATCTGGAACGGGAGGCAGGAGCCTCCCAGTATTGTGGGGAGGGTCCCCATGCCACCTGTGGTTTGGCACCATGGTATTTATCCTGGGGTTTTACCTTTTATTGCAGAATCAAAGTTGCCTTTTAGTCAAGTCTTTTCATGAGTTGGCATCTGCTCCACTCCAGCCTCCTAGGGTGGGCGGGAGGGGGTCTGTGCCTGCCACCTGGGGCCAGCCATGGCTGTTTCACGACGTTTCCAAATTTCAAACGTGCTGAAATGGGAGACAGGTGCCTAGCCCCCTTCAGAATGGGTGCAGCTCTGGCTTCATGGTGCTGTGTACCAGTGAGCCTCAACCCTGATGTGATCAGACCATTTCTTAGATGAAGGCATATCTATTCTCCACACCCAGTGCAGCATCCATCCCTTTGCAGAGTCCCATTAAGGGAGTGATTCAGGATGGAGGTTTCCTGTTAGGGACTCTTGTCCCCTAGAGGCTGGAGTGAACCCCCGCATCGGCCCTGACTTTGTTTCACATCCTCTACAACAGAAACAAGAATTGCAGACAAGCTGGAGTCGGTCCTGAAGCCTGAAATGCTTCTCGTTCAGGAATCCCAAAGCAGTGCCCCTTAGAGCAGCCATAAGCCATTCGCACCCACAGTCACGTGACGTAACGAATGCAGTCACCGTGTCTGCACACGCGTGTGAAGTCAAGACAAATGCATACGATCACCTGCCTTAGGGTTTTTTGGAAATCGGGGCCTGTCTCTGGACTGTTTCACACAAAAGCTGACTGTGCCTCCAGAAAAGCTCATGGGACTCTGCTAATCAAGAAAGTGTACTAGGTTTAATCTCATCATTTAATCTTGAGTTTGGCTTGCATTTTTAATTACTTATTCTCAGGTGACATTTTAAATGGATTTGCCATGCTGAGTGCTTCTCAAATAAGTGAGCTTCTAAATTAGCCTCCATGTAATTAAACAAGGATTGCATTTTTGCTGATATCCATGTTATCGGGGCCCTCTGTGAAAGTGAGCGCTGGGCGCTGCACAGCGGAAGAGCCTGTCCCTGGCTTCTTTGCATGAAAGTGGCACTTGCGCCGTTTTTAGCATTTGATCCGATTACGCCAGCATCGAGATGGGGATGTTCCTGCTCTTGAGGACCAGGAGAATCCCATCAACCGCCCCCCTGGACTGCCCCCCTTGGCTTACAAAATGAGAGTCTTCATAGTTTACCATCGGCTCCAAAGCGGTGGTTTGGCTCCACCGAGTGTGATTAGCAGTCACGCTTGCTGTTAAAGAAAGTTTCGACCCAGATGCAACAATGAGCCCCTTGTCTCATTTTCTGCCTCCTGCCTTTAACCTCCTGACAAGCTCATTAGTGTAATCAGAAGGGCATAGAAAGGCCTGTCTTCTTTTTGAGCTGGCTGGAAGGGGGAGAGGATGTTAGTTCTGTTACTCACCTGCAGCTGGATGTGACCCAAGTTGCACGGACGGCATTTCCGTGCACACGACAGTTTGTATTTGCACGTGTCTCGCCTCAGTTATTTCCATTCCACAACATCACCGCTGCTTTCAGCGCTGACGCCCTCCCACCTGCTGCTTGTTTAGACTACTAATGCTTTCTCAATCCTTTGCCTGCAGCCCGTTCGCTGGAGAACAGCTTTGCTCCTGCTCTAGCTTTGCTTGCAAGAAGGGTTCCCAGCCCTACTGGGATTCTGCCTCCACCCTCTCTACTAACTGGGACCCAGATAGGAGTGGGGACAGCACGGCGATCATAACCCCCCGGAGCAGCCCCTCCCAGGCCCATGGCATAGACAGCCTGGCGCGCTGCTACAGCCGACCACGCTCCATCCATACAGGGCAGCCTGGTGAGCAGGCAGAGGATCCACAGAGCGGGCATCTCTTTACGCCCTGCATATCACAGGAGACATCCAAGCTTGCCACCGAGGGGGAATCTGGATGCACACGTCCTCTCTGGGTCCTGCAGTCCAGCTGGAAGGAGACACTAAGGGCAGTAGCTGCTGCACGAGCTCCCCCCGTTTGAGTCAGGGCTATCCAGCTTCCAGGGCACCCCGGGGCCACATGCCCAATGGACGGCAGCAGTGGGGGCCATGCACTGTTTGGTGCACCTTGAATCATAGACTATGAGGGTTGAAGGGACCCCAGGAGGTCACATCTAGTGCACCCCCCTGCTCCAAGCAGGACCAGCCCCAACTACATCATCCCGGACACAGCTTGGTCTACCCGGGGCTTAAACACCTCCAAGGATGGAGACTCCTACCTCTCATTCACCTCCTAACTCTCAGGGTTCGCAGCAGCTGTGCATCCATCCTGCGCTGGTTATTAGCGTCGTCTTTGCTGAGGGCGCTGCAGGACGCCTGCTTTCTGGCCTCGCTGAGGTGCAGGATGTCTCCCTGCAAGCCCACGCGATCTTCTCTTTCCCCTTTCTCTAGGATGAATTTCACCTTTACTCACGAAAGAAGGTGACGTGGATCTCTGTGTCCGCGCTGCCCAGCTTCAAACCGGGCCATCCCCTCGTTGCGGATGAAAGCTCTGTCATCAATGAAGTCCTAATGAAGCCGGATTTAAAAGTAAGAGGGCATAATATTTTCTTACCTTTCTTCGGATTTGCCTTGGCCCATCCTCTCACGCCTGCTCAGCATCCTTTGCACTGGTCGGAGGCTGCAGGTGAGGTCGGTAGAAGCGCAGCGTGGAGGAGCAGGGAGCCGTCCTTCGGGATGCACGCAAGGCGATGGGGGCCGGAGGTGCTGGGGGGCAGACCCCGTGGCAGAGAGCCACGGGAGGGCAGGGGGCTGTGCTGGTTTGCTTTGGAAAAGGACCCATCAGCCAGGGCCCCCCTCACTCTACCAGGAGGATGGAAAAAGGGTCCGCTGTTTCTCAGGGGTGGAAACCCAACCCTGGCATGGGCAGGGAGGGCAGTAGCATATGGGATGCATCTGAGGGGAAATTTGCTGTAAGTGTCTAAATCACTCAGCGTTGGCAGCCAGGAACACAAGCCAGCTCCGGACCCACCTTGTTCCAGACACGCTCCAGCAATGCACGATGGTGCTCGTTATCTTCAACGACATTCACATCTCAGATACCGCAAGGATTTTAGCAGAGACCATCGCTCCACCTGGGCAGCCTTAGATGCACCTGAACAAATCTTTTCTTTCCTTTCCTTTTCCCCGGGGAATATATTATATTAACATATACATGTAAGAGCTGGCATGGTCTGAGAGGGGGAAGCGATGCATAACGTTCTTCAGAGGATGGACTCGGCAACATCTAAAAATACTCCGCAACCCTCCAAGACCAGACCCTTTGAATAAATCTTTGTAATTCAGCCCAAAACAGCTAAGAAGAAAATACTACATTTCAAAGCAGCCAAGGGCGAGCAGCATAATCCTCCAACAGAAGGTCAGAGGCCCCTCCCTAGATGTCAGTTATATAATCCCCTTGCTTTCTAAACTATCTATCTCCAAAAGACGTGAATTATTAGAGGTATACAGAGGTCTGATCCAGCAAGGAGCTGAGTCCCTCATCCAGGACCTGGGCACTCAGCATCCCACATGGCCGAGCTCCGAGGCTAAGCAAGCGGAGAACGTGCTGGCAGAGTTTTAACCGTATACAATTTATGAGAAAAGACTGAAAGAATTGGGATGATTTAGTCTTGAGAAGAGAGGATTGCGGGGGGATTGGACACCACTCTTCAAATACCGAGAGGCTGGTTATGAAGAGGGTGGTGAGAGATGGTCTTGGTGGCCACAGGGCACAGGATAAGAAATAACAGTGCTAAATTGCAACAAGAGAAATGTAGGTTGTGTATTAACAAGAACTTTTTCGCTCTGAGGATGGTTCAGCACTGGGACATCCTGCCTAGGGAGGCTGTGGGGTCTCCATCCTTGGATGTTTCCAAGAAGAGGTTAGGCTGGGGGGGTTTAGGCAGAGATGAGCCTGCCCTAAGTGGGGGGACTGGACTAGATTTGGCCTCCTGAGCTCCCCCCCAGCCCTACTTTTCTATGATGCTATGTCTGAATGCAGCAGATGACCCTGGATTTGGCACCGTGGAGACACGGTGCTGCATCCTGCACTAGTCCGAGCTTGCTGAGGCCGACGGCTTTGTGCGCAGGTGGATTGCGTTGTTGTAGTCCAGCTGGCATGTCACCAAGTGGTGTGTAGAGGAGATTGGGTTATCGTCTACCAAAATGGGACAGTGTCTTCTAGCCAGCCCTGGATGGCAGAAGCATTTGTCACGGTGCTGCCGTGAGGGCCTTTAGAGCCGGAGCCTGCACTGCCCATCTGTCAGTGCATAACTTCAGTCGGAGGAGACGGCACGTGGGCTACAACCTCCTGCAGGTGCTGTCCTCTCCCCACCTGTCGCACTGGAGTCCAGCCCCGCTAGCGCCCCTGACTTTCCCGAGTCCCTGAGCAGCAGCGAGCCGATTTTTGTTCGCCCCCCCTCGCCCTTGCAAACACAGCTGTTGCTCGTTGGTTTTGCAGGTGAGATGCATCCAGGTGCAGAAGATCCGGTACGTTTGGAATATCTCTGGGAAGCGGTTCCAGAAAATTGGGTGAGCTGAAACTGCTGCTTACACATTTCCCTAAGGAAATAGGGCCTCTTGGAGAATGCCTTCAACAGGAAAACTTCTCCTTTGTCTTTCAGCTGTTTAGAAGACCACCACACGTGTTCAGATATGCACGCCAAGTTTGGCTCTGGTCTGAGCCATGAAGATCAGGCTATCAGGTGTGCACTGCAGCCCGCCCGGGGCGCCTAGCACTAGATCTACACGCTGGTGTCAGCGCGGACGGAGGGCGGTGGGTGTAGGACCTCCCAGGACACGATTAGGCATTGGGCAGCTGTGTGCAAAGGAAAGGATGGGCTGAGCTCTTTGCTGGAAATATCTCTGGGTATTTCTCAATTGTTCGTTTTCGGAGAGCGGCGATATGCTTTGAGGCTGATTATCTCTGCTTTCCAGTTAAGAGAAACAGCACGCCCAGAAAGAACCAAAGCCACGTCTCCAGCAGCCGCGCTGATAATCCACTAACGATTTCCTCAGGACAGCTTAGTGTAAATAACTTAAGTAATTAATGAGTCCTCACCATTGACTTCATTCAAGTAGATGAACACATTGCTAGAAAATATCTTAATTTATTGACCAAGAAGTGCTGTCTGACTAACAGCTATGAGCGGGAACGGTGCAGTGATGGGCATCCCATGGCATCCCCCGGCCAGGTCTGAGTATCTCACTGCCCCTCTGCGCGTGCAGTTGCTACAGCCCTGAGTTGTCCTCTCTGGGTGTGCAAAGCGGGCACTCTCTGTCCTGGTAACTGGTAGTGTTTGGACATTAGCAAGCCCGTACTTCTGCCGCCGAAGAACTGATGCATGGAAATACCCGGCATATGCAGAATGCTAGATGATTTCTCTCTGTCTTGGGAATGGAGATTTTTGCAGCTCTGCGAGTGGGATCAGTGCCAGCTCGCGATGCAGTAGGAGCTGCTGCTGTTTGTACTCGCGGGTGCGGGGACACAGCTAAATAAATGAAGGTCCCGTTAATAGTCATCCCTCCTTACCCCATACAGGAGGCTAATATGCGGGCCAAATACCATCGATGTCCGCGTTGTCCCTATTTGGAAACTACTCGTCAAAGAGGTAAGCTGTGTTTCCATGACCGTTACCGGGGGGTCTTTGGACCGGTGGAACAGGCCTAAGGGACACAGTCGGTTCTGTGCCTGGTCCTCCACCTAGCACGCTCCCTCTCCCCCAGATTGGAATGAAAACTTCCTTGAAACCATCACGCACCATTGTTCCCCGTCCCCCACCACACCCGAACTGCGGCTTTGCATTTAGTTTCTCGTCGCTGCCAAAGCATCGGTTGCTTCATCTCGTAAAGCTGGGCTCGGCCGTGCGAGAAACAGGCACTTCGCAGTGAAAGGCACCTCTAAACTAGCTGGCAACAGATCGCTGACCCCAGCTGCGCTACCTGGCTGGGTCACGTCTTCCCACCAGTGCCTTCCTCATGCCACAGCCCAAACCTTCTCCTCTCTGCTCTGCTTTGCCCAGACAACACAGCGCTGCTGGGCTCAAACTGGGCCCCGCACATCCAAACTACCGTCCACGTTGATCTTGGATGCTTAGACCTTGTGTCCTGGCAAGCTGTGGTGCCCCAGCTTGGAGCCAGAGCTCCAGGACTCATTGCTGCTGTCTCTCCAAACAGGTCTTGCACCCTTTCTACGTGTTCCAGCTCTTCAGCATATGCCTGTGGTTTGCCGATGATTACACGGAGTATGCCAGCGCTATCCTACTCATGTCCCTCCTCTCAGTTTCTTTAACCGTGTATGACCTCAGGAAGGTAAGCACTCTGCCTCCCATGAAGGGGAATGATTCATATCTGCCAGCTGCTGCCCGGGAGCTCAGACCCCAGAACGTGACATCCAGCTGGACACGCGATCAGATCACAACGTGAAAGACACTTTGCAGTGCTGGGGCCCTTACCGGGGGAGCTTGATATATGTGTACATCTCCAGGCTGGATTAAATCCTACTGAAAACCCCAGCCTTAACCATTTGCATACCAAATGCATACATTAATGACACTGCTGTATCCCAGTAGCCCCCACAGCTGGTTTCACCAGCTACTCCTAGTCCTCTCTCCTTGCTGTTACCAGCATCCTCCCTCCACATAGCAGCACCTTGTTTGCTCACCATCCTTGTGTAAACGAAGACTTCAAAAGCAGTCCCTGGCACAGAGGTAGAAGTGTCTGTCACCCACCGCCTTGCAAACAACCACAGTCATCCACAGGGGCTGGACTGAAGAATGCATTGTTATGTTTTGAGATTTAACCCTTTGCTGTGTTCCCTTCTCACCTTGCAGCAATCTGTCAAGCTGCACAGACTGGTTGAGTCTCATACCAATGTCACAGTGACCGTGTCCAGGAAAACGGGAGGTGAGACTTGCTCAGTTTTCATTTGAGTTCCAATTCCATGACAGTTCAGCACCCAGAAGTTGCACAGACGACATCCCCCGCTTTTTCCCAATCTGCTGAATTGGCTGGTGCCACTTACAGACGAGTCATTGCATACTCATTGTATTGCCAGGGGCTAGGGACAGACATTCGAAAAGCCTGAGTCTGAATGGATTCAATCTTTGCAGGTTAGTCTAACCTGACTAGGCTGAACCAGTTTGCAAGTGCACAGACATCCCTATGGACTGAGAAAATGCAGGCACATGCTTGCAGTGGCTCAGGCTAGAAGTGAGGGGGAGCTAGAGCAGCCCTTCCTTCCCTTTCACAATGCTGAGCTGAGGGGGAGGGTGTGGCCAGGCCCCGACAGGATGCTCTGATTAGGGAGGGGTTCCCCCCGCCCCCGCCCAGCCCAGCAGGGAATTGATAACAGTGTTTATCACCCCTAACTCAGTGTTTATCAGGCCATTAAGAAAGCAACAGAGGGACATTACCAGCTACCTGTTGAGTCTGCCTTTGTCTTGTCTGCCACAGCAGAAAGGTGTCTGTGTAAGGCAGAGGGAGGGGGAAATCCCTACTTAGCAGGGAGTGGGGAGGGGAGGGTGGGAGCGGGGGGAAGCCAGGCAGATGCCTGCAGTCTCTGCTGGAGCTGCAGCCAGGGAGCAGAGGGGTGGGGCCAGCCCTGGTGTGGAGCAGAGAGCCTGCCCAGCGCAGAGAGCATGCTAGGATGCTGGGGGAGTCTGGTTTAACTTAAACCAGCAAGGGGTCTGGGACAGACATTGCATAAACCAGTTTGACCCAAATCAGTTAAGTCTGATACTACATTCAACCCGGTTTATCTCAAACCAGTTTCAGTCATTTTCAAAATGGTTTTTGTGCACTGAACATCTGTTCTGTTACAGGTTTAAAGCAATTTCAGATCACTTAAACTGGGTCATGTGTAATGTCTGTCCCTAGCCAGGGTGGTTTAAACCAGTCTATTGCAACGGAGACCCGAATCATTCTGGCCACATGGCAGAGCAAGTCCTGTAACTACCCTTCATGGCTCTGCGCCTGTCTGAGCTCAGCATTTCAAACATGCTCCTTTGTCCAGGCAGCCATCTGAAAAGCAGGAGTCTGAATCCAGGATTCTCCAATAAGTAGCAGGGTGTTCGGAGCCAAAGTTCCTGTTTGGGCCCTTTGTGGCGTCTCAGAGTTTGAATCCAGGTCCAAACTTTTCTCCAGTGCAGAGGGCTGGGTTACATGCTGCCTGGTAGAACCACAATCCGGAGGTCCCACTTCAGACCCATATCTATTTGCTAAACAAATGACTGTTTGTCTGACTGGAGGGTGCTTGGGTTTCTTTTTCTGCTTGGGCAAGAGATTAGGGCCAAACAATGCTTTGCCGCTCCCATTGCCTGCAGGTTGCCAAAAGGTGAAGTCACATCAACTGGTGCCTGGAGACACGCTGGTTCTGACCGAGGGCAAAAGCTTTCTGCCCTGTGATGCCGTCCTGATCAGTGGCAGGTGCATTGTGAATGAAAGCATGCTGACAGGTACTCACCATGCAGTATTATTATTATCATTATTATTCATGGCTATTACAGCCATGCCCAGGGCCCCACTGTACCAAGCACTATGCACAAAGCACTTCCACGTCAGCCAGGTGAGGCAGACTCCGGGTCGGGGGAACAGACAGAACCTACCAGCAGAGCAAACTGCATGATGGCAGCAGATGTCACGTCATGGTTTTCTGCATAGGGGTGCAGGCATGTTCATTAGGAGAGTATTGGCCAAACAGGAGAGAAAAGGGAAGGGAAGGGAGGAGATGGAGCAGGGCAGGGAAGAGGAGGACAGGAGGAGCAGGTGTAGAACGAGTCCAAGTATCAGGTCCAAACTAGCCAGATGCCTTGGAGACAACAGCCTGAATCAGGCAGCATCCCAAAGGCTGTAGCTCCACTAACCTCAGAGCATGAGGGCCCTTGGACCCTCGTTCAGGGAGCCAAGACACCCATGAGCTGTCCCACTGACTCCAGCAAGGGCCACATCTGACCCTTCCTCATGCCCCATTCATACCACGGCAGTGACAGCACACAGGGAAGACTTTTCCAACCAGCCTGTCAGCTCCAGCTGCTATTTACGCACTAGAAACTCTATGAACATGACTGCACGTTCATCCATCAAGGCAGATTTTGAAATGCTGCAGTTGGCCTAACGCGATCTGATCACCCCCAGGAGAAAGCGTTCCCGTGCCGAAGGCCCCCTTGCCCTACACCAATAACACCGAGCCCTGGAAAACGCACTGCTCAGAGGAGTACAAGCAACACATCCTCTTCTGCGGAACAGAGGTGATCCAGACCAAGGCAGACGGCGGGGACCTGGTGAAGGCCATTGTGCTGCGGACGGGTTAGTCAACACTTCACTTGGCTTTTCTCTAACGTGGTGGCTGGACTGGACCGAGAGTCAAATCCCCCTTCACCCGGTCACATAGTACTGATGGAGCTACTCCAGATCGACAGCAGTCTGTCCGGATGCCGGCTTTGGCCCGTGTCTGTCTGCACCAAACTGCTCCTTGTTGCGTGAATTTGCTTGGCATGGCTCTTACCAAAAATGCTATAGCAGGCCAGAGACCTGGATCTCTGTTTCTTGATCATGTTCAAGATTTTGGAAAAAGAGAAAAGAATTCCTCCCAAATCTGGGCAAAAAGCCCCAAATTCATCTTTTCACAAAATCCAATCTTTTGTTTTAGAAACTTCAAACCTTCTGAGCAGTCTGGAAGCCCAGCTACACCCTGGCCAGTCTGCCTCAGGGCAGTGGACCCAGGGAGGCCCCGAGAGGCTTGGCACAAGCAGAGGGATTGATAATCTCTCGTCCTGACACCACAGCAGGGGTGGCCAGGAGAAGTGCTTGAGGTAGCAGCCCCAGGACTGGACACGACAGCAGGGATTTTGGCAATAGCATGAAACCACCCCACAGAAGATGGTGGAGGGCAGGGGCAGGCAGGGGTCTTTGGAGCATGGCGGGGTCTGAGCAGGGGTCTTAGGGCTTGATGCATGGCCCTGGGAGTCTTGTGGCAGTGGAAGTTCACGCAGTGGGTTGGGTTGTAGTGAACTTGAAGCGCCAGGTAATACCAAGACTCAGCAGCAAGTTTCTCTGAGACAACCCCGCTCATCAATGGATGGGCTCTGCAGAAACCCGCCTGGACTAGCCGTCAATGGCCCAGCCCAGCCCAGCCACACTGGGGGAGGCTTCCCCTTGCACATCTGAGGTTTCATCCCAAGTAGGTACATACATTTCTACCCCCAAAATGGAGCAGCATCTAAAGACCTCAAGCATTCTCCTAATGCGTCTGCAGCAAGGTACAGTCTGCATCAGGCAATCCCTTTACATTGCATTACAGTGTGGTCTCTCCTTCATTCGAAGGCACACCGCCTCCACCACCAACTTTTCTGTTCACTGAATTCCAGTCACTTGCTCTTGTGATGAGTGCCCTGGACTCCAGCCAGTGAGTCTACCCATGGTAGCTGGCACTCATCACGTGTCGTAGTAACTGTTGGCAGGGCAGGACACCGAGTTCTTAAGACAAACAGCACCCTCTATGGAAAGGCTGTTTCCATGTAGTAGCAGTTATCAGCTGTAATGCAGGATCTGGCCCTCCTGGGTGCCTGTACACACCATGGGTTTTAATCCTCATTAAATTAAATAGGTTTATAATATTTAAACTTGTTTATTTTGGAGCGTCGCATCTGTGTTTACACGCACTACGTTTTCAAACGAATTAAGCCGGGCCTCTGGCTGACAGTGCAGGAGAGCAGGATGGTGCAGTACTGCCCCCCAGGCCAGGGGTCCCCCACCCACCCCATGCCAGTGCTTTGCTATGCAGCTGTGGAAGCAGGGAGCCAGCAAACCACACAAGAAAAGAAAAAAAAAAACCCGGAAGCAATTCGAAAGCAAAAGCAATTTGAAGGGGTGAACTACAAAAAAGTTGCGGCACCATCTGGTGGGTAAAGAGGCTCATTACAAGTCTTTGAGTGCCTTTGTATTTGCACGCAACAAATCCATGGACGTGACGCTTTAATTCTCGGTGAGCCAAACTAAACTATGTCCAAGGAGTTTTAGTTTAATGCGCGAGAAAGACTTTTAAAGCATCTGGAAAACCTGCTTGTGCAAAAAGTCACGCAGTTGCAGTGCAAGAAAGGGCAAAAAACGTGGCGTGTACAAAGGCTCCCTGTGTAAGCCATTGTATCTATGAATCTTTTAACCACCATGTTTCTCAGTGAGCTTTTAGAAACAATCCCACCATCGACTGATGCCCAGCGGGTGTGGTTTCTCACTGCAGGTTTCAACACAGCCAAAGGGGATCTGGTGAGGTCCATTCTCTACCCTAAGCCAATTAACTTCAAGCTGTACAGAGATGTCATGAGTTTCCTGATGTGCCTGATAGCGCTGGCAACTGCTGGGATGATCTACGCTGTGTGCATATTTGCGCTGAATGGGGTAAGTGGCAGGGGTGGAAGAAATGCTCATAATACAATTCAGAAGGCCCAGGATGCACTTGTTCCACTCTGCATTTGAAACCTGGTCTTATTTTCACTTCACTTTTGCACTAACATGTGGGGTCCCCGTTCAGTGAAACTGTTTTCATGGCAACATGCAAAAATCCCACATATTCCTAGCTGAGGCAGCAAGCCTCCAAATGGTTTCAGTTATCGTTTCTTTTGAGGTTGTTCAGGACATCCTTTTTCTATGTGTGTCACTTAGATTGTAAGCTTTTTGGGAGGGAGGCTGTCTTAATAATGGTGTCTCATGCATCCGGTAGCAGTCTCTCAGTGCTCACAGGTTAAAGCAATGCCCGGTGTATGCAACAAGTGCAGTATTTCAGAGCAGCTAAGACAGGTGATGTGCAATGCAGAACACTTGGCAAATATTTTTTTGCCAAATGGGTGATGCACTTTTGTGCAATCTGGTTGGAAAAACAAGTGACAAGTGAGCCGTCAGTTGTGAGAGACACGCACAAAAGTGTCTGTGAAAGCTGCTGGAAGCTACAGCACAGTTTGAGGGCAATCAGATGGAGAAAAAGCCTGAATCCTGATTCTGAGAAGCAAGGAGTTTCATTCCACAGTTGGCCTGTGGAAGACTTTTTCCTCCTTTCTGAGGAAAGCACTTTGCTTTCAGAGTCCGGTACCTGCAGGCTGTTCAGGCAGGGTCTGGGGAAGTGATTTTTACGGTGGGCAGTTTAAGAGTGCATGTCCCACCCTGCGCTGGTGAAGGGGATAGACACAGGCGCCCCTAGCAGGGCTCTCCCTTGTTTGCTGACTACTAACTGCCTTCCCTCTGCCTCAGGAAGAGACAGGAGAAATTGTGAAAAAGGCACTGGATGTTATCACCATTGCTGTCCCCCCAGCCCTGCCCGCGGCCCTGACGACAGGGATCATTTACACCCAGCGCAGGCTGAAGAAGAAGGGTATTTTCTGCATCAGTCCTCAGCGGATTAACATGTGCGGGCAGCTGAACCTCTTCTGCTTCGACAAGGTGTGTGCCGCTCGCTGGCTGTGTTACTGGGGACACTGGTGTGCTGCTGGAGCCGGCGTCTCGCAGCAGGGAAACGGCGAGTGTGGGACCGGGGAGGGGACAACACCCTGGCAGTGCCAGGGGCACGTAATTCAGCTCTCCCAGTGAACGGAGAGCAGCGTTTATAAAGACCGAGTCTGTCTGTTTGCTGCGGCTGGTCTAATGCACCAGGTACACAGACACCGATGGTCTAAGGAGGGGAGGCCAGCTCGTTATGGAGACATGGCTGCCGCGTGAGTGTGCATGGTCTGGAGCACCCCGCGCACACCGTCCTGCCCGCTCCCTGCCATGACTATTACCATGACCGATGCACATGGCACGTCCCAGTCCTAGGCTCCAGTCTCACACTCTTGCCGAGGTGCAGGCCATGCTCGCACGAGCAGCCCCTTTGGGCTGTGCTCTGTCCCTTGCACGCTGGCTCTGAGCATTGAGCCCTGGCTGGGGACCCTGGCTCTGAACTAGCATAGCACGTCCCAGATCCCAGTCTTCTTGTGTCCGTCTCCAAGTTCTTGGGTCTTTTGCAAAGTGAAGTTAATGTAAATGCACCTTTCAATCTAGACCGGCACCTTAACAGAAGACGGCCTGGACCTGTTGGGGGTGGTGCCTGCTGAAGGAAACCGGTAAGTCTCTGATGGTAACTGGAGCTTGTCGCCTGGTGGACTGAGACGGCTGCAATGAATATTTAATTGTGCACACGCAATGGACTGGCCCCAGCAGGACAGGCTGAGTGGGGCCCACCTCGGCGTACCCAGCACCCTTGTGTTGAGGACATTCAGGAGGCTGGGGGTTCAAGTCCCCGCTCTGAAATGGGGGAACAGGGATTTGAAGCCATGCTTCAGCCAGGCTGCTGGCTACTCTGGGGTGCAGGGGGTGTCTCTCTCCCTCTCCCCCATGCAAATAGGACTTAAGTGCCAAACTCCAGCAAAGGCTTTGCAGCCAGGATCTCTGGTGAAGATGGCCCCTATCTATGGTCTGTCAGCCACATGGGCATCCCTCTCCTGTCTAGCTTGGATGCTTCTGCGCTCAGCTCTCTCCTGAGGGTCACCATCGTAGGGATCCTACGATGGGCTGCTCCCCAGCAGCTGAGGAGCCCACTGGGAAGCAAGTACCTACAAGCTGGGTGTTGCACAGCCCCAGGGCCTTGGAGGATGCAGCAGAGCCATCTGCTTTAGGGCAGCACCTCAGGGCACAGCCGCGACAGCCCTTCTCCAAAGTTAGCTTGGTGGAGAGGTGGAAGAACGATGCATGATGCATGCATCGCTTGATCCCAGCTGAGTTCCTGCCTATGGACTTGAGGATCTCACGAGGTCCCTTCCAGCCCCTGATGTCTCTGACATCCATGCAATACACATGAAAGAGGGCCAGCAGCCCTGCAGCAGAGCTGAGGTGGCCTGGCCCTGGGACGGGGCTCAGTCAGCCCGTTGCTTGTTGGCCATTCAGTGCACCCCGGGCAATGCCAGCTCCTCTCCTCTCCTCTCCTCTCTCATAAACCAGCTTTCAGGAGGTTCACAGCTTCGCCTCTGGCCAGACCTTGCCTTGGGGCCCGGTGTGCGGTGCCATGGTGAGCTGCCATTCACTGGTGCTGCTGGAGGGGCGGATGCAGGGCGACCCCCTGGACCTGAAGATGTTTGAAGCGACTGGCTGGGTAAGGCTCCGTTCGGCTCGCCTCGCGCTGCCGTGTCAGGCTGGGGTGCCTCCCACTCCCCTGTGCTGTTCCCAGGCAGCGACAAAGCACCTGGGCCTTTCCCAAAACAGGGAACAGACCCAGAAGAGCACTCCCAAAACAGGTTCCCCGGCGACCAAGGCTCGTCTCAGTCAAGTCCAGCCTTCTCCCTGCTTTGCTTGCTCCTCTTCCCAATTGCACGCATATACCCGGGGGTATAGACCAAAGCCATTTCACCCACCCAGTTACCCTTCCTCCTCGTCAGCCAGCCACGTAATTAAGAATCCAGCTCTGCTTCTTTGTGTTTCGCTGAGGAGACAGATTGCAGGACTTCAGCGCTGGATTTTGAACATGGGCACAGAGCAGAGGACAGCAACTTGAATCCTGGCTACATCATAGTTTCATCGTCAGTGAGGTCGGAAGGGACCTGAGCAGATCATCAAGTCCGACCCCTGCCCTGGCAGGAAACAGCGCTGGGGTCAAACGACATCGACACAACCGTGCACCTTGCAGCCTTCTCCATAGCCCAAGAGCAGGGAGGTGGGCAGCGACATCGAAACATTACATATTTAATAACCCCCGTCCACATAATGCCAGGAACCCGCTGCTGCAGGACGTCACCGATGCCAAGATTGCAAACGAGGACTAGCCGACTGGTGGGTCAGACTCTCCTCTCGGCGGACCTGGTTTGCAGCTTATGTGGAATATAAACCTCCAAGCTCTGGAGCATAAACCAATCATTCATTATGGGAATGAGGAAGAAACCTCTTCTGGGAATGTTATTGCCTGTTTCTTTCTAGTCTACTGAGCATGTCGTGCCAGTCGCAGGTAGACTTCCAGTTGAGGACTGTGCTCCCAGGCGTGCATCTGTTTTTTGTCCAGGGATGGTCTGATGTAGGACATATAAACAGTCTTGGGAACGGACCCCCAACCAGCTCGGCGCTCTCCCCATGTGCTCCTGCCTGCGCTCTCCCTGTCCAGCCACGTGAATCCAGAAACCTGGACCAAGTTGCTGTCCTCACTCCTTCCAGTGCAAAACGGGTGGAGGATGCCCCCCAACCCAGCCTAGCAGCAAAGCGCTGTCAGTCCTGGGCAGGGGGAGATGTGGGTTTGATCCAGTTCTTCCACATCCTGAGACAGTGCCCGAGCTGCCAGGAGGCTGGAGGAAAGCTGGGCTCACCTCCTCTTCCAGCAGCCACAGCAGCGTTTAGTGAGGGGCAGGGCCCCGGCGGGGTGTGCTCTCAGACCCCGTCTGGTGCCTGGCAGATCTGCTCAGGTCTGGGATTTGGGGGTTGCAGCTGTGTCCCGAGACACCTCCACCCCAAACGAGTCCTAGCCCGAGGTTAGATGGCTTCCTCCTCCCGCTTGCACCCTGGCACCAGCTGGAGAGCAGTGAGCGCAGGAGAAGCAGCCTGCCCGGTGCCCGGTGCCCAGCAGCTGCAGGTAGAGCTCAGCGTGTCCCCTGCAGCGGGTGCAGCTGGTGCAGTCACTCTAAGGAGACAGGGCACACCTAGTCCAGCCACATGCAGGAGCAACCATTATTGACTCCAAGATGAACATGGGCCGACCAATGCGAGGTCATGGTTGGCAGGGCTAACCGGACCTTGTCGTGCATCCACAGGTGCATCTCGAGTAGAGCCAGGGAGGTGATCCTCCCCCTCTATGCGACGCGGGTCAGGCCGCAGCTGGAGTATTGTGTCCAGTTCTGTGCGCCCCATTTCAGGAGGGATGTGGACAACATGGAGAGGATCCTGTTGTCCCCGGATCCATGATCCGGGGACAACAGGGCAGACCCTACAGTGAGAGACTGCGGGACCTGAACCTATTCAGCCTCCACAAGAGAAGGCTGAGGGGGGACCTGGTGACCGTCTATAAACTCACTAGGGGGAACCAGAAGGGTTTGGGGGAGACGCTGTTTCCCCTAGCCCCCGCTGGCATAACAAGGAGTAATGGGCACAAGTTGATGGAGAGGAGGTACAGATTGGACATCCGAAAAAACTACTTCACAGTTAGGGCGGCTAGGAGCTGGAACCAACTTCCAAGGGAGGTGGTGCTGGCCCCTACCCTGGGGGTCTTTAAGAAGAGGCTGGATGCCTACCTGGCTGGACTCATTTGAGTCCCGTTTTTGTTTTTAGGGTTTTTTGTTGTTCTCCCGCCCTGGCGGGGGGTCGGGCTGGAAGATCTATTAGGTCCCTTCCGACCCTAAAACTATGAAACTATGAAACCTCACGGAGAGACCTGAGAAGCCAAACTCCAGCCAGATGTTTTCCTGGACACGTACAAACTGCAGCTTCCTAGAGGCTCACGCACTTGACTCAGTTTGGGCACTATTTCAGAGGAAGAGGGACAGCCACATCCCTTGCACCAAGCTGGAGCCAGGCCCAGCACTGAGTCCATGCTGCAAAGCCCCGGCAGCTCTAGGACTTCAAAGAGCACCGTGTGGCCGCCTCACGAATTGGGCAAAACAGCGCACGGGTCGCTCCTGTCATCTCCGAGAAGAGCCGGGTCATTTTGGCAAGCTCTGATTAAAAATCCTGAAATGGCAGCTGAGTGCCTCAGGCCGAGGCAGCTGCTGAAAGCGTGAGCAGGGCTTGGTGGTCTGGCTGGTGACACCTGCAATAATATTTACGCTCCGCCAGGAGCCTGGTGAGGTTCGTTTGAAGTTGCTGGATGAAACCCAGTGCACATGCGCGAAGCAATAGTCCTCAGTTCTCCAGGGGAGCCATGCTCTGTTAACACACAAAGAAGACTCCTGCCTTTTTGTCCTGCTTGTAAACCTCAAACTCTGCACCTGCCAGGATGGGGGATGTTGGGAAACACCGTGACCACCGAGGCGGTCTTCCTAGTCGCACCTGGGGAAGACCGCTGTCCTGGCACGGGGATAGTCCCTGCCACGGTAACGTATAGTAAACCTCCCACTTAGCTGCTGGAGTGGGAAGGCCTCGGCTTTATGGAAGGGGGAGACTCCTCCCTAGCTTGCTCCTGCGGTCATGTGGCCGAGGGCAAGCAAAACCTGGGGGCATCCGAACCCCAGCCTCTGGGCTTGGGCCTGCAAGTAGGAAAACCGGTGCCCCTGCCAGGCTGCAGTGTGTTGTCCCCGCTAGGTTGAGGTACATTGTTCGCTTGGGCATCTTTAATTGCTGTACATGGAAGTTACCGTGAAGCCTGCAGTGCAAATGGTGCTCTTTACGTGAACAGGAGATAGAAGAGTCTGGTGGAGGTCACGCGGCGGGCGGGGGATCTGTGCACACCACGATGATCAAGCCTGGACCCAAAGCCGGCCAGGTAAGGGACTGTCAGACACGCATCATTTCTCCAGATCCATTTCTGGCTCCTCTCTTGGCCTGATCACTTTGCAAAGGGCCGGGCTGCGAGGCCTCCGCAGCCTCACAGTCAGAGGCTCGGCGAGCGCGAGGGACAGCTCGTCCGTGGGCCGAGGGCTCACGCTCCGACCTGCAGTATTACATCAGAGCTCTGTGCATCGCACGCGGCGCTGCGTGGTGTTTCAGTCTGCTGTGTCCATAGCGTAAGCCACGGGGCCAACCTTACTGCCAGGTGTGCCACAAATTAAGCCCCGCATCCTCCCTAAGTACCACTCTGACCCCCTTCTGCTGCCTGCTCTGCGGCTCTGCTTTCTGCTCCATGCCCTGTCTGCCATTGTGCTCACTGCTTCCAGCCCAGTCTCTCGCTTGCCACAGACAGGGGCTGCCCACGTCACTTGTGCAGCAGCTGGGCCACCCCTGACTTAGCAAATGGCATTACTAATGCACACACGGCATCTAGGCCTGGGCTGTGACTCCACAGCGCCAGGTGCTGTACAGACAGAACAAAGGGCATTGCTTCCCAGTGGTTTTCAACCTTTTTTCCTTTGCGGACCCCTTTGAAATTTCTAATGGAGGTGCAGACCCCTTTGAATTGGAAGTGCAGGTGTTCACAAACTTTTGATTGATCCTAGTCATCTTTCCTGGTCCCCTTAGACATAGTCTGCAGACCCCCAGGGCTCCGCAGACCACCGATTGAAAACCACCGCTCTAGCTGCAAGGCAAGAGGCAGCAGACGGACACAGACAGATAAAGCAGGGTAATGATAATGGAGCCAGTCTGCAAGCACTTGCCGGGCAGCTCCTCCTGGTACAACAGACCCATTTGCCTATACATTTAATGATGTATGTACCCCAGAGCTCAGGGTTGGTAAGATTTTCCTCCACATGATGTTGCCTCCACAGTTGTTGTCTGGGTTTCAGCTCCTAGCTGTGCCCAGGCCACCATGCCAAGTCCTTCCTCTCCCGCTCTTTGCACTAACACCCTTGCTGTGACCCAGCCCTATGCCCACAAGCAAAAAGGGCATGCTTCAGGTCAGCCCACCCACCACGCCACGGTCCAGGCACATCATGGCTGCCCTTCCCTCCTAGGTTCCTGTGCGAGGCATGGCCATCTCGCACCACTTCCCATTTACTTCAGCCCTGCAGAGGATGTCAGTCATTGCTCAGGAAATCGGAGGGGCGCGGCATGTGTTCATGAAGGGAGCGCCGGAGACGGTGGCTGAGTTTTGTAGACCAGAAACAGGTATGTGAAGGCTCAGTCCAAACTGGGCACATCTACACATGTGCATTTACTGCACAGTAACCAAAATGACTGCGCAGTATGGGCATGTGTCTACACGTGCACACCTATACTGTGCAGTAACTTACACCAGCTTCAGCATAAATTTGATACCTGCACCATGCAGGTATCAAATTTACACCTGATTAGTTACTGCGCAGTAACGCACGTGTAGATGCCTTACCGCGCAGTAACACTGTGTGTGTGGACTGACTTGGGACTAACTTTAGTTCCAAGTCTGTCCACACACAGCATTAATGTGCTTTAATGCCTTCACGTGTAGATGCCGGCCTAGTCCCACTTACTGCGCAGTAAATTTAAGCCAGTGTAAATGCACGTGTAGGCATGGCTGCTGAGCTCAAAGGTGACTCCTTGACTGTGAAGACATCAGAGACCTGGGTTTGATTTCTGACTTCAGACTCCTGCTGTCTGGACTGACAGAGGTCACAGCCTTTCTCTTGTTCAACAGCAGCTCACTCAGGCGGACATACAAGGGAGATCTAACTGGGTCTTGCCTATTGGTTTTCAGCCAGCCAGAGGTTTGTGAGGGGTGAGAGGCAAGTACAAAGGAAAGCGCGGTCTCCTTTAGACAGGTGCACGTCAGGAAGAGTAGACCCACAGCAGCCAAGTACCATGATTCTGGTTTCTTTACTCCTGACCAATATGAGTGGTCAGGGGAGCAGCTGTTCAAGTTGCACCACAGCAGTCTGGGTTGTATGCCAGACACCTACAGACTCGCTGCGTCAGCGCAGAGAAGATCGTTCTGTTTCTGTGTGCCTCAGTTTACACATCTGTAAAGTGGCTAGAATAGCACACCTCCCCCAGCAGATGTCCAAGGGCTTTATTAAGTCTCATGTCCTGCACTTAGGATGGAACAATCACATGCACAAATCCAGACTGCTGAGGCTGCAGTGCTGCAGAAAAGGACTGGGGAGTGATAGTGGACTGTAAGCTGAATATGAGCCAACAGAGAGCTCTTCCTGCCAAAAGAAGCTAATAGCAACCTGGGCTGTATTTATAGTGTCCCTTGCAAATCAAGGGGAGGCATTCTTCTGCTCTCTTCAGCACTGGTGAGGCCTCCCCTGAAGTACTGTACTCAATTTTGGGACCTGCACTTCAAGACAGACACGGACAAATTAGAAAGAGTCCAGTAGAGAGCAACAAAAAGGATGAGATGCCTGGGAGACATGACTTACAAGGAAAGGCTGAAAGAACTCAGGTGATTTAGTCTGGAAAAGAGAAAACGGAGGGGGGATTTGATGACAGTCTTCAAACACTTGAAGGGCAATTACAGAGAGGACGAAGACATTTTTCTCTGTGGCTGCAGGGTGCAGAACAAAGAGCAGTGGTCTTAAATTGCAGCAAGAGAAATTGAACTTGGAGATGAGAAGGGATGTTCCGATTGAAGGGGGTCAAGCATTGGGACAGGCTGCTGGGGGAAGCTGTTGAATCTCCATCCCTGGAAGTTTTCAAGAGCAGGATGGACAGACACTTGGCTGGGCCGGTGGAGTCAGGGACAATCCTGCCTGCAGCAGCAGGCCGTACTAGATGACTCCCTGCTTTCCTTTCCTATGAGTCTATGATGAATTGTAATAAAGCAAGGCGAGAACTGCAAAGCGAGAACCACAGATCAAGAACAAAAAACAACTGTCCCCTGCAAGCCCAGTCCTAGGCAGTGAGCTGGTCCCAAACCACCTGGGCCCATCTCTCTGTAGATCCACACCCCCTCCCCGCTGGGCCTGGATGCTTTTCCTGTTCAAAGGCACCTGCTCCAGACCACACTGCTCCCTCCGTGTCTCCCAATTGCCTTTGACAGGACACTGTTCTTGTCTGTACAGTGCCATTGCAGTTTGCCAGCGAGCTGCAGCTCTACACTGCCCAGGGCTTCAGGGTCATCGGACTGGCGCATAGAGTCCTGCAGGCAGGGAACCAGCCAGCTCATCTGATACGGTAAGGGGCAACCACTCTCCTGCTCGCCTGCCACGCGCTCAGGCCGTGTGTGGGACTGCTGTCATGTGCAGGGAGTGATGTGAGGATGCAGGTCCTACAGCATCCAGTCTTGGTGGGCCATGTACACACCTCCACCATGTACCTGGTCCTTAAGGACCCCCAAAGACGGCCCTTGGATCAACCAGGGGGTCGTGGCACTCTGGGGTGCCTTGAGAGTCTTTCAAGTGTGAGCATTGCTAGGTGTGCAAGTGTGATGCATGAGAGAAACCCAGCAGTTTCAAATAGGAATCCAGAGAGTTAAAAGCATTCTGCCCTGCTGTGGGCTTTCTAAGCTCTTTGCAACAGAGGAATTGCTCTCATATTTTTCTGTAGTCCAAAAAAGGAGTGGAAATTATGAGCTGGCATTTTCCAAGGGGGCCGTGAACCTATGGAGGGGAGTCTGCAATCTATCAAGGGTGCCTCCGGTGTGAACAGGTAGAGCCACTGCCTTAGGAAGAGAGGGCCCTGTGCCAGCATCCTCTGTCCTCCCAGGGTTGGCCCTCAGGTCTACATCCTCCCTCCCTGCTCTTCCAGCCAGGCCGCCCCCTTGGGTTTCCCAACTGGGGGTTTCTCTCCAGCCCTTTCTACCCCACTCAGTGCCGCCTCTTTGTGCACAAGCCCCAGGTACCACCCCACTGTCCTAATCAACCCCCAGTGGGATACATTTGCTTCACCACAGAGGCACTGGGCATTTTCGCTATCCTGCCTTGTGGGCATCCCTGCAGAGAGTGCAGCATGGTTTGCAATACAGTCTTGTTCTGGCCTAGCTCTTTACTGCTCACGACTTTACACAGACTGGACCTGGGGTCATGGAGAAGCACACATGAAGCTCCCGTGATGCCAGAGCTGCTTTCAGAGTAGAAGCAAGCAGAGAACAGCTGCTCTGTGTTGTGCTCCCGAGACAAACAGAGCACAGCAACCACCCCAGGCAGTCGCCCAGTGCTGAGATCAGTGCATACAATACGGAGAGGACCGAGAAGAGGAGGAAAAGCAAGCGGGGCTGCTTGCAGAGCACGCCTATCAGCCCCTATCAGTGACATGCAGAACCCCCGGGGGGCGAGGGGATAGAAGTATCAATAGTAATTGCATACAGCATTTATGCACCAGTTATAATTGCACCAATTATAATTGCTTACAGCATACAGCAGGTGTCCAAAGGGTTAATTAGCTATCTGGCTTGCTAATAGCCTGAATCAATGTCCAAAGAGACCCAAGAGTCCAGAAAAAGCTAATGAGACGGGTCTGTTCCTTCCTCAGGGAGGACGTGGAGTCCGGCCTGGCGTTCCTGGGCCTTCTGATCATGGAGAATCGCCTGAAGAGAGAGACCAAGCCTGTGCTGGAGGAGCTCAGTGCCGCTCGCATCAGGAGCGTGATGGTCACAGGTATCTAAGGGAGGAGGATCTTGCTGATGCTGCTGGGAAGGAGCGACAGAGACCAGATACGTGGGTTCATCATGAGTGCCCATCACTGGCGTGGGTTTGTCTTACCCAGTCCAGGAAATCTCAGGACACGGCCACGTGCCAGATGTGACTCCTGCCGGAGCCACGGGGGTGGGTCTCCCAGTTGCACCAGCCTCTTTGGATCCATGGTTCATCGTCCGCCCTGTTTCTCCAGAGACCTGCAGCTGGACTGACTTAGCCTCCTGACCTCCCTCTGCTTTCCACTGCTTGGCCTCTTGCTGTCATTTCAGGGTCCTTCTACCCTGCCAGCTCACTCCCTTTTCAGCTGATATTTCTCCTTCACACCACTCCTGCCAACAGCAACACTGGCGGGGATGCTTTGGAGAGTGAGGGAGAAAGCAGGGGTGAGCTTTCCCATCCTGGCTGCCTGCAGAGTTGATCTGGCTCTCACCATCTTTGCTTTTGCCCCGTTTTGGTCCTCAGCCCATGCCAGGGCCCTGCCCAGATCACTGAGGAGGGCTGGTCTCCAGTCTGCCCTTGCTGCTGCAGCAACAAGACAATGTTTAATCCCTTGTTTATTCTTAGTGCCTCCTTCGGACACAGACTCCAGCAGCTGAGTTCAGTCCAGATCAGATAAAATGGCACACATTTAATCACAGAGCAGGCCTAGCAAAGCCTTGATTGACATCCAAAACTACGTCCACAAATTCTGTTTCTTTGGGCTGTTAAGTAGCTGCCATGTTCCACCCCAGAGATGGCTGCATCTTGGCAGTGAGCAAAAGGACTGAGATCATAGCGCTCTGTGGTATCCCGAGGACGATGTGTGCAAGGCAGCGGTCACTCCATGGAGATGCACAATCTCTCTGCTAACTAGAGCCTGCAGGAGCTGGGGAAAGATTTGTGTCACGCTGCAGGTGACACCCTCATGATTTTCCAGGTGACAACATTCAGACAGCAGTGACTGTTGCCAAAAATGCCAGCATGATTTCTCCAACCAGCCAAGTGATTCTTGTGGAAGCAAAGGAACTGCCAGGTACCCCTGCGGCCTCTGTCACCTGGAAGCTGATGGAGGGGAGCCACCTGAATGGCAGCAAAGGCCTGGTGAGTGTGAGATGAGCACGTCTCGTGTGATGGGAGAACAAACTGTGCACAGGCAGTCGGACCAAGTTCAGATCCAAGCGGTGCTGGCATAGCTCAATGGAGGATTGTGGAAGAGCTGAGATCTGAGATTGTCCTGTGGTCAGAAAGTGTTTAACAAGAGAGGGGTCTTTCACACAGCATGCTGCGGTGGGGTGGTGTTGCCAGGGGTGAAGGAGGCTGCGCAGTGTCAATGCTGGTTTTCAAACCCCTCTAGACTGGCCTCAAGAATGGTTGACAAAAGCCACATTAAAGGTTTGGCCCAGTCCACACCGAGCACCCCCTCGTATTAGTGGAAGCCCGTTTCCCAGTGATTGCTCTGCACAGTCTGTTCCCTAATGCAGGCTGGGTGCGTCTACACGTGCGTTTACATCACAGTAAATTTGCTGCACGGTATGTGGAAATAGGCCAGTGCCTACACATGGAGGTATTAAAGCGCATTAACACTGTGTGTGGTCTGACTTGAGACTAAAGTTAGTCCCAAGTCAGTCCATACACACAGTGTTACTGCACAGTAAGGCATCTACACAAGCATTACTGCGCAGTAACTAATTGGGCATAAATTTGATCAAATTTACGCCCAAGCCGGTGTAAGTTGCCATAGTTACTGCACAGTATGGGCATGCACATGTAGACACGTGCCTGTGCTGCGCAGTAGTTTTCAGTTGCTGCGCAGTAATTTAGGTTACTGTGCAGTAAATGTGCATGTGTAGATGTGCCCATGTGTAGGGGCTTACAAACAGCCTTGGAGGACTAGCAGGGGATGGAGGAGGTCCCAGGGCCGGGCAGAGTCACGGACAAGCAATGAATTGAAACAGAGGTTCAAACTACACTACAATGATGTGCTCTGCCCAGTGAGCGTGGGTCAGTGGCGTTAAGAAATTATATTAATTAAACTTCTACCAGCAAAACTGGGGCACGAGCCTACGAGTCTGTCCCTTCCCCTGCCAAGGGCGGGCGTCAGACTGAATTAATGACAATCTACGGCGCCGACCTCTCGCTGTGGGAGTTGGGCCACTGGGCAGAGATGAGGGGTGTGAGGAAATGGCAGGAGGGGCCTTGGCATCTTTGGGCTCCCACCTCCCCCTAGTCCAACTTGAGCAGCATTTCCCACACCGTGGGGGAGGCGTCAGACAGTGCCTGAGATGAGAGACGAAGCCTGATAAGAGACAAACATTTATGTACAGTGCTTAAAAGGCCTGCATCATCCTTATACCTGTTCCTGGAACTGTTGTACCCATTTTACAGACAGGGAGATTGAGACGCGGAGAAACAAAATGCCAGCTCTTAGAGATATTTAGGTGCCTAACTCCCACTAATTTAGGTGCAGATTAGATGGGAGTGAAACATTTGAAAAAACCCTTTAAAATCCAGCTGCAGTGCCTTGCCTGAGATCATGCAGGCAGTCTGGGGGAGAGCACAGGCTGGGGCTGACGCTACAAAGGCCCCAGTTTTGAGCCCTGCCTTTCCCCTCTATGCAGTGCAGCACCTGCACACACCAGTGCAGAGGCAGCCCCTCGCATGGAGATAACTTTGTCCCGATTTACAGGAGACTGACAGTTGCATCGAAAGAGGGGTCACATCCAAAGCTGGATGCGGTGGTTACCATTTTGCCATAAGTGGGAAATCATATCAGGTCCTAGTCCAGCACTGCCGCGATTTACTCCCAAGGGTAAGTTGTGGACTGTTGCAAGGGCTGATTTGCAGTCGTACGGTCCCTGGTGATGTCTCTCTGGGCAGAGGACTGCGCAGCCCGCCTAGTCCTCCGCTCCCCCAGCGCGTAGTGGGGATGCCGTGTAGATTAATTAGCTCACCTTCCTGGGTGAATGCTTCTTGTGAGGCCCTCCGTCTGTTGGTCCCTCTATCCTTGGCTCTGTCTCTCCAAGTACAGGGGAGTTGTCCCTGCTCCTTCACCTTGAAAACCAACCCCTGGCTTAAATCAAGTGTCTTTCTTAAAAAGTGCTATGAAACGTTTGGGATCGTTCTC
>NW_005842408.1:76204-122762 GCF_000455745.1 Alligator sinensis | reverse complement strand
CTGCTGAATGGCACCGTCTTTGCTAGGATGTCTCCTGTTCAGAAATCCAGCCTCGTGGAAGAGTTTCAGAAGCTGGGGTAAGTTCCCTGTGAGCATTAAACCGTTTGTAGGATGCATGCAGAGTCCTGCGTGGAGGAGGAAGCGTTCAGAGGCACAAACGCTAAATGGGTAGTGAGGCTGGGCTGCAGCACCGCTGCCGAGGGCCTGAGGGTTAGAGGGGATTGCAAGCTGAATACGAGTCAATAGTGTCATCCTATTCCTAAAAAGGCTGGTAGCATCCTGCTAATCCAGGAGGGTCATATGCAAGTCCCAGGGACTCTTCAGTGCTGGTGAGGCCTCACCTGGAGCACTCGCTCTGTCCAGTTTTGGGTCCCGCACCTCCAGAGCTGGGAAGAGCAAAGCCACAGGAGAGCTCTAGGAAACTTGATTTAACAGGTGGTAGGAACTGGGAGTCTTTAGCTCAGGGCAGTGGATGGTAAGAGGGATTTAGTAAGAGTCTCCATGTACAAAAAGGGTGGTTTTAGAGAGGCAGGTGATTCACCGCTGCCATAATCCCAGGGCTCTGGACATGGAGGGATGAGCTGAAACTGCGACAAGAGACCTAGGGTGGAGGTTAGGACGAACTTCCTCACTCCGAGAGTGGTTCAGCCCTGGAACAGGCCGTGCAGCGAGGCTGTAGGATCCCTGTCGCTGGGCTGGCTCTGGGCAGGGCTGCACTAGATGTGGCGTCCCGAGGGCCCTGTCAGCCCAACTTTTGCATGGCTCTGGGGCATCTGCCGTGTTACAGCCCCGCAGAGGCTGGGTATTCAGACTGCTTGACCCACGGGCACTCTGTCGTCAAGTCCCAGTACACACACAAGCGAGCCCAACAGTAGGAACAAGGGGCCGCACTGGTCTCCTACCGCCCGCAGCACTCAGCAAACTGCACCCAAGCTAGTAGGACTGAGGGGGAACTTCAGAAACTCTTCAGTGTGGACACAGCAGAGCAAACCTCGCTTGGGACCACACCAGGGCTTAGTCACCCAAAGCAGCTTGCACCCATGCACCTTTCACGACTAAATCCCACGCCAGGAGACAGGGCTCGCGGGACCCAGCACTGACAGGCGCGCCGCCTTGTTTTGCAGTTACTACGTGGGCATGTGTGGAGATGGAGCCAACGACTGTGGGGTGAGTGCCAGCCCGTTCCCAGGGGCTTTTCTGAGTGAATGCAGTGCCGGGGGTTAACAGGCCTGGAGACAGAGGCTGACACAGGCCCTGACCTTCAAGGGGACCCTTGCCCAGGCTGTGCAAATGTGAGCCCCTGGAAACCACCCATCTCCTGGCCCAAGACAATGGGGCAACACCCTCGGTCTTTCAGCGGGTTTTTCCCCAGCACTTGCAGGGCTGGTGGGACAGGCAGCTGGGGGTGCAGGTGGCTAGCTGTCCCAAACAGAGCTTTCAGCAGCGCCGTGCACTTTCAGGGAGTGGGGAACGGTCAGGGCCTTTGCTTTCTATTGCACAAAACAGCCCCCTCCCACCCCGCTACTGTCACCCCTGTGCCGATGGCAGCAGCTGCACCCAAGGAGGAGCCTGTGTTGCGGCAGCGGGCAGCAGCACTGGCATGGGGCTGGCACTGGCTGCTTCAGGTGCCCCAGCAGCGCGGCACTGGCCAAAGCTGATGCTACTCTGACTCTCCGCTCCTTCCGGCACTGGAAACCAGAAGCACCGGAGGGTGAAGGAAGCCCAGGGGGTGTGACCCCTGTTGCTTCCTGGCCCCGGGAGTCCCTGCGGGTTCATGGGTGTGCAGGCTGGACGAGCGGTTGGCAGGCATCGCTGGCACGCGGGTCCCAAACAGGCACCTGCCTTGCAGGCCTTGAAAGTGGCGCACGCCGGGATCTCGCTGTCGGAGGAGGAGGCATCGGTGGCTTCGCCTTTCACCACCCGAACCCCCACCATTGAGTGCGTGCCCCAGCTGATCAGGTACGTGCACAACCGCCTCTCCCCTCCGCACACCGGGGTCAGGCAGAGCGGACCTCCCTACAACCCTGAGCATCGGCACCCAGCAGCGCCTCCGAGAGGGCTGTCTGCACGGTTCCTGTCTGAAAGAGCAGCTCTAGGTCTGAGGGGCTTTTCGCTGCGGTAGATGCTGGGAGGTCTCCCGCAGCTGAGCAGGAGCAAGAAGAGATGTCCCTTCATGACACAGTGAGCCAGGGGCAAAGCTAGGGAAAGCACCTGGGTCCTCGCCCACTGCTCTGACCACTCAGCATGCTGTCCTCCCTCCCCCCCATGCTCCCATGAAATAAACCTGGACAGTTCTGGGTTTGCTCTTGAAGTCCACAGGCTATTTGTCTGGGCTGGAAAACAGCCGGGGCCTTGGCATGGCACAGCTGAGGCAGGCGAGGTCCCCCCTGGATTTGGAAAGCGAAGGGAAGAGTCTGCAATGACCCCCACTGCATTTTCAGTGTGCCTGATGATAACCACTAGGTAATCCTGTCCAAGGTGAGCACAGACCGGATTCCCGCCCCATCTCCCAACACTCATTCCCGGGTGCATCTCTGCTCACACGCGCATTGCTATTGGCTTCTCCAGTTATACTTGCTGCTCTTTTGAGCGAGGGGCAGCAAGATCGGGTCCCGGTGCAGCTGCTGAGGCATTTGTGAATTCCCTTCCCAGCCGGGCAGACGCGCAGGTCTCTTAACGCCCTCCGTCTTTCCTCTCCCCTGCGCAGGGAAGGCCGTGCCGCCCTCGTCACCTCGCTCTGCATGTTCAAGTACATGGCGCTGTACAGCATCATCCAGTACCTCGGTGTGCTCCTGCTCTATTGGGTACGGCTCTGCGACCCGGAGCTCGCTCCTGAGAAATCGGCAAAATGCTGCTCCCTTAAGGGAATGGCCGAGATAAAGCTAGGAAGCTTGCACGCAGCACTGCAGCTGAACAGGGCAAACCTATGCACCGAAGCAAGGGGCAGGTGGCTGTTTCAGAGAGGGCAGAGGCAGAGACCGGGGGCGGAAGACAAAACCTAGCTGTGCAGAAGAGGGGAGAGGCTGCCTAGCCCGGCGTTAAAAGAAAGCCAGAATGGCCTAGCGGCAGGTTTCTGTTCCAAAATCACTGGCAGCAAAGAAAGCACGTGCTACTTCAGACCGGCACCTCTGATCAAATCACTTGGAGGGGGCGCTAGCCTGATGAACGAGTGTGCGCACAGCAATGGGACGCTCTGTTAGGAGGTTCCCACATTATCTGGTGGAACAGCTTCCCTGGGACGTCAGAGCCAGCTACAGGGCACCTGCCCCGTGAAAATCCTGCAGCTTTCCAAAGACACACAAGCCTTCGGCAAATGCCTGATTTAAACTCATTTTCTTGGCCTTTCTCTTTTCAGCAACTGAACTCCTTTGGGAACTACCAGTTTTTGTTCCAAGACCTGGCTATCAGCACGGTAATTGGTCTCACAAGTAAGTCCCTTCTAGGCATGCGTGAGAAGGGGTCTCAGTTAATTCCCACCCTCGTGGAAGTGCTTAATCCTGCACGTCGAAGAGGAAAACCCCCGAGGGCAGGGAACATTGCAGTCAGCAGTGCAGGCTCGGTCTGCGGGAGGCGGAAAGGGGAGGTCCTGGGGCTGGGCTTTGTCTCCAGGTCAGCCGGGGCTCTCAGGAGCTGGGAGAGTGGATCATGCAGAGGAGCTGGATGAAGTGGAAAGGAAACTTGGACCCCTTCCAGCTCACTCCACAAGGCAGGAAGGTCCCCAAGGCCAGGGAAGCCAGGCCCAACGGGGAGAGCAGAGAAGCCTGGCGGTAAGTCACGGCTAGTGGGGCAAAGGCTCGTGTTAGGGATCACTTAGTCCAAATGCAATTCAGCGGTGCTGAAAGGGTCCTTGCTGCACATTTAAATCCCTGTGACTGCAGTTTACGATCTCGTTCAACCAGCCAGCATCCCTGCATGCAGTGCTCCAGCCTGGAGGCTCGGGGAAGCTGGGTAGGGCCCTTTGGGGACTCACAGCCCTTGTTCTGGCTATACTCAGCCAACATGAGTATAGTTAGTGCCAGCCTCATGATAAGTCTTGCACTGAGAGAAGGGCTTTGCCGTGGGATCTGCAGCCCCTGGCAGTGCACGATACAGCAAATAACACACAGACCGTGCACGTGTGCGTTTAAGTAGGAGTCCAAGGGAGCAGGAGCAGTGTAATGGGCACGCTGCGCTCTGCTGCATCTTGCTCCTGTGGACACTGGCAGCATCTTTCCAGCCAGCATTTTCCCAGACTCAGAAAGATCAGGATTACAGACTTGCCTCCCAGCCTCTTGCAGCCCAGCTGTGGATGCACAGCTCTAGAAGGACAGTAGCGAGTCCAGGTGTGTGGGGTTGGACTTCTTCCCCTGAGCGCCAGGGCACGCAGCACCTTTTTGCACAGCTGGGGACACATCCTGATTGCACCAGCCCGGGGAGGGCCAGCCACGGCCCTTGGTGACACACATCAGCAGCTTCCTCATCCCCTGTTTCCTCCTTGCATCGGGTCATCAGGACGCCCTCTTTGCTCTGCCACTCCGGCGCCAGGACACCCCTTTGACACCCGTGTAAGTTAGGGAGAACCCCAATGAACCAGGTAGGCAGGTGAACAGGAGAATCGGGATGTTTCCAACATCTTCCTGGACGCGAGATGCTAGTAATTAGTTCGATATGACCAATATTGTATTGGCTATTTCATCCCTTACCCTACAGAGTTAGTTTATTGGCTGTGCCATAATGCACCCTGCGCGGCAGACGCTGCGTTGCTAAGCGGAGGTTGTTCTGGGTGGACGAGTGCAGCTCTGCCTCTTTGTCCTCCGTGCAGTGAGTTTGAATGGTGCCTATCCCAAACTGGTCCCGTACCGGCCCCCGAGCCAGCTGGTCTCCCCCCCGCTGCTGCTCTCCTTGGTCCTCAACATCCTCTTCAGCCTGGGCCTGCAGATCTGTGGCTTTTTGGTGGTGCAGGAGCAGCCCTGGTATTCCAAGGAGGATATCTCCAGGTGAGAGAGGTCTGCCATGGCCCTGCATGGGCAGACATGGTGGGACTGGCTTACCTGGATCTAACTGGGGAATCGGGGTGGTAATGTTTCATAGATAGATTCAGAGATTGTCAGGGGTTGGAAGGGACCTTGCAAGACCTTGCAAGGAAATCCAAGCAAACACACCATGCAGCAGACCCAGCCCAAATGGTCTGGCACGTGCACCATGATCCCACGTCAGTGCATCAGGATGCCAGTCTGGGCATGCATGCGGGCACTGGTAGGGCAGCAGGGCACATGGCAGTGGGGGTGTGATGGTGCTGCAATGCCACACTCAGCTTAGCCAAGCCATTTTTACTCCCTGTACCTCCCTCTCCGGGCTGCCGGGGACTCGTTCACTAGGGTCTGAAGGCTCTAGCTGAAAGGGGACAGAGCAGCTGACCTTGCTGACCGTGGGGTCCCTCTCCTACAGCGCCTGCCTCTCGGGAAAGACAAGCCTGGCAAACCATTCCTCCTCCAGCAGCAGCCTCAACGGGAGGTTGGGGAACGCAACCCTCGGGCAGGAGGTGGCCAACGGCTTCAAGAGCTACGAGAACAGCACGGTGTGGCTGCTGAGCACGACCAACTGCATCGCGGTGGCGCTGGTGGTCTCCAAGGGCAAGCCGTTCAGGCAGCCGGCGTACACAAACTGTGAGTACAGCGGGGGCGCGGATACGCGGTGCGAACGCAGTAATGGGTTTTTAATGCTTTAACTGGCCAAGTGTGCTTTGATCTGCCAAGTTGCACCAACAAGGGCTGCTTGGCAGAGTGTTGGAGGTAAAGTTGTGTGTGTGTGCACACATTACATAAACATGCATACATATATATATACATATACACACACATATACATACACATGCATCCATGCACACACACACACATGCATCCATGCACACACACACACATGCATACACATGCATCCATGCACACACACATACATGCACACACACATACATACACATGCATCCATACATACACACATACATGCACACACACACACCCATCCATCCATACACGCACGCGCGCGCGCGCACACACACACACACACACACACAGACACACGTACACACATCCATACACACGCGCACACATGCACACATCCATATATATGCACGCGCACACACGCACACATACATCCATATATACACCTCCCCATACACCCCCCCTATATATATATATATATGTTTTTTTGCAAATATTGCTGTGAGCACAGCCCGCGGGGCCCTGTGCAGCTGCCACAGCATCGCCAGCCCCAAAGTCTGGGAGCTACTAGGGAAAGCCTCAGCTAAAGCTGCCCTGGCCAGACCATCCCAGTCCAGGACCCCAGTGCTAGGGTGCTGCATCCATTTTTGGGTGCTTGTGGGGGGATTTTTGGAAGCACCTCAGGGTGCAGGAGAATGAGTCATACAATCGCAGACAAGGAGGGTTGAAGGGAGCTCAGGAGATCACATCCAGTCCAACCCCCTGCCCCAAGCAGGACCAGCCCCACTCCATCATCCCGGCCAGTGGAGCTCCCCCCAGACCTGGGCCTGCGGTTTGTGAGCTGACCCGACAAGGAGCCTGGCTTGGTGCCTGGGCTGCACCGACGGGCCCTGCAGAAACCAGCGGGTTGTTCCTGAGCTTGGGACGCCCGCAGAAATGACAGACCCGCAGCCGCCTGTGCCCTGTCAGCAGGCAGGCAGCGATGCCTGCTCATCTGCTTGAGATGCAGAAGAGAAGAGCCAGCGCTAATACAAGACCCTCGCCCTGCCCTTGCTTTTGGGGGCTCACCCAAGAGCCCCATCTCCCCGGCTGTGCTGCCAGACTGAGCTCCCAGAAGACTTGGATTCAGGGCTTCTGCTTGACTTCATCTCAGTGGTTAAAAGTGGCGGAAGTCAGAGCCCAGTCCAGGCCCAGAGCAGTGATGAGGGTCCGATATGAATAGCTGACGAGCCCACAGACTGACCCCCCAAAATAAAGGCAAAGCAGCTCCTCCTGCACGAAGGGGCTCTGCTGACCCATCTATGCTGTTGGGCTGGAGGCATTTGACGGCAGTTTTGTGAAGAGTTTAGATGAGGGATTTGTCTGGAGTGATTTGCACAGGGGGTTGGACCGGATGAGCCCTGGAGCTCCCTGCCAGCCCCACTTCGCTGCGATTTCTCTTGGAGAAGGTGAAGCAGCAACACTGCCATGCTCCCTCAGCACTTATAGGCAGGCAAAGGCATGTCCCATGGCCGGACACTGGTGCTTGACATTTAAATCAGAAATAAGGTTTTCATTTCTAATACCGAGGGACTCGCCCACAGGGACAGTTCACCTAGGGGTTAGGGACGCAGTGTGTTCTCGGCGCCTTTAAGACGTGGGGTGAAGTCCTGGCCCCTCTGACTTCAATAGCACCAAGGCTTCACCCTGGCAGGATAGCTCCCAAGCTACAGGGCTTCATGCAGGGCCCTCAAGAGGCCAAATTGGATGGTCAGATCGTTCCCTTCCTGCCTCAGTATCTATAGCTGCAAGGTTGTCTCAGCCCCTGGACTGGGCCAGGCGGAGATTTGCCTCCGTTCATTCCTCTGTTGCTCCAAGTACTTCACCGCTCTGTGGAAATCTTGCGCTGCGTGTCCCGGGGAAGGGCGGGGGGATGCCCGGCCGGGGCTCCTGGGCCCAACCTGCTCTCTGCTTGCTCGTGTCCCCGCAGACCAGTTTGTCCTCGCGCTGACCGCGCAGCTGGGCGTCTGCATCTTCCTGATGTTTGCTGACATGGAGGGTGTCTACTCCATCTTCGATGTAAGTGCGATTCCAGGGGGTGCGCTCACTGCCTTTCCTTGCAAATGGGCTGGGATCACAGCGGACAGACGGCGTGAGCCTTCACGGGCTTGGAAGCACTTCTGAAAGTGGAGGTTTCTTGCCACGGGGACTAACAGCTCCTGGGGGGTATCACACAGACTTGGTTCTGCACATCCCTCCAACACAGCGACCCTTCACAGCCTTGTTTAGCTGCCTACAGCCCAGTCTCCATATTGCCAGACCCACTGCCCAAATGGCAGGGCTGGCGAGAGCGCCGGGGACGCTCCCACAGCATCTGGGCACAACGCGGGTGTCATAGCACAGGTGCAGAGAAGGACGGCCAGGGGCACGGGCAATGGTCCCAGAGAGGAGGGGAGCTCCCCGGGGAGGGCAGGCCAACCCCAGAATAAGAGCAGACATGGACACACTGGGCACCCCTGGAGCAAGGCTGTGGGCTTCAGAAGGAGCAGGGAGCCAGGAAGCCAAGTCGATTCGAAGAGGGATTTTAGGACGTTTGTGAGTGGGATGATCTGGCCGGGGTTTCTGGGGCCTGGGTCCCTCCACGAGCTGCAGCTGCTGGATCAGGCAGGGAGCAAGCCCAAGGAGCTGGGTTGCTACGAGCCCCCAAAACACTGCCGCACTTTAAAGAACCAGCCACCAGGTACCAAGTTAAGGTAGTGTGGGTAGGGACGGTGTGGTTGGTAATTCTGATAGGGGCCTAAAAATGGGTTTGGGAGAGCTGCCCTCAGCATAGGTAACAAGGTGACCCACGGCGCCGGCTCACCAGATAGTAGCAGACGCCTACCGTCGGACAAGACGCAGTGCTCCGGTGACACGGGATCCCACTTGTGTTTTTGGTGCCCACGTGTCGCTGACCGCCTCCCCTCTTGCCTTTCTCCCAGCTGGTGTGCACGCCCCCCGTCTGGAGGGTCTCCATGCTGATCATGCTGGCCGTCACGTTCGCTGCGTGTCTGCTTGTAGAGGTGAGGGCACTCGCTTAACTCCTGACACGAGCAGAAAGGGCCGGACCCCAGCACCTGGAAGAGCAGCACCCACTAGCATTAGCAACCCACCTCTGACCCCAAAAGGTCGGGGGCAGACCCTGCTGGGCTCTGCCTGCTTCAGCTCCTTCCTCTCTGGGGTGCACGGGGATGCAGGACCTGCTTCCCAGACAGAGGAGCGTTTGCATTTTCCTCCTCAGTTCAGGGTTTTTTACCCCGTGTCACATACGCTGCGTTGTGCACCGAAGAAAGTGCACCCAGATCCGGAGTGGTCAGACCCCCACTTATCCCGGAGCACCTGGTGTGGGAGATGCTGGCACACGGCCTCTTCCCGAGGTGGTGGGGAGCCAGTAACAGCCTGCTTACGCTGAGCAAACACTATCCCGGGATAGGAGCGGACGCGCCACACTCAGGCCAGTGTGACCCATTCTGGTAGAGTTTTGCCCTGTGTTTCCTGGGGCGATTCTACCGGCGCAGGGGTATACACGGTGTGTCCACGCCTTTAAAGGGCTCTCATCCCTGTGGCCCCTCACCAGCGTGGCCTGAAGTAGCATCTACCACCGGCCGCGACATGGGAATCTCCTGTGATGCCAGCAGGGCTGCAGGGGCCTGCACCGGGCAGGAGGCTTAGAAATTGCAAGAAGGGGTTTGTCGTGGGCTGTAAGCGGGAGGTGTCTCGGCAGGATGGGGATTGCCCTGCATTCCCACCGTTGGTGCTATGTCCTGGGGGGCAGAGAAGCCGTTCCTGAGTCCCCGGGGTTTGACTGTCGGTGCTTCCCTGTGCAGGAGGCCGTCATTGAGAACCGAGCCCTGTGGATGTGGCTGAAGACCCGCTTCCGGTACCAGTCCCAGAGCCGGTACCAGAGCCTGCGGCGCGCGCTGTCCCGGGACCCCGCCTGGCCCCCTCTGAACACAACCACCTTCTCCGAGGCCACGGCGATCCCCGTGGAGACTGATGAGGCGGCGCACATCAACCTGGCGTTCAACAGCAACGAGAAAACACTCACTCAGGGACTCGCGGCCCCCGCCACAAGTAGACACAACCCCGCGCCTGCCACTGAGCGTCCGCACCCAGACTCTCTCCACGTTACGTGGCACAGCAGAGGCAGGACACGGCCCTAACTCAGGCCGTGGTGGCATTCGGCTAATACCGTCATGCTCCCAGCACCTGGCCCCAGTAGACCCTGGCTGCTGGCAGCTGGGATGGACTGGTCGGGACTGGCAGGCCACCTCCCCAAGCTGCACCGTGTGCTCTGCCCCGACAAGGACCACAAAGGGAGTCTCACGTGCGCTGTGGGTTTAAGCGATGTTGCAGCAGTGCGGTGAGACTGCTCTTTACCTCCCCATTAAAAACCTATTTTCCAGAAGTGGAAGCAATGAGCTCAGAGGAAGAATGGTCTCAGCAGCGTACCCTGGGCTGTTTTATGCATTTCTGGGAAATGTGTTTTTTTTTAACTGATCTTTGCAAGTCAGTGCTCTTCGCAGTCATGCAGGCGACTTGGGCCAAAGCAGGTGTCAAGGGACCAGGTGCTGTTCTCCCCACCTTGCACGTGTCTCCCCTGCCTTGCTTGCTCCCTCCAGCTCTCCCAGGAGGGCCCAGCAGGACTGCCAAGAGGAGCTGGCCTCAGGTTTCTAATCCTGTCCTTGCCACTGACTTGCTGCAGGCATCGGGCAAGTCCTTCACCTGCTCATTTTCTGCTCTGGTTGAAGCACACACGTGGCATTTCCCTGCTTCGTGCTCCAGGCCTCGTGCAGAGGGATAAGGTTCATTAAAGAGCAGTCTGAGGCCAGCTCACACGTCCCCAGCTCACAGCCACCTTCCAGGTGCCTCTCTGGTGCATGTACATGAGGCTCACGAGGCCAAACCAGCTAATCATGGTCAGAAGAAAGGTCCCTAGCCCGGTCCCCATTCGGCTTGGCTGCCTCGCTCCCCAGCCAGATCCAGCCTTTCCCCCAAACCTGGGAGCAGGGCCGCGCTGCTGCAGCCACAGAACTGGATGAGGGGTTTTGTTTTGGGGTTTTTTAAATTAAATTTGGATCAAACTGCAATGACCGTTTTTGACTGCCTGTTTTCTCCCACGCCAAACTGCAAACCGTTTTTACGTCTTCCCAGATCACGCAAACCCTGTTGCTTGAACCACGCAACGCTTCTTCCCCGTGTCAGGCACACACGGCAGGAGCAAAGGGAGGCAGGAGGCCACACTTGCAGCCCAGGAGACAGAGGGGTGGCAGCAGTGCCCTAGTGGTCAGAGCTCTCCCCTCCTCCCCCCGGGGGATTCAGGTCCCCATTTTGCATCCCCAAGAGGCGCCCAAACACCCTGGTATGCCGCCCGGGCAGGCGGGTTCTTCACAGCTGAGGCCAGACAATATTCAAACAGCTCAACCCAGAGCTGGGCTGGCCCAAGTTGTAGCCACACGGGTGCAAAAAAATGCACACAGCCCCACCCAGGGACGCCAGTCTATGCCCACGTGACTGCCAGGTATAACCACCGCTTGGCTGGGGAAGCCTCCCCTGTGCTAAGCTCCATCTCTTTGCTGCTGAAGCCGGGCAGGCATGTTCCTGTGCTCCCGGCCCCCCGGCTAGGAGATAGCACTCCAAGGGGAGATCTCCTGAGACCCCAGGACCTCGGGCAAGTGGAAACCAGTCAGTTTGTGGGGATGCACAGGGGCTGGTGTGAATTCCTCCTCCTTGTCCAGCTTCAGCGGCTTTACCAAAACCAAGAGCTTCATCCCCAAACACAAAGCGGGACTTGCGCAGTCACTCAACCTCATTGGGTTTGGACACCGGCCCAAAACAGGGCTAATGTTTTCAAAGGCCCTTTTCTACAAGGCATAGTAATAAAAGATGCAACTTAGAGACACTCCCTAGCATAGAAGGGTTGGGAATTGAGATGAGATGTCCCCTCCGGTGGCAGTCAGTTAGTCAGAGACAGACAAAGGGTCTTCAGAGGCTTGCCTACTGCTCCACAATAACACTTTTTGTTTGATTCCTATTCACGTGTGCTGTGGGTGTGTCTACATGTGTATTTACACATGCCTAAACTAAATGTGCCTTTACTTAAGGTGATTTAGGCTCCCATTTACACACGGCACACTAACGCGCATTAAGGCGCATTAAATTTTGGGTGTGAATAGCTAAGTTGCATTAGCTCACATGCAGACGTGCTAATGTGCATTAATGCGGTGTGTATCCATTGACTCACACTGCATCTGCACTTTAATTGTGCCTACATTTGATACTTGCTTTATGCAGGTATCAAATTTCGGCTCACATAGCCTTGAATTGCCAATTTAAGGCACATTAAGGATGTGCACATGTAGGCAATGCACCATTAATGTGTCTTAAATTGGGATAATGTGCATTAAATGCGCACATGTAGACATGCCCTGTGATCGCTACATAAAGGATGGTCCAGCCTGTGGTGAGGGAAGGACTCCCCCCCACGCTGTATTGCATGGATCATGGGGATGTTCTGCCTTCCTCTGGACCCATGGGAGTGGTCCTCTGGGCCTGGGCGATCACTGAAGCGTGTTTTAACCTAACTGGTTTCTGGTTACTGCAGTGGCAGGGCATCGGTGCTGCCCTCGCATCTCCTGCTTCCTCCCTGTGATGTCTTGATAGTATTTTTCCATCAGGTGCTTTGTGGCTGCATGTGTGAGTGGGGCTGGAGTGGATCCTCCTGGAGGAGCGGCTGTCCATGAACACAAGGGACTAGACATGATGGCCCAGGAGTTCCTATGTGCAAACGACCCAAATGCCCCTGAAACTTTATGGTGTCCAAAACCTAGCTAAAGACAGGATCACCCCTATCCAAACTGTCCCAGCCAAGGGTCTACGTCAGGTCCCAAGCTGCAGGGAAAGCCAGCGAGGTGCAGGCAGAGAGTCGCGTTCCCGTTGCCGGACCTGGGTCACATCACCCTGTAACAATGGGAACAGACACGTACGTGCGCTTCTACTGGGGCAAAGTCTCTACATGCACACTCGCAGCGAGCACCACAGATCTTACATATAGCAGCTCAGGAATAGCCTTAACACAGCCCCAATCGTTCAGACTAGACTAACCTTTGCACTCGGACAGAGCCGCCCAGCATGGGCCTCGGCACATGTCTCAAACCCTCATCCATCCACTTGTGAGGCAAGGAAGGGCGAGAGACAAGAGGAGATGGAGTTGGTCCTGGTCACTTGGGAAGGCAGTGTGGCAGGGCAGGAGTTTGAACGTGGATCACCCGGGTGAGGAGACAAGAGGGCACACGTGGCACCAGGCACCACCACCTGTCCGGGCCTTTCATTCGAGCGGCATTTAGGCAAGTGACTGCCCCGCACATGGTACTATAGCTAGCTTCTCCCAGGGACCAGGACCCTGGCTACAGCAGCAGGGCCAGGCCAAAGAAAACCACGGGGGCCATTCAAATCCTCTAGCCACCCCCTGCAAAGACACCTAACATGCATGGAAAGGCTTGCTATGCCCAGTCCAAGACCCCTTGCAAGCCCTGCCTTGCCCACACTTAAGGCCCCCCAGCCAGCCCGTGCCCTGCCCTCCGTACAGACACGGACTTCCCCGCAGCTCTGCTCCCGACGGCCCGGCTCGGCTGTGCAGGGACTCAGGCACTTCTCACCCCTGTGGGGCCTAGAGATGAGCTTCACGCCTAGCCTATGATGCAGCAAGACAAAGACGACCGCAGCTGGGTCTGCAGCCCAGAACTGGCCCACGGAAGTGCTTGAGAGAGGGCTCCAAAATCTGGGGGGGTAAGTGGCAGCTCTGTGCTGTGCTCGGCTTCCAGAAGGATGCTCGATACACTGGCCTTGCAAAGCACAGACCCCACGAGCCTGGACACAGAAGGCTATCACAAGCAAAAGGCCGTCCGAACAAGACCGCGCACCTCCGAGCAGCACCGGCTGCAGCGCTTCTTGCCGCAGCTCTGAGAGCCGCCGGGCTGGCAGCTAAGCAGGGGGTTCGCACCGCTCCCACAGCTAAATTCCCGGTGTGTAATTACTGGGATTGCAAATCCGCAGTGGGCCAGACCTAGAGGTGGGTCGTTCAGCCTGCGAGAACGACTGCACAGGCCAGTCTGGTCCTCCAGTTCATGCGAGTTTGACACCCTGGGGCTAAATGATGTGCCCAGCGTCACACAGGAACACAGTGGCAGAGACGGGGGGCACGCAGCTCCCCCTGGCACCACTGAACTGCATTAACCACAGCATCCTCCCTTGTCCTCTTGCACCTGCCTGCCCCACTCACCTTCCCGTCCCAGTTTCTGCAGCCAGTGCAACCAGGGTGCTATCAGGAGCCTCTAATCCTACGGCTGATGGATCTGACTCGGTGCCAGGTCAGCAGACGGGGCAAGGCCCTGTGCACCTTCATGCCTGAGGCTCGGGTTGGTTTGCTGCATTGCCTGGTTATGCCCCTGTGCACGGCACTGCCCAGGGCAGGACTCAGCTCCCGTGGGGTGTCTGTGCTGCGCAGCGCTCGCTGTCCCGAGGCGTCACGGGGCTGATGCACCCCTGGTCGCCTGTCACCAGTGCATGTTTCAGCAGTGAGGAGTCGAGTCCTGCCCTGCTGCCAAGGGGCGCTCTCACCACCCCAGGACAGGGCTAAGCTGTGAGGTATGAGGCAGGGCAGGGCAGGCCTCCCAGGGCTCAGTTTGCGTTTGCAGCTGCGGATTAGCTGCTGAGCACACAATTACCAGGGGAGGAGCAGCAGGAGGACGAGGCCTGGCTGGCTGGCATGGGGCTCAGCCCTGCGTGAGCCCGAGCCAAGGGCAGGATCATGTGCAGGGCAGGTAAAGGAGGGATTTGGAATGAGACTTTGCACAGGTTTCTCCCTAATCCTCAGCCAGCAGAGGCTGCCACCTTTGCTCTGCAGTGTGCAACTTTCCACGCCTGTGCAACCACTGTCATTAGCCATCCCAGGGACCTGGGCATGTTTGTGCCATCCCTGTAGCCCCCCTGGTACCCTGCTAGGTTCCCAGCTCCCATGGGATCTGGTGGCAGCTAATTAGGAGAACAGCATCGTAGCAATGCAAGGCTGGAAGGGACCTCAGGAAGGGTCCAAGCCCTGCACTGCAGCGGCTCAAGTGCACCCAGACCACCCTGAGATGCTTGTGGGACCCGGGTTCAGTGAAAGGCTCCACCGCCTCGGGGACGACACATCCAGTGTGTCAGCAAGTTAGGAAAACGCCAGGTTTCAACAGCCAGTTCAGCTATCTTTGCTATGAACTGGGCTGGTTTCTTCTGGTCCCTCCCGCACTGGCCCTGGAGCACGCTTGATCCCTGTTCCCTTCAGAAACCGCCTCTTGTGTGTCAGTGGGCTGCTGCCCTCCCATCTTCTCTCGAGGAAACAAAGCCATTCCTCTTGCAACCTCTCCTCCGGGGTCACTTTGCAGAGCCTCTTGTCCTCGCTTGCTCTGGACTCGTTCCATTTTGTCAACATCTCTCTTCGCGGGGTGCCAAAGCTGCACGCCAGGCCCCGCTCACGAGTGCTGGGAAGAGCAGTAACTCCCTCCCGCACCTTTCGCACGACTCTCCTGCTCTGCTAGCACTGAGCACGCTCTTTTTTGGGGATGACTGCCATGTATTGTTGACTCCGGTTTCATGGGGGGTCGCTGTAGACCCAGGCCGCTTTCTGCAGAGCTGCTACCTAGGCAGACAGCCCCTGTTTTAGTGTCACAGACAAGGAGGGTTGCATGGGATCTCGGGAGGTTGCATTGAGTCCAACCTCCTGCTCCAAGCAGAACCAGCCCCAGCTACATCAACCCAGGCAGGGCTTTGTCGAGCCGGGTCTTGTATCCATGTCTCCGATTCCTCCTGCCTGAGGATGGCACTTGGTCCTCATCCGCACCGGATTCCACCTGATCCTTGCAAATTCATCACGCTTATTTTCAGCTCTCATCCTTTCCTCCAAAGAGCTTGTCCCTGCAGCGTGACGCCTTCTCCACACAGATCTCAAGATCTCAGATCTTCTCCACACAGTTCAACAAGGAGAAATGCAAAGTGCTGCACCTAGGGAAGAAAAATGTCCAGCACACCTACAGCCTAGGGAATGACCTGCTGGGGGGCACGGAAGTGGAAAGGGATCTGGGAGTCCTAGTGGACTCCAAGATGAACATGAGTCGGCAGTGTGACGAAGCCATCAGAAAAGCCAATGGCACTTTATTGTGCATCAGCAGACGCATGACGAATAGGTCCAAGGAGGTGATACTTCCCCTCTATCGGGCGCTGGTCAGACCGCAGTTGGAGTACTGCGTGCAATTCTGGGCGCCGCACTTCAAGAGGGATGCGGATAACCTGGAGAGGGTCCAGAGAAGGGCCACTCGTATGGTGAAGGGCAAGGCAGACCCTACCTCTCTCCAAAGCCCCAGGGCGTCGAGCATTCAGAAAGTCACTCCTGGACTTGGTGCTGGGGAATCAGGGGCAGGCTGACATCAGCATCACCTTGTTGTCCACGGAAGTCTCTCTCTCTCCTAAATACGTACTCCGCGGAACCTGTTTTGCCTGTCAGACTGGATGTATTTGCACCCCTAGGGGCGAAGGCAGTATGTATTTGCTTGATACCGGTTCAGCCCTTTAATTTCACTCCGTCAGCATTTGGAAGCCCTAGAGCATCAAGCTGAAACCCACCCTTCACATGACAGGGGGCATCTCTTTTATGTCAAAAAACCAAACCGGACCTGGCGATTAATACTTAGTTCTAACAAAACCGCCTCACTGCCCCTCCCCATGCAGAGTTACTGGGCCCAGGGTTGCAAACACACAGAGGACAGATTTAATCCACCTAATGATTACACATGGGATTTGGCTTGCGGCACAGGAACATCAGCTGCAGCGTGATGGGTTGGGGAGGAAATGCAAAAAATTTGCATGCCACCAAGAACTCTTGCAAATGGGGATCTGCACAAAGCCAGGGCGTGCGATGCGGCAGGGGATGGATGCCCCACAACAGAGTCTGCATGGGGCAGCGGGGCGAAGACAGCTTGCTTGTGCTGCTTACTAGTGAACGTGTGAAGCCGGACTCGATTACTGCAGTGTGACCCGTGCAGGCGAAGCTGAGCTGTCCGGGGTCAAGCCATTCAGAAAAGGCCCCGAGCCAGGGCTGACCACTAGCAGAAAGTCCTTCTGGCAGCTTGAGCAGCACAAGGCACCCACTGGCTTCACGAGCAGGTCGGTTTGATGGGGCGAAGACCGCAGGAGCCCAGAGGTGGAAGGACCGTCTCACCCTGCTACAGGATGTCCTATGTTTCATATGTGCTCTGGCTGCGGTGATCCAGTGAAGCGAGAGCTGTAGCTAGCTGTGCTCGTCTGAAGCCAAATAAAAGGCAGGGGAGATTTTCCAGGGGTCAGGAAAACAGGATTGACGTGTTGCTCCATGGACTCATCCTGGAAAGTACGGCGTCACGTCCCAGAGGCCTTTGGAAGTGGAGCCGTGCAGTGTCGGGGTTGGCTTCCCCCCTGCTGGGCATGTACGCAGGTAGGAGAGCCATGCCAAGTTGATAGAGATCTCTACCAGCTCAGCATCGTCCACCCCCTCGGCGGGGATGCATTGCATTTGCCCGTGGCAGGTGGAAAAGCTTTGCCAGCCGGCCCACACGTGGGAACCAGGCCGATCATTTCTAGGAAGCAAGAGTTACAGGAGTGCGGAGCTGGAAGGGACCCCCGGGGCGGTCCAGCCCAGCCCCTGCGCAGATGCGGGATGCGCTCTTCCCAACCACCCCGGTCGTCTGCCCGAGTACAAAGAGCAAGACCTTTGGAGAAGAAAACAAGATGAAAGCATGGCATATTCTTACCACCCCCAAAGAGCTCTCGTTTCTGTCCAGAATGAATGTTTCCAGCGTATGGGACCTTGCGGCAGAAGGGAAACGGGAGGAGGATGCAGCATAACATGACATTTATGTTCCTAGCTTCGGCCAACACCCCATAAGCTGTTTTGAGGGTGCCACCTCGGAGGCTGTTGCCCAACCTCGCTGCACTGGTGTCCTGGGAGGATTCATCCCCAAGGCATTTTCCAACTGCTGCCGGTCACGGGGGCTCTGCCAGGGCAAGAAGTGTCCTCGAGAGCTTCCTGGGCTGATGATCAGAGGGCTGCAAAATTGGGGTCAGGGGGAGGAGGGGTGGATCCCTGTAAAAACCATGCAAGGAAATGTTTGACTTTCTAGGAGAACCTCCCAGCACTTCTTCCAAGGGGCTGTCTCTTCCCTGTCCTCTTCCATTTCCCTTTCCTATTTTTCTCACGAGTTTCTAGCAGCGGAGACGGAGCCGTAGAAAGTGCCGGAGGGTAGGGCAATGTATAGATGCCGTTTTGAGTAGCGATAGTGGCCTCAGAGCTGCATCGTGGCTGCGCCCCTGGCAGGGGCAACCCATGGAAATCACGCTCTGTAGCCCTGCTTGATGGCTGCTCTGAGGTTTGCTGCTGTGCGCACTCGAAATACCCCCGGCCCTTGGCTTTTTCCTCCCAAGTGGACAATAGCCTGACCCAGGATTTCAGTCTCAGACTCTGGGACAGCTCAGGCCAAATGCACAAGCGAGCTCCACTGAATGGTCACATTTGCAACCGAGATGCCCGGCGCTGCTTGTAGGCCTGGGGGGAGGCATGACCTGCTCGCTCTGCCTTTGGCAATCTCGCTTTAAGTAAGGACTTTCATATGATTCAGCAAACTAACACCAGGAGGGAGAGGACAACAGCAGTTGCATAAGCAGAGCACCCGAGGGCTTTACACGTGAGGATGGATTTCCTTTCCTCCTGCTGCCAGTTTAATAAGGGAGGCGTGTGCTCTGAGCTTTGCAAAGGCGGCGGAGAGGACCATGCTGAGAGCTCAACTGATCGCTGTCCTGAGTTCAAGTCGGTAACAGCAGCCGACAGCCCTCCTCCTGCCCAGAAAGTATGCGCTGGATTGAAAGCATCGCTCTGAGAGGGGAGAAGTCGTGGCAGGATCACCATGCCGTGCTCAACCAAGGGGAAGAAAGCGAGCTGGTAAGGGCAGAGCAGGGGTCGCTGGGGTTCCCCCGACCTCTTTTTCTCTCGAAGCCGGTGACATTATACAGAGACCTCCCTGGCTTTCCACATCTCCACGGACGGATCCTCAGCGAGCGGATCAGGGCAGGTGCTTATCCACAGGCCACGATTTCTTTGCCCCCCATTGCTTCAAGTCACCCCCAATGCTCACCCCCAAGCACCACGCCTGCTGAGATGCTGTCTGAAGCATGCCCTGCGTGGGTTGGCAGAGGTGCCACCCTCTGTGCCGTCTTTGGGGGTGACACGTTTTGCTGCAGCCGTCTAATTCCCTTCTCCCTGGCCCTTCCCAGAGGCATCCGCCCATCTCACCCCGTCCCAAGGCAGCTTCTTTCTTTTGCTGCCGTTCACTGAATCGAGCACGCTCTGTTCTTGGGCAGCTGCAGGACCGGTGGGATGGGCTGAGGCCGGAGGAAAGCAACTTTTTTGTTATGGAAGGGGATGAGGATGCCTTCCCTGTGCGAGGAGCTGGGTGCTCCCTGCGTGCACAGGTGGAGGGTAGAGCTGGTGGTAGTGACAGTGCCCAGTGCTCCCAAGGGATGGGGACAGGGACCGGTGCCGAAGCAGGGAGCGGGGAGCCTGCGTTATTTCCGGGCTCAGCAGAGGAGCTGCAGGCAGCTTCCAGGAACAGGTTATACTTTCTCAGTACAATGAACTAGAAGAGGGAGCTAATTGGGAGACAGCTCTGCCTTCCAGCTGCCTGGAGCCCTGGCTCCTAACCCAGACTCACCCCGGTCGCTCTGAAAGGGCCAATGTCCTTACAGTGCAGAGTACCCCCAAACACGGAGCAGCTTCTGCTCCACGGGGGCGCCCGCTCAGGCCCCCCAGACGGCTGCGCTCAGGCTCTGCTGGGCCGCATCCAGTTTTCCTGGGGACTATTCACTCTCTGCTTGCTAAATCCACATTCTCAAGGATTATGTTTCCACAGGGCGGATTCGTTCTGCAGCATATTTTAATGCCACAATCAAGCTCTTGCACTCAGTACTAGTGATGGACAGTAGCAGGCTTTCTCCATTTCTGCCCTCAGTAGCTTTTGCAAATATTGTTTGTGCACGGATGACTTGGCAACCAGTCTTTACGTTCCTACAGTCCTCTGTCTTCTCTTGCACAGCATCTGCGCTTGATGCTCTTGTTGATAAAAGAGAGGGAGAGAGGCCAACAGTGCAGTGCAGCGCAGATGCAAATTTGACTTCAGCCGCTGAGTGAGTACGCACCTGCGGTAGCAGCCCTGTCTCAAGGAGCGCTCCCTTTACCACAGGCATCTGGATGTCTTCCATTCGGTTTCAACAGCCTTTAATAACTCCTGGCAGCGTCACGAGCCGCGGGCTCGCCTGCCTGCTTTCAGGTGTGTGACACTTGCAAAGCCTCCGCCCAGGTCTGACTCGTACCAATACTTGGCTGCCTCAGCTGCCGGGTGATTGGGATGTGCGGGAAGCACCAAGGCTTTGTTGTTAGATACTTCATCACCGGCTTTAGCGGTGGTGCTTGCAAGGGCTCCGAGCCATGCGCCCACCTACAGCCGACCACCCTGTCCGTCACGCACAAGGCTCAGTGTAAAACCTGGGATCCCAGGACACTTTGCGTCCTTTGGGTGTCCTGCAATCCTATTAGCATCACGGAGCGGAGATTGCCCAGGAAGTATTGCTTAACACAGAGCCTGGAGCTCACCAGCATCCCCTTCGCTCCTCGGCAGCAGTTTGAACTGATAAAACGTCTTGAATGTTGGGACCTGCGTCTGCAAGAGTGCCACAAGTCTGTGCACGGCCATGGGGGATGCAGGCAGACGAGGCCCTGTGTTAACAGCACGTGTGCTTGAAATAGCCTGTTTTATAAAGTGGAGGCGGGCTGTGCTCCGTCCAGACTGTGCAAGGAAAGCCCCTTGGGGACATCCTACTAGAGCCTGGTGCCTCTTCCCAGCTCGCCAGCTCTTGTCTGGTGGAGCGGTGTTTATTCGGCAGGCCAGGTGGTGCAGGAACCTCACCTGCTGCTCTGTACAGTGGGCCGAGCTGTACCGGGCGGTTATCTCGAGCTGCGTATCGCAGACCAGCAGCCATGGCAATGGGCAAGTACTGCACCGGGTCAAAAAACACAACCATGTTATTAACTATTGAGGGAACTGGTCTATCTAGCTCTGCTTATCTGACAAAGCTCAGTAAACCTTCAGGAGACAGTCATGTGGGCATCTTGCTGGAGGGGGGACAGTCACGATTTCTGAACCCAACCAATGCAGGCTAAATTGTGGTTTGTTCTGACCTCTCACCTGCAAGTTATTCATTGTCATTTTTTCTGTCTCTGAGCTATTAATTTCTGCCTTTGGCTAATGGTAAGCAAGACTCATCCCACCAGTGTGGACAAAGAGCCAGAAAGCTGGATTGTTATCAGCACGGGCCTACTGGATTGCCCGGTGCTGATAAGAATGGGTTTACTGAGTCTGCAGAAGAGAAGACCGAGGGGGATTGAATAGCAGCCTTCACCTTCCTGCAGGGGGGCTGCAAAGAGGATGGAGCTGGGCTGGTCTCAGTGGGGGCAGATGGCAGGACAAGGAGCAATGGGCTCAAGTTGCAGCAAGGAAAGTTGAGGTTGGATGTTAGGAAAAACTTCCTCACCAGGAGGGTAGTAAAGCAGTGGAAGAGGTTACCCAGAGCGGTGGTGGGGTCTCCCTCCTTGGAGGTTTTGAAGACCCAGGTAGACAAAGCCTTGGCTGGGATGATGTGGTTGGGGCTGGTCCTGCTTGGAGCAGGGGGTTGGACTAGATGTGACCCCCTGAGGTCCCTTCAACCCTCCTTTTCTATATTCTACCTACATATTTCCATGACAATTGCTTAAAATTGAAATGATTGCCAGAAGTATGGTTGACTGGGGATACTTCACACTGCAATAACATGCTGGTAATAGCGAAATAACGTTTCCTACAACCTGCCCAGCTCTGAAGACATTACATCTCAGAAGCTAGGCAGGGGGAGGTGCATTGCCCAACGGATGTGAGACTCCTTCCAGGGATACCTCGCGGTTGCAGGAAGCGGCACTTGCAAGTCAGGAGGATGCTTCAAGTCGGGATTGCACCCGTGCCGCAGTCTATGTTGTGGAGTCGTGCGCTGCAGAAAGCACCGTGGCTGAGTGAAATAGAAAACCAGGGGCCTCAGTATGAGCACTTCTAGACATTAAAGGGATTCACTCAAGCTCCCAACTTATGCTATGCATAACATCCCAAATGGCTAAAATGGAAAATACGTTTGCTGATTTTTAATGCTACGTATATATATATTTTCCCATTAGAGCCCACGTGGCAAACAGTCCTAGATTCATCACTCGCTTAGGTGCATAGACTTCCACTTTCTGCTTCGAATGCACCACAATCATTTACTGCCAGTCCTTTCACCGAGAGTCTAATGGTATGTAGTGCTTCGCCTAAAACCCCAGCTCCAAGTCAGACGATGAGATGAGCACCTCGGTTTTTACTTAAAAATAGAAGCAGATTTCTCACTCTCACATTTGTGGAGGAAAGTCTGAACAGATGAACCTTCAATGCTCCGAAAAGGGAAGTGTCGGTCTTGTGCAAGGGCCTGGCACTACTGCAGGAAGGGTTCACCGGGGGATGGACGGCACTAGACAACCCCTGTACACATCCTCTCCTAAAAGCATCTGCTACTGCCACTGCCAGAGACAGGATGCTAGCCCAGATGGCCCATGCATCTGACCCGTGTGGCCCTTCCAACCCCAATATTTTTGTTATTTTAGATTTCTAAACGCCTACTGTTAAAAGCCAAATCATTCAGAAGTGGCCTCATGGTTTGACCTCAACATTTTCAACCACATTTTGAGTTCCCCAGGTGTCTTTGAAGTCTCCTGACACCTTTCCATGCAGGGCTGCACAAGTTTAACTCCAAATATACTTTTAAACCCATTTAGAGAAGCTGGTGCTAAAGGCTATGCCAACACTCATGTCAGCTTAGTTTAAATTGATTAGAAACACGCTTCAGCTAAAGCAGAACAACCTTCCCTTTTCAACCCCAATAGGATTTTGCACAGGTGTTCACACCAGTGTCATTAAATGGGCTTCAAATCACACCTCGGCCAAAGCATTGGACGGGCTAGTCAAAACAGTTGCCATGAGTTTGGCTTTTGGGGAATTTGCAAACTGTGGGATGGTGTTCTGCTTTCCTAGCTGCCTGCGGTCTCAATTGGATCAGATTTAGTTTGGTTTCCAGATTACAGGGCACCTGTTAGCTATTGAAGCAGCTAAGACTCTCTTTCCAGTCCCAAGGTGGTTGTATTTCAGGGATGGGCTACATAATCCCAACAGCCGTGTGCATTTCAAATGGCAAAAGTCTGTTAGGGACTTTTTGCACTGTCCAGTAGGACAGGAGAGTGAGGCAAGTGCATTTGCTTTTGCTTATTAACACGGTGATGGGGTTCTTCTGCTTCCCAACAAGCAGGTGCCGGGACCTGCAGTCCTGCGGGCGGTTTATAATTGCTCGCTGTGCTTTTGTTGCTAATCCCTCGTCTGGGTGGCGCAAACCTGCTGGCAAAGAATTTGCAGCCGGTGCTGCTGCTTTGAGCACCTTGTAAGTCGGGGTGGTGGCCGTGTTTGTGCCAGGGTGAAAGGCGTTGCTTGCAGGTGGGATGATAACCCGTGGTTATTGCGCTCACGTGCAGCCGATGAGTATTACAACCCCACGAACGTCCTCCAGGCACTTCGGAGCACGGGCTTTTCCTGGTCTTCACCGCCATCATCTAGGGTGTGAAGGGCAAAGCCCAGGTAATTTTCTGGGTTTTCCCTCCAACAGGCTTGACTATATCCTTGCACTCTGGAAAACAAGTGTGCAAGGAAGACCACAATCCTCAATGAAGAGTTGGGCATCTAGACACTTTTAAGGAAAGGAAAGGAGGCCAAGGGCACAGAAGACCAGCTACTGAAGCTCCACTTTCCTTTTTTCCAAAAAACAAGTGGTGAGCGCCCTTCCTGGGGTGACAGAGACCTGGGAGAGGAGATTTGAACCCGTGTGCTTCACCTGCCACGGGGTGCCCAGACCATCAGCCTAGCGGGCTCTGTCTCTTCTGTCCATACGGCTCCACTTTGCACCAGTAATGAATGCTCACCGGAGCGGGGACTGGAAACTCCACCTTCAATGGCTTGCTTTACTCTGCATAAGGGACTACTGGCATTACTGGTACGGACTGGAAGTCAGGCATTTCCACCTACGTGATATGGTCCTACCACCAAGGCTAGAAAACCAGGTCCTGTCTCTCTTTCTCGGCTTCAGTGATCGCTCAGGGCTGTTATTCACGGTTTTGGCAGAAGGGACAAAAGGAGACCCAGCTTAAAAGACCTCATAATATGGCCGTGGCTGTTAGGACAGTCTTTTGAGGGATGGAGGCAATGGCTCAAACCCCTGTTCTCAGATCAGTCGCACATCCAAAGTGCTGTTGGATAAAGAGCAAGGACATCCTCCCCTCCTCTTGTCCTCCCCTCCCCCTGAAATACTTTTAGTCAAAACTATTCACCTTAGCGCAGGTTGAGACCACAAAACAGTGAACCCTGCAAGCCCGTGAACAGCTACCACAAAGCAACGTCCGTGGGCCGGTCCCCACCCACGTCTAACTCGCTGTAACGCGCTCGCCGTGGCTCAAAGACTGGAGCTCAATGACTCAGGCCTTTCCACACTCCAGTTTTAATGGGATGGTTGCTAATTGTTAATACGGGAAATTTCCTTCAGATGGGCATCTTGCAATCTCACAGTTGTCAACAGAAGAGACAGAAAACAGTTTCAGGGATGCTGATTCACACGGCTGACTGAATGAATGCTACAGATAAACACCTTGCAGCATTTGGGAAAGTGTGACAGCTTCACACCGTCACGTTGCAGGCAGACGGGTGGAAGAAGCAGTATCTTGACCTTTCCGCTGTGCAAAACCCGACAGCATTTTACAGAGAATACGAACTTTTTGCAGGATTTTTGAACCAGCCCATAGGATGTAAGAATCGAAAGCATAAATTAAAGACATTTTTTTGCAAATTTTTTTGTGCAATAATCTAGTTGGTCTGCCACGAGTCCCGATTCCTTTTTCCTCCCACGGGCCGCCCAGACTCCGGGCACGGTGGAGCGTGGCGGGCAGCGGTCAGACAGTCCCAGCTGCTGTGACAGCCCCCTCCCTCTCCAAGCGAGCAACATGGGCATGAGTAGGGTGGTCATCATAGAGGACAGTTCGGTTTTCTGCTCCTCCGTCCTCTATGGATACGAAACCCAATGCCTTTATGTTCTCTGTTTTTCTCTTCAAGGAACGAGGCTTGGGTGGGACTCGATGGAGGACGCGAGAACGAAGTGAGAAACCAGGCCCGGGCTCAGCGAGCGGGGGCATCTCTCCATAGCAGGCGGGGGCAAGCAGGACATTGCAGGGGTGCAGAGATGGAGCGGGGGGTGGGTGAAGGATAGTCAGGGGGACGCGGAGAGCATCGGTGTGGGGAGCAGAGCGCGCGGAGGACAAGGCAAGGCAGGCGGCGGAGCGACGCACTGGTGCGGAGACGGACAGGGCCAAGCAGGACATGGCAGAGCAGCAAAGGAGGATGGAGGAAGAGAAAGTGTCAGGGGAGAAAGAGGAGGAGGGAGATGACAAAAAACAGCCGGTGGCTCAGCCCTGGGATGACCTCCAAGGGACTGCGTGGACGGAGGCGGCTGGGGGTATTCTCAGGAAAAAGGTGGCGATGGCAGCACGGAGCCGTTGGGCCGCTCCCAGTTTGGCAAGAGCTGTGGAAATGCATCTGGGTGCTTTGTGAACCAGCAAATCTCCTTCCCCCCTTGAAGTCTTTTGTAAACGGATCCAGGGCTGGGCATTACTGTGCCAGGTAATAACCTTGAATGGACTCCCGCGCAGTTAGAGAGTGAGGGTGAAGGTTTGCCCCTTGCACGGCAGGAGGCTGAGCCCTGCAAGAGTCTGCAAATGCCTCTGAATGCAAGGATCTCAGCTACACAATTCATGGAGATGGGGAATTGGGATGGGACTTGCATGCTGGGGTCCCGAGTGCAAGGGAGGCCTGTAATAGCCATGCTCCTAGCTACAGCACAGGCACCGGGTTATTGCAAGCATTGTGGAGAGACCCCTGCAAGGTGCTGGTGGAAAAGAAGCACGTGGATTCATAACTGCAGTTTGTGTCTGAACACAAACTTATAAAATTCAATAGAATACCACTAAGCAAAAAGAACAAAAATCCAGCTCATGAAAGCAGAAGACAAACCAGGGAAGAAAGTAAGCTACTATAGAAATGAACAATGCACTGGGAACAATCAAGGTAAAACTATGGGAATTTAGGAAACAGGATTGCATCTTTAATTATTTAAACAGTGCCCATGTACTATAAGGTTGCACATGCTAGGAGGCTGTCACTAAATTACAAAGCAGCTTTCACCATTCATCCACTTTTAAGGGGATTTCCTGGTTTGCAAGGCAGAACCTGTTGAACCGCACTGAGTTCTTGTACAAGTACGCACCGCTGTTGAAGCAAAGCTATAAAACTGTAGGGGAATTAGATGGATTTAAGTGTTACTGTGGTAGATCAGCTGGACTATGGCAGAGAAAACTGTAGGCTCAAGTTAATCCTTCAAAGGTAACTGGATGGCCGGTTCAGAGTAGCCACTACAACGCTTCTCCCTCTGGTAACAAGATCTATTACTGCCTTCTCCGGGTGGCTTTGCTATCCTATTCGTCTCGGTTTTAATGATGTACCAGTTCAGAGCCCGTCTGATCTCTCAAAGTGAACACAAAGGAACTTATTAGCCAGAAATACTTCTCAAATAACGTTCAAGCCGCCCTTAAAAATAAGTCTCAAGGTCAAATAATAGCAATGCCTCCTCTTTGATCCACAGGAGATATTTGGCTACAAAACCCAGGGTTCCCGGAAAGCCCTGTGCATTGTCGGGTATATCTTGTCCTGCGGGGCCCTTCTGCTTCTCTTTTACTGGAAACCAGCGTGGGATGTGTGGGCAAACTGCGCTCCGTGTAGCTTGCAAGAAGCAGATCTGGTCCTGCTTCGAACAACGGTAGGTGCACGCACGCTTCGGGGTCTGCCTTGGGGTGCACATCTTGTCACGTCCACTTGACTTGGAGATACGACCCTTTTTACCCCTGTGAAAGGGTAATTTCCTTCCACGGCACTGCCAATCTGCTAGCGCTTTACATAGAAGCCTAGAAATTCTCGGATCTTTGCTTTATTTCTCTAGGATGAATTTCAAAGATACACCAGAAAGAAGGTGACCTGGACTGACTTGAGCACACTGACGCTGTCAGTTAGTGATAAACCAGATGGTCTCCTCATTGCCGACAAGGATTCTATTATAAATAGAGCCATCATGAAGCCAGAGTTAAAAGTAAGTAATTTTTAAGGTTGGAGAGCGGAAGTGGTGATGATAAAGTGCAAGATGAGGCAAGTGAAAGGCTCTAAGGGGTCTACGATCTCAGTATCCTTCTGTGACTCCCCTTCATGCTAATGGGATATGCCCATCTGTTCACACCAAGAGGCCCCGTAATATAACAAAGTTTGTTCCTCTTAATGGCATCTGTGCCGCTTGATCCTGCAGGTGAGGTGCATCCAGGTGCAGAAGATCCGGTATATTTGGGATATTTCTGCAAAACAGTTCCACAAAGTCGGGTGAGTCTGATTTGCTGGTTGCAGAGTTTGTGGTGTCAATAAAGTCCCTTTTTATTGGAGAGAGTCCAGTGGCGGGCAATGAAATGGTTTGGGGGCTGAGGCACATGACTTGCAAGGAGAGGCGGAGAGAATATCCATATATATGTATGTATACGTATATGTATATATATAAGTATATAAGGCACGTGCATCGGGAACTGGGAGAACGTCTGCTCACCAGGGCACGGCAAGGGAAGACAAGGTCTAACAGTTACAAACTGCTGGAAGACTGGTTTAGACCGGACATAAGGAAAAACTTCTTTACCATCCGAGTCTCTGGAGTCTGGAATAGGCTCCCTCCACAACTGGTGCAAGCACCTACCCTGGATACCTTTAAGAAATGCACGGATGCTTATCTTGCTGGGGTGATTGGACCCCAGCTAACATCCTGCCCCTGGGGCAGGGGGCTGGACCCGATGATCTTGCAAGGTCCCTTCCAGCCTGAATGTCTATGAAATCTATGAAACTGGGCTGATTGAGTCTGGAGAAGAGGAGATGGAGGGGGATTGAATAGCAGCCTTCACCTCCCTGCAGGGGGGCTGCAAAGAGGATGGAGCTGGGCTGGGCTCAGTGGTGGCAGATGACAGAAGGAGCAATGGGCTCAAGTTGCAGCAAGGGACGTTGAGGTTGGATATTAGGAAAAACTGTCTCACCATAAAGGTAGTAAAACACTGGAACAGGTTACCCAGAGAGGTTGGGGAATCTGCATCCTTGGAGGTGTTGAAGACCCAGGTAGACAAAGCCTTGGATGGGATGATGTAGCTGGGGCTGGTCCTGCTTGGGGCAGAGGGTCGGACTAGATGCGACCTCCTGAGCTCCCTGCAACCCTTGTTTCCTGGGATTCTGTGATTCTTTTAGACCCTCATTACTGAGTTTTCTCGTGATTACCCTAGGTCACTGGAGGACAGCAACTCATGTTATGACATGCATCAGAAGTTCGGAGCTGGGCTGACAAGGGAAGAACAGAATATCAGGTACAGACCCCATCTCCTCTCCTGTTTGGTCGTTATCACAAATGAGCACGAGTGGTTTACCCCAGTAGTGTGTAGTGCACAAATAGCATTGGCGGGAGTGCAAAATGAGTGCAACTTGCACTTTATTCTCAGTTGTACTAATGGAAATATTGGGAAACTCCTCTAACTGTCAATGGACTCAAAATGGGCACCAAGAAATATCACTAAATGCAGCTCTATTCAGGGTTTGCACTGGTATGATTACTGGGCCATATTTTCTCCTATAGCAAACCCTTAGTACTACTGCGGCAGCTCTCATTTTAGGGAACGGATGGGTTTTTCAGGGTCAGAGAGCAATATTGAGGTGGAGGACATTTTGGACCGATCAGTGTAGACAGTTCCTGTGGAGAAGCAGGCCGCTGTGAAGTCTCTGCTCTTGGCTCTGAACCATGAGCTCCGTGGACGCGCACGGCCAGTCTGGTACCAGACGTGGAGCGAGGAAGTGCGGCCACTTACCGCGAGGCTGCAAGATTTAGTGCGGCAGCGAAGACCTTCAGATGTGCATGAATGGGACACGAGAAAATTGCTCTCAGTGTACTTTGTCCTCAAAGTTGAAGGCTTATTGATAGACTTCCACCCCATTCAACCAGCCATCTGTGCTCTTGAGGCTACTTTTTAGATATCAACTTTACCACTGCTTGAATGCACAGCTGCGTGTGTGACTTTTCAGTTACCCGACAGGCAAGAGCTAGAGGAACCACGAGCAAATCCCTAAACTTTGTTTCTCAGATATCAATCGATTCATGATCTCTTACAGGAGGCTAGTGTGTGGCCCCAATGCCATTGAAATTGAAATCCGCCCTATTTGGAAATTACTTTTTAAAGAGGTGAGCTGCATCCACGTTTTTTATGTTTCGTTGTCACTTGAAGGAAAAGCTCAGTCTTGTCACCTGGGAATGCAACAGTTGTGAGGGATGTAAGGTTTGGCTAGCAATCATCTCCTAGCCCTTCTTGGATACTTTGGCTCCATAAATTCCCCTTGCCATTTAAATTAGAGACAATATATTCGAGTTGGTATCCTAAACTACTCTGTAGTCTTGCAGAGTCCTGCTAATTGGTGGTAGGTTTTCAGTTCAAGTGACTATTTCAATTCTGAGTAGAGGAATTGCAGTGTGTGTCTGTTATAATTTAGTAACTTCCATTCAGGATACAAAGCACTGTCTGAAAGCAGAATTGTTTTAAATTCGTGCATGCAACCGTAATGAAGTCCACACTCTGCAAGACCTCCTTCTCCAACCTGGGTGATGAAAAATAAGGGGAAGTGGGGAGGGCAGCAGGGACATGTGCTTTTATTTGTGGAGGATGGAGGATGATTTTGGTAAACTGTGAACAGAACCACATTTGTACACCATGCATTGTCATCGAGCTAGGAAAATGCATTTCTACAACGTGCCAAAGTATTTCAAACGGGATAAAGGCCACGCTACTCTACGCATGAAAAGAATCCAAGCTATTACGTGGTCTGCGCATTTTAATACCCTATATCGAATGCATAAAATACCCTAAGAAAAAAGCATAGAAAGCTGTAACTCTCCTGAAATTGGTTGGGCTTGATATCCCACCCTTTTTCAGTGTCCCTGTGAGATGTTGCCCAAGACAGGGCCCTCAGAAAAGCACTTTACAAATGCACTTTCCTCCCAGGCTGCTGCCCCACACCTGACCGTTAATACCTGGGCCAGAACCCAGCGCGGTTCTCTGCTGCACTGCAGTTTCAGTGCACGGGGAAATATCAGGTATCCAGGTTGTCGCTGTATTGGTCTAGAGGAAAAGGCAATCAGGACTTGTAGTAGAGATGATATCTTTTATTAGACCAATAAGATTTTTGCAAAAAAAAAAAATAAAATTAAAAAAAAAAATCTTTTTTTTGTTCAATTGAAGAACATTTTTTGCCAAATCTTGTTGGTCTAATAAAAAATATTATCTCTACTATGAATCCTGATTGGAGAAATATCAGTAATAGGATACTCTTGGTGATAGATTGGTCAGGAGAGCACGGTATTGCCCAAGTATTCATCTTCCTTTAGTTCCCTTTCATTTGTTTTTTAAGCAACCTGGATAAATATTGCAAAAATATATTTCAATAATTTCTCTTGGAGGATCTATTTGTCATAAAAATTATTCATTCAGTTCTGGTCTCCATACAGGCAAAGCTCTCATTGCCTTCAATGTTTTGGTGATACCAGCACTGCAGGACAGGGCTTTACACTCGCTGTTTGATCAGAAAGGGTCTGGACAAGTTTCTGAAAAAAGGTTTGCTTAATTTCTGCATCCGATGATCGGGATGCTAGGACAGCCAAGGTGGCAGCACCAAATGGTATGTGCTCAGGTGCCCCAGCCATGGACTTCACCAGAACGGCTGTAGGCAACGGCAGAATTTGACTTGGGCAATGTGATTTTCCACTGCAGGATGATGCCCTGAAGTCCTTGGGTTGCTTAAAGCTGAGCGACTAGTATAAGAGAGTGGGAAAAAAAATAAAATAAATAAAATAAATCAAACCCTCCAGAGTCAGGTCAAATTTAATAGTAATAAATAAATAAATAAATGAAAGTAGGCAGCTTTCTATAAAGTTTTCATTTTTTACTAAACTGCAGCTTTTGAGGGCTAATTTCAAGAGGAACCTGTTGGTTTCTTCTCCTTGATTTTCCTTTTCCTTGTAAATATCCAATGAACCATCATAATGCATCAAACCCCAAATCCCCAGCGAATGAGGCCAGTTAGACTAGCTCAGTTTTTTATCCACGTGGAGACATTGCTTCTGGCCTGACACCACTTCTAAGACTGAGCGCGTGCTAGTCGGAGACGTGGGCAGCTAGAGACGACCGGTGCGATTCAGGTACGTCCTTGCAGCCACCACGGAGCCGCTGGATTGCGCCAGCCTGCATTTATAACAAACCTGAGATTGATTCAGATGGCCGAGACAGAGGCCAAAGTCCGTTCCTTGAACCCTCGTGGGAGAGCGTTGGCTTGGAACAAGCATCACAGCCCTTTGTTTTAGACCCCGTGTTGACGATGTCATTGCATTTAGAGTCAGTCATTGTAATTTCCACCCCGCATTGCTTGTGACTCCTTTGTGTTTTCAGATTTTGAATCCCTTTTACGTCTTCCAAGCCTTCACCCTGACGCTCTGGATAACCCAAGGTTACGTGGAGTATTCAGTGGCTATCATAATCCTGTCAATCATTTCCATTAGCTTAACTGTGTTTGACCTCAGACAGGTAAGCTGTGGTTATTTTCCCAGTTCAGGGAACCATAATAAGTTTATTGCTGACACACACAGATTTAGGAGCCATTTCTGCACCACATCCTGCCGGTGATTGGTAGCGTCGTCGGTTGTCTAGTGCCGCAGAGATGCAAGTTGCTTTATCTCTGCCTTACAGGGATAGACTTCAAATCATTGAATTCTGGATCAAGTCTGCATTTCTTCCAGATTTCAAGAGGGCTTTGGTCTTGTAGGGAAATTAAAATGAATGGGACAACAGGGGTTAACATCAAAAAGAAATAGGATGATTGCTTTTAACTCTCAGGCCTGACCTGGGCAGAGCCTCTAAGGGCATGCATGCACCAGAGGACCAAGCTCAGGTGAGCAGTACAAGACCTGGAGGCACTCAGCAGAGAGGATGGAGTCGCGATCAGCGAGAATCTAGGCACGGCCCCAAAAATAAATGAATACTTTGGCTCAGCTTTCAGCAAGAACAATGGCAGTGAACATGCGAACAAAGGCAGGATGACGAATAGGAAAGAGGGCTTATACATTGAATTACCGTAACTGAGGTGGTAGCAAAACTCCAGGAGCTTAATATATGCAAATGGGGAAAATCTAGTAATCTCCATCTGAAATGACTAAAAAATGGCAAGTGTTTTGCAAATCTCGCAGCATGGATTTTTAACAGTGGCACCGTTGGTAGGCAGCCTTAATACGGAAGAGGATCAGAGTATCTTACAGGAAGAATGCAAAATCTTTGAGGATGGGAGTGATAGAAACAGGATTAAATTCACGAATACAAAAGGCGAGGCCATGCACTTACAAGCATTCCCGCTATGAACCAGGAGCTCAGCTTAGAGGGACAGAAGAGAGCCCTGGTGTAAACCATGGGAAATCAATAGTCCTTTCCTGGCCCAGCTGGGCTGGCACCTATAGCTCCGGCCACTCCTGCTCCACCCTCTCCCGAGACCGGCAACGGGAGAGCGCGAGGGTTTGCCAGCACCGCCGTGATGGCTGACCATCACATACTTTTGTGCCGTGGTCAACAGACCTTTGCGGGCAGGCGTCTGTCGTGTAGACACAGCCCAACCAAACGTGTCCGCCTGTCCCTTTAAGAGACCTGGCTGTTTAATCAGCGTAATCATCTGGGTTATCAGCCCATAACGAATGTGGAAAGAACGGCCTCTTCAGTTTTCTTGGGCAAGGCTCCTGCCTGGGTAGTGTTTTTGGCACAAGAATGACAGTGCTTGGAGTTTCCCAGTACTCTTCCAACTGGTTTGTTATCTTCATAACAAGGCTTTGAAGAAGTCCATGCCTGGGCTTACATTTTGCAATTCAGATGACACATGCCCTTTGCGTCCCTGTGCAATGATGCAGACCAGTCAGCGTGTGGCACTTCACCTCACTGTACAGCTCAGGATATGCAGATTTCTAAAATGGGATTAAACATGACACACAGAAACCACTAGCTAAGATAAAATGTTGTAAGCTCTGCTGTTTGTTTGGCTGGGTTTTGTTTTTGCAATGGTAATCTCGGTAATCAGTGAATAATTATAACTCAAGTTTTATTCCATCCTTCTGGTAAGGATAAATGTGGATCAGTGCAGGGAAAAAAAAAAATCACTGTTAAAAAGGATTGGAAATGTCATTACAAAAAGAGAGAGAGAGAGAGAGACTGCGTGTTTCCTTACACTGCTGTAAAGCAGGAGATAAATCGATTGAAGTCAACAGATTTACAAAAGGTATAAAGCGGAGGCGAGATCTGCCACATACTGTTCAGCCTGTTCATACCCAGGCAAATCCTCTGAACAGACTCCCCTGGTGGTAACGAAAGCACCAGCAGTAATGAATCCTACCACTACTAATGCAATTAAGTGTTCAATGTCTGAACTAGAAAGCTTATCCCAGTCACTGAATTACAATGCGTTCCTTAACACGTGCACAAGTATTTCAACAGTTCATTTGCTTCCTGGTCAACAGCAATCCGTCAAGCTGCACAACCTGGTGGAGGAGCACAACCGAGTCCAGGTGAAAGCGTGCACAAAAGATGAAGGTGAGCCATGTCCAGCTCGGCATCTTTCCCCTGTTCTTCTCAACGCGCGAGGGGTCGAACGGCCCCGGGAATTGCACAGCTCTCTCCGACTTCTGCAGGAGACTTCTCTGAACTCACAAGCAGACGACCCCCAGCAACTTGTTTCAGGGTGAAGGTCAACTTGGACAAAATAACGGCATGATGCACTGTCTAGGGTGCCAGCTGTGGGGCTTTAGAAACCTGGGTTTAGTTTCCCGTTTGGCTACGGTCTGCCTCTGGGACCTTAGGCATCTCTGATGCAGGGTGAATCGCACTCCCTACCTCCAAAGCACTTGTGAGAGAGAGCCCGTGTGTTAGAAATCACGAGGGGCTCAGACACCAGGGCTGTGAGAGTTGTTTAAGACACAAGAACTTCAGGACCTTAGAAAGAAATATTTTGCAAAAATCTTGTTGGCCTAATACAAAATATCATCTCTATTACGAGTCCCAACTGCCAGGCCCTTAGATAGATTTTCTTGTTCAAAACACCTTATAGAAAGTACCTAATTAAGCCCCAGAACATCACTTGGAGGTTGGCAGGTAGACAAGCGACTTCTTTTAGTCTTGCCCCAGTCTGCAAGAATGAGTCTGAAAACCATGCAGTCATACAGAGGTGTTTGGAGAAAGTTTGCCTTAAAATATTTCTGTTGCTCCTCGCTGGGTATAAGTGAAAGCTCACTTCATTTGGTTTGACTCTAGGTTGCAAAACTCTGGAGTCTCACCTTTTAGTCCCCGGAGACGTTCTTGTTTTAGAAGGAAAGAAGCTCTCTTTGCCATGTGATGCCGTCCTGATCGACGGAGGCTGTATTGTAAATGAAGGCATGCTCACAGGTACAGCCCTGGGTTTGGATTCCCCGTTGTCTCCGCGAAGCTCTCTCCTCTGTTTCTGTCCGTCTTTGCAGACACGTTTCTATCCGTTCTGATTGCAGACCGCGGGTTTGCTATAACTAGAGTAATTCAAAGTCTCCCTGAGAGGGGCTTTGGATCATTTCCCTTGTGTAGTGCAAGCCAGTTTCTTATTAAAAATGAAAACAAGTCTGATTAACGCTGTCTCAGGAACAGAAAACACAACCATGGTGCAAATACATTGAATAGATGGGTTTTTTTCCTTAATGCACAGGCAATGACACATGCATGTGGACAGCAGAGGGCAATGTCTCTCACAGACACAAACTGAAGACGAAGTTTGACTCAAGCCTTTAAAGCAGCGACTCTCAGCCAGGGTACAGAGGCACCCTGGGGTGCCAGCAGATCCTTGAAGGGTGCCCAAAGGTGCGAGGAGAAAAGCAGATAAGCGCAGGCTCAGGCATGTCCCTGCATGGACGATCCCCACCGCCAGCGCCCCATCCCTCTGCAAGGCCGGCAGCACTGTCTTATACACGCTCATTTTTGCAATGGGTGCCGCTTTGTTCACAAAAGCGATGGAGGCGTGCCTATGAGCAGTGCCTCGAGTCCAAAAAAAGGTTGCGAACCGCTGCTTTAGATGGAGAGCTGCTCGGGGGTGTCTGATGTGCCCTGAGGGTACAACCACAGTTACTAATGGTTTTCACTCGGGGTACCATACCATTGCTTCTCTGGGTGGTATGGGGCAAATCCACGCCGGAGGATGAAGAGCAGTGGAAGACAGGGCAGGCGGCAGAGAGCAGAGCAAAAGGGATGAGAGCAACATGGGGGAGGTGGCTGGGTTTACCCAGCGATGTGCCTGCCAAAAGCATTGGCCCCCCACTCTTCTAGCTCCCTTTTAATTATTATTATTTGTTTAAAAGTCTAGCTGTAGACGGCAAGAATTGGGGGGTGAAGTAGCTGGAAGCCACTGAGAGGGGCTGTGCAGCACGTGAGAGGTGTCCAAGTGCATTCTCCCCGCATTTGTCCCAAACGGTGTTTAGGCGAAAGCATTCCCGTCACTAAAACAGCATTGCCCCACGCGGACAACACGATGCCCTGGAAAACCCACAGCGTGGAGGATTACCGAAGACACGTCCTCTTCTGTGGAACCGAGGTCATACAAACCAAGCCGAGCGGCAGAGGGCCCGTGAGAGCTGTGGTGCTGCAGACCGGTACTTATTTTGCATTGCACTTTGTGGGTGTGTGCATGTGTTGTGCGGGGAGAAGGCATGATGCTAAAGCAATTATCTCTATGTCTCTGGCTCATATCCAGCCCAGGTGAATAGTGCCTAAAAATGATCCCCTCCCATCTGAAGGCCAAGAAACATGTTGGTGGGTCTAGGTGGATTCCCAAGGGAAGAGGTTCACATGTCTCGGGCCTGTGGCCTCCCAGAAGGCAGCCTTACAAGGGAAGGCCGGTTTGAATAGAGTTGCACACACCTTTGGCAGGCCATCCATGGGCTTTTGCACATGCACATCTAACGCTGCCTGAATTATACTGGGGTAGCCAGAGAGGCATAACTTTACTTGTGCAGATACTGGTGCGAGTCCCAATGTGCCACAGAGCCCTGCATGGAGAGGAGGAGAAAATACCCTTGTACTACATTCACGCTCGAGTTGGACCCGGTGCAACTGCTTCAATAAAGCAGACTCGTGTTGCTGTACAACAGCCAGTCTCTGAACCGGGCCTGGGTTAGAGCTCAGATAGCTGGAAAGACGAGAGATTACGAGTTAACCGTAGCTGGAGTTTAATTAGGTTAATTTATGCTCGCAACCTCCCCATTGCACTCTGAGCTGGATTAAATGGGCTCGCCAGCCTGCCCATGCTCGCGGCACGAGGCTCGCAGGGCACCCGAGCAACAGCAGCCACAACACGATGAGCCTTGCCCAAAAAACTCCTATTCCCACGGTGGCAACCTCAACTTCCCTTGCTGCAGCTTGAGCCCATTGCGCCTTCTGTCATCTGCCCCCACTGAGACCAGCCCAGCTCCATCCCCAATAAGCAACAACCTCCCCACATATCTGGGAATTTCTCCCTGCGTGAGCTGGTCACGCGCCGCGGAAAAGCTGTCTAGAGGCTCTGCCAGGCCTAACACGTGCCATGTGTGGCCCTTGTCTTACTGTAGGATTCAACACAGCTAAAGGTGACCTGGTGAGATCCATCCTGTACCCCAAGCCTGTGAACTTCAAACTCTACAGAGATGCCTTCAAGTTCATCGTAGGCCTTGCAGTGATCGGCGTACTTGGCCTGATCTACACGGCATGCGTGTACGCATACAGGAAGGTCAGTATGGACGGTGGTGTAGCACGTTCCCTTCCCCGCGGGAGAGGGTAAGCTGAGTACACGGAGCATTTAGAGCCTCCCTCTGCTGCTCGCTTAGTTAACGGACCATCCTCTAGTCACGTTTTTAACTTCCAGTGAGAAAACAACAGAGCATCACAAACTGAATAAATGGTGACTTCCTCCAGGAACAAAAAAACCATTGTGCTGCAGCGATTTTCAGCACTAGGAAGTGCACATGTGATGCTTAAAATAATGGAAAAGGAGGGTGGAAGGGAGCTCAGGTGGTTGCATCTAGTCCAACCCCCTGCTCCAAGCAGGACCAGCCCCAACCACATCATCCCAGCCCCGAGGCTTTGTCTAGCCGGGTCTTCAACACCTCCAAGGATGGAGACTGCACCACCTCTCTGGGTGACCTGTTCAGTGCTACTCCACTACCTCTCTGGGTAACCTGTTCAGTGCTACCTACCTTCCTAGTGAGAGATTTTTTTCTTAATATTTAACCTAAACTTTCCTTGCTGCATTGGGATCATGATCCTAAGTCTCTCTCTCCAGTGGCTCACTCCAGTTGGTCTCCCCGCTACTCACTGGAAGCAGCTGGAGTTGCTCTTTTGCAGTAATTCCAGTGGTAGGAGGCGGCGTTTTGGTGCTGAAGGGACAAAAGCTTCTCTACCTCCTAACGAGCACACGGCTCACACGTAACGAACAGTCACAGTTAGTTGCACTTAGCCATTTTCTTCAATTCTTGCACCGTTGTAAGAGTATTGTACATCTGTCACTACGGAGACTGCTGTGGGAGCGGTGTTGTGGAAAGAACGGGCATTTTGGTCACCGTTTTGTGACAAAGAGCCTAGCAAATAAAAAGAGGGGTGGAAATATGGGTGCCTTCCCTAAAGCAATGCTCTCCCCATGACTGAGTGGTGGAGCAAGGGCTTCTGGCAAGGCGGAGTATTTAGACAAGGCTTTTCAGGCCATGAGACCCGAGAGCAGGGAGTCTCAGCCAGGCTGGCCTGCGAGGGGTGCAAACGTAATCCTCAAGACAAACCCAGAGATTTTGAAAGTCCCCCAAACACTCTGCCCTTCCAGAGGTCTTTGCAATGGAAGATTTGTTATAGCATTTTTCTGTAGTCAAAAAAAGAGTGAAACCTGTGAGCTGGCATTTTCGTAGGGGGGATTCAAGTCTGAAAAGCTTCATTGAGTCAGAGACGTGGGGCTGGAGGGGACCTGGCCAGGGTCAGGGTATAAAATCCCTTCTTGATAATTGGTCGTATGCCCAGCAGCTACGAGAGCACAATGATCTCCCTATTAACTAGGATCAAACTCCTTCCCCCTTAACCGGTTCCCGCCCTCGTTGTGTTTCAGCAATCTGCATCGGACACGATAACGATGGCTCTGCTCCTCCTCACCGTCCCCGTGCCCCCCGCTATCCCGGCGGCTTTGACAACAGCCATTGTTTATGCCCAGAGGAGGCTGAAGCAGAAGAAAATTTTCTGCATCAGCCCACAGAGGATCAACATATGCGGGCAGATCAACCTGGTTTGCTTTGACAAAGTAAGGAACTCAGCGCGGCTCATAACGAGCGTGTCAGCCAGGGATGCAACGCCTCTTTGCGGATTTGGGATCATCTTCCTTGCGTGCATGCTCAGGGAATCAGACTAGGTCTGCTTCCTCCACGTACAGAGAGCTGAGGACCTATGCCAGGCCTCGCCCACCGAACCACCAGCCGCTCCAGGGCATCCTGTGGGCACAGCCACGTCACAGCATGGGGCAGCCACATGCCCATGTATAAATTTGCAGCTGCTGTTCCTCCAGCAAGCATCTTGCCACCGCCCTCTCTAGCCCCAGTGCTGGATATGCCCCATTTCTCGGCGTCCATGTGGCCGGCAGGTTTTTGTAGACAGAAGCCCACAATTCGCTCTGGAGTCCCCCAAATTCACACACACCCCCCCCCCACTCCATATCAGGTGTGAATAATTCGTGCAGGGTGCCCTCTGTGCGGGGCTGCAGCTGGTTCCTAGATGTATCCGACCTCTTGGACAATCGCCGGCTCTCCACTCTGCTTTCCTTAATTATGTCCCAGTCTAAAGTCTGGGGCAATCCCATCGTCCCAGGTACTGATGCAGGCCTGAAAACACGGGGCCAAAACTTGCAGCAAGTACAGGTTAATTCAGTGCCAGTGCCACTGCCTGAGACAGAGCCCGTTAGGCAAGCTGTGGATTTGGTCCATAATTCCCTTTTCTCCCCACTCTTTCACTTATTCTGCCTCCCACACTCGCACAAAACTTCCCTCTGACCAGTATATACAACTTAGTTAACGTATTGCCGATATACAGGGGCAGACTCTAAGCCAGGGGAAACTCAGCGCATCTCAGTTGCTTCCAGAGGAGCTAGGACAAGACACACCAGTGATGCTCAACCTTTTTGGCCGCAGCCAGATGGGTAGTGCCTGGTCCATGTGCAAGCCGGATCTGGCCGATGGCCCCAAACCAGCACCCAGGGGCGTTGCATCGAGACCCCATCCTGCTGTGCAGTGGGGGCAGCCCCAACCCTGCCCCATGGCAGGGAAGAAGGCTTGACCTGGGCCCTGTGGGGATGGGGGTGGCCCAGCCCTGATCCAGCCATGGGGGTGGGGGGGCCTGGCCCGGTCCCAAGCAACCGTGCAGGGTTTGGAGCATGGGAATTTGGCAGCAGGGGTGGATGGTTGTATTAATTTCCACCACTCCCTCACGGCCAAATTTCCCGACCTGGGGGGAGTCCCACACCCAGATACTATGGCGCCATGCGTCATATTTGGCCGACGGGCTGGAGGCGGAGGGCCCCCGACGTACGCCGTTCAGCCTTGGAGTCACTGCTTTGCTTATTTTTAAGATACTGCTTGTCTTGCACCATTTCTGCACTCGTACAATGCTCGAATTCAGCCCAGTTTCATTTACACTGGGTCAAGGGGGAGACTCAGGCCCTGCAGCTTTATATAACCAAGTAATCCCATGTTTATTTGAACTAGACTGGCACGCTAACAGAAGACGGTCTGGATCTATGGGGAGTGATCCCTTCAGAAGGAAGCCGGTAAGCCTTTTTGTCTACAAATGTACTCTGTATTTTGGGATTGTATTTGGTGGTTGTATTTAGGAGCTGCTCACTTGGATAAAGAGAGAGAGTGCATAGACACTTCTTGCAACAGAGATAAGAGCCCAGACCTCCCTGCTCCCAGCCCAGTCACGGAGCCGCTGCGCGGGCGAGCCGGACCCCTCTTTCTGGCTCAGTGAATCCTGTTATTGCAAAGGGGAGCAGCTTTGGGAGGAGTGAGGAGCACCCCCAGCCCTGAAGAGCCGACACCTGGCAGTGAGGGAAGTATACACTTTTGGGCAGGTGAGACATGGGGTAGGCTTGATCCCCCCAGGCAGAGGAGGGACCTGAACCCAAGGGTCCGATAGCACAGGTGAGCGATGTTAGCACCACGCTGTAGCAGAACGAGAGAGGCCGGTTGCTGCAGCTTTCTATGGAAGTGGTGGTGACATGCCGAGTCCTGTAGATGCATCAGGTATTCTGCATCTCAGAGGAGACCGGCTCTGGATCCTACCCAGGTTTAGGCATGAGCCAGGCACGGTGGTGCTCAGCCCTGACCAGACCGCAGCAGCGCTTGTGCATGCAGCAGCCAAAGGCGAGAGGCCTAGGGAGGTTTCCCGGAGAAAATCTGGTGCCGAGGGGATCAGACAGGGGCTCAGAGGATCACACTCTTGGTCTTGGGTGAGGTGAGTTTTAGGCACCCAAGTCCTTCCTTCGAGGCCTCTCGAGGATGCCATGGACTGCCTTGCAAGACTAGCGCAGGTACAGGTGCAAACGCGATTCCCAAGATAAACTCAGAGAATTCAAACAGGAATCCAGGGTGGCACAAACCTGGTGTGGCCTTTCCGAGTTGTTTGCAATAGAAGAGTTGCCCCAGCATTTCTGTGTAGTCAAAAAAAATGGGTGAAGACAAAGATCTGGCATTTTCTGAGAGGCAGCTCGAGTCTAATGAAGGAGCCCTAGAGTCAGACGGGGACCTGGGGGGGGTGCATTTGCACCCCACTTTAATTCCATCCAAAGCGTAAATCAAGTGAAATAATCACACAGTTACATAGAGCTATTTTGCTTTTGGTGGTCTGGTGGCAGTAGCACTTCTATTCAGGCAGCAATGAGGGAGTCAATTGACTTAATGGCTTCTTATAATGTGCTTGATTCCTTCTAAACTCTTCACTCCGTAGGTGTTAACAACCCTCTTTCTTTTTAAATGGTCTTTAGCGGTTCCACGACCCCAGCTATCCTCATATCCGCAGTGCTGCTGTCTGGTAGCTGCTTCTAGTAACGCAGCTCCCGTTGCACAGACTTGCAGACCAGTTTTTAACTCTAGCTAAAAACACTGACTCGGGTGTGCAAATATTAATCCAAGTGAACATTAGCTCAGGTGGGGGAATCACTGTCTACGAAGCATTGGAGGCACTGCCCACATGCTCCAGAAAGCTTTATTTTGGTTTTTGAATCTGAAAAAGATGTACAGTTAACTGTAATGACTGCAGGATTAATGAAACAACATCTTTGGATTATTTTTGCATAGTTGTTTGCATTTTTATATATAACATGTGATATATATGACATAGCCAATTCATGCATATTCCAATACACTATTTTTTTTTTTTTTGCTTCAGTCTCAGATTGAGTAATTTAGCTCCAGGCCCCTGCTGACTAGTCAGGCTTCCAGTCTTTCTGCAGTGGGTGTTGTGCTACATGTGATGATGCACCACACCATCTGCACATCCCTTTCCAAAATCCTGGATCTGCTCACAGCTCGAGTATAAAAATGGTTGAGAACCACTGGTTTAGACCGAAAGCTCCTCAGCGCAGGCACCGGCTGTGTGCGACACTCAGTGCGTTGGACACGGGGTGCCCACCGCAGCTACGGCCCCTAGGCATTTAATTGTAAAAACAGGCATTGGCTTCAATGACAGTACAATATCAATCCCTCACCAACAGTCAATGAATCTGGGAGTTAACATCCAGATCATCTCTACTGTGACACTTTACCATCCGAACGACCTAAACCCCAGCCGCTGTCATGATCCCCAGGCCTCCACGACAGACCCCCCTTGTCAGTGTCCGGACGGGTGGCAGCAAACGTGGGAACGTGTTGGTTGTAGGCAGGAATCCCACCCGTTTGCTGTTTCCAACCGTGGGGATGACATTTCTAACTCCACGTTGCATCAGGCATACCACGTTTAGCCCAAACACACGCGAGGAGCGGTTAGGTGCTGAGCCGACACGGTGGGTGGGAACAGCGCACGCTCCACATCAGCTCTCTCGCCGGTAGCAATCATTGCCAACAGACCAGGTACTTCGGCACAGAAGAGATAATTGTGTATAACGAATGAAAGAATGAATTCATGGCGAGAGGGGAAAAATTATAGTCCTAATAACAAGCTCCCCACAGGACAGAGCGAAAATTACTATCTGATGCAAATTAATGAGAAGAGATTAATTAACAAGCGTCGCCCAGTAAAGGATTCTTCTAGTAGGACTAAATCAGAGGAAAGTAATACAATCTCTGCCTGGCTCCTGGCCAGCGACTCATGGAAGTCCGTTGTGCTTTTCACAGCAGAGAGAGGCTTTCATTCAGCAGAAAGTTCACAAACCACCAAAAGCAAACTAGCGCTACGTAACGGCGTGATTATTTCACTTGATTTCGCCCCGCAGTTCGGTGTCCGCTCCTGCGAGCACGGGAACAGAACGAGGTCGCCGTGACATTTCTGCACCAGGAGGTGCCGGATTGCAAGGATGACTATTGCAGGCATGTTCAGACCTTGCCTAGCAGGGAACCGGGCTGACGGCCTGCCAGCATCCCAATGCAAAGTACTCCTGCCCGCTCCCATCTCACTAACGTGCCACACGTGATCACTCTACTTGTGTCCAGACAGCCACGCTCTCAGACACTTGGGCTAACCCAAGCACCCTCCCTGCAATTAAGAGGCTTTCTGGCTATTCTTTTCAATACGTGATATAGGATGGATCAGTTTTCAATGCTTCACAAGCATTAATTACTTAATTAACCAACTGCAGCAGGGCTCCAGGTTGTCTGATACAGAACTGGCAGCAGATCCGGAAATGCAAGGATCCTTTTGTATGCGAGCAGCTGCATTGTTGAACTTCAGATTGACTTATTTACATTTCTCTTAGTACATCTAAAACTTAATGGGTCTCCTACTAGTTCAACACTCGTAGGCAGATGCAAAGCCAACCAGTCACTGGCTTCTTCTAATGCTGTAGGAGCATGTCCTGGGCCCACAAGAAAGGGAAGAGAAACCAAGATGGCAGGGGAGACGCAAGCTGCAAAGCCTTCACTCATCCCAAACTGGCACACGTTCAGTTGTGTCAGGAGGAGGGAGCGGGTGTCATTACCCAGTGGCGTGCAGGACCCGACTTGCACCACTGTTTCAGCAACTCAGTGTCCTGCAGGTGTGAGCGAGAGGTGCATCATGCCACACGTGTCAACAGGGCTTGGGCATAATCCTCTGCCTTATGTCATCACTTGCACGGGTACCAAGGGGCTGGAAAGTGCGAGCAAGTCAGACTTCTTCACCCTCTTTGGGGGTTTTATACCCCTTCGCATGGGTGTAAACAGTAACTCCAGGGGGAAAGAAGAGCGTGCGTGCGCACACGCATATGCACATTTAATAGGAAGTCAGCACTGTCACCCTGCCACTTCATTGCACTTCTTTGAAGTCCCCACAGTAAATTGTTCCCAATTAGACAAGGCAGGCTGGAGAAAGCCTCCTCTTTCGCCACTGCTCTTTCATCTTTGTTTTTAAGTAACTCTCAGGAGCGGTCGAGCAAGAAGCCAAGGCCCTGCCCTAACTGCAGCCCCCATTCCCCGTGCTCTCGGAGGTGGCTTATGTGCTCAGAAACCAGGCAGCGTTCAGCGGACGTGCAGAGCTCCCTGCCCGTTGCATCCCAGATAACCGCTGCTCATTGAACACAGTGGGGCTGTGTGTCCAGCGGTCAGAGACGTGGGTCCTCAGCTGCTGTGCGAGGGCACAACTCCATCGGAGGCAGCCGAGCACCGTCCATTTGCACGAGCTGAGCACCTGCCCTAGTCTGTGTAAAGGCATTCACACGTGCAGGAATTGCACACTGACCCTCTGGCTTTGATTAGTTTCCAGAACGTGCATAGCTTCACCTCCGGCACTCCTCTGCCCTGGGGACCGGTCTGCGGAGCCATGGTGAGCTGCCATTCCCTGGCTCTTTTGGATGAGAAGATACAAGGAGATCCACTAGACCTGAAAATGTTTGAGGGCACAAACTGGGTAAGGTGCCTCTTCTTCCTAACACATGGACACAGGTTGCCAACGCTTCAAGTAGCTCCCACGGGCAGCAATACTAATAGCTAGCAAGACTCAGGCGCCCACAGCACACGCTGGTTTGTGGTCTTGCCTCCTGCAGCAGTCTCCGAGTGTGCAGTGTGCCAGGCCAGGACACGAGGCTGCGACCATAATAGTGAACATTACAGGGCAAAAGGACAGGATCACTTTGCAGGCCCATCCCTTGTCTGCAGTGGGACAAGGCTTGCAGCTATCCCAGGGCTCAAGGTGGATCTGTGCATGCCCCTTTCCTCAGCCTGCTTGCTCTGGCTTTGCACACGCACTCACTCCCCCGGGGAGGTTTTATTACTGCTGTCGCCATCCATATTGCGGTTCAATGAGATGCAAATGTAACCAAGATTAAAAACAACCATGTTGCTCTCCCTCTTAACTCCTTTGGCCAGTCCTCACTGCCCTTTATAGTCAGAATAATCACTCGCAAGAAACCAGAATAATTGCCATGTTTAACATTATTGCTTCATCATGTGAGACTAGCACACCACAGAAACAGCCGTTAGCAAGAGCCTTTTCAAGCAGCTTGAAAAATGCATTAAATTAAAGCAAGCAGTATTGCCTTAAGAGCCACCAGGACAAGAATTCCCATCTCAGCTATCAGCCCCTTTTAATCTTTGCTTTACAAATACCTGGGGATAAAAAGCCAGGTTGGGGGTAAAAAAAAGAAGATATAACCAAAACTGGTACTGCTCCATGCTGCATTGTGCTCCACGGCGTGCAAAACCCGGGCACTCAGGTCTTGTGGGGAAACACCCCCAGCTCCAGGAGCAACAATACGTCCCCATCCCCGTTCCTGTGCAGCACAGACCGCTGCCCAAGCACCGCCACCTGCTCCAGCCTGGCTGTGGATGCCGTGAAGAAGTCTCAGAATAGCAGCATCGACCAAGAAGCTGAGCACGTGGGGGTCCCGTTCGGAGAGGGCACAAGCAGCTGTGCCCCCCGGGGAAGCCAGCAGACACACAGGCGCAGGCGGGCAGCTCAGAATACCCGGCGAGCTCCTCAGCTGAGCGCTCGGTGCAGTTTGGGTTGTGGTGACAGCACACCTACTGCTGCTTTTTATAGCAATATTTCATATTTTTGTTCAGCACATGGGAGATGTGGGTGTCACTTTTGGACTGCAGGTGTTGACATACCAGGCTGCTGACAGAAAAATTGTGACCGGGTGCGATCAAGGGCTCACCTGATTGCAGCAGGTGGGGACCTCCTAGCAGGAAGGACCCAGCCCCTCTCGTTCTAGAGATTTACTTTATTGGCTTTAAATAGGCCAGCAACTGCAGCCCTTTCATTGTCTGAATGAATTCAGCTTAAACGTGCAAATCTGCCGGGTGTTCGCTCCGTCCTCTTTCAGCCTCGCTCTAGTGGCTCTTGCCTTTCACTTGCTTCACGCTGGTGACAAACATGTGAACCCTCAGCTGTCATGTTTGAGCACCCCGGGCCAGCTTGGGGGGAGCCGAAATATCCCACTTCTACTTGTAATTTTGCAAGCATCAGACTAAACCAATGAGGAGCCATCTTCTGGGTTTGGGGTCTTGTGCATTTTCCCCCACAAAAATCGTCCTTGCTGGCAGCAAAGCTAAATTTGTCGCAACAAAGCGAGAGGCAAGGATTGCTGTGGGTGTTGCAGCGAAGTCAGATTCAGAAGTGCAGAGAAGGTAAAAAAAGAACTGGTGGAAACTGGAGGGTGAAGTAAAGCCCGGACTGTTGCCCCACCCTGGTGATACCTCTGCCTCCAGGTGCGGGCTGATGCTTTCTTGTCCATGTCCTAATAGATGATTATTTGGTCTTTGCAGGAGATGGAAGATTCAAGTGAGACTGAAGGGCTAGACTCGTGCATCGTTATTAAACCAGGACCAAACGCTAGCAATGTGAGTCCTGTGTCCTTAACAAAGAAAAGATCACGTTCATGTCCCTCCTGGCGTGCTCCATTCGTTGACCCCCAGCATGATGAGAACTGGCGGAGATAGCTGGCTGTTGCCTCTGCACCAGTCTGCGGGGCTGCATTTGCACCTTACCAGGAGTCCCTTGGACAGTCTGGCCCTGGGAAAGCCAGCCCTGGGAAGAATTAGTAGTCCAACACCCTCAACTGGCCTGCGAGCATGTGGAGGGAGGATGGGGGGACACGCGGGATCAGTCCCAGGGCTGGAAGGGACCTCAAGGCTCTGCCCCAGAGTCCCTGCATGAACGTTAAGCCAGTCTTATGAACTAGATCAGCTCCATTCTCCTGAAAGATAAATTAAATATAGCAGGGAGAGAGGTCAGC
>NW_005842408.1:61244-76189 GCF_000455745.1 Alligator sinensis | reverse complement strand
AGAAGCAGCCGTGCTGGCAAGAAATGAAAGATGTGGGAGAGAACAAAAGACTGGGAGGAAAGAGCAAGAGTGCTGGGGAAGGAGATGCTGCAACAACAGCTGCTGGCAGAGCTGGAAGCAGCACGCTTTCCCCACACCTCCCTCTCCAGCTCTCTTGGGAAGAGTCTTATGAAAACAGAAATGCTAAAAGGCGAGGGCAGAAACCTCCTAGTGGAAAGCTTTAAAAATTACAGACAAAGCAATTAAACTGCTATGCCCAAGTTCTCCCAACTAGATGGGCACGGGCAGCTCTGGTCAGCAGTCTGAGCTCCTCTGCAGGAAGACACAGTTTGGTCCTTGAAGCCTACTGAACAAAGATGGACAAAGCACCATCCAAGAGATGAGGGAGAGGAGATGGTCCTGGGGGGAGTCAGTAAAATTGGGTTGAATTCCCAATTTCTGGTATGCCTTGAACAACATGTCCCTTGGCCACCCTGTGCCTCAGTTTCCATATCTGTACGTTGAGGAACAGGCACTTTTCTTTGTCGCAAAGCTCTCAAACGGCTTTGCATGCACAAACACCAGGGGTGCGTCCAGACGAGCACGCGCCCGTTTCCCCAGGAACAAACAGCTGTCCCCGAGGAACGCCGCCATTTGTCCACGGGGAGCGCCTGTGCACGCGTGCTCTGGCACGTGGCACGTTGCCCTGGATGGCGTAGGGGAGGCTGGGGCCAGCAGCCTGCCAGGGCTCGAGCGGCGCAGATCCAGCAGCAGGGAGCCTGGCCAGCAGCCAGAGCATGGCTTTGACCGGCCAGGCTCTGGTTTTGGGTGGTGCACGCTATCACCATGTGCACCGCCCCGTTTTTTTCTAGCGTGGCTTTTTTTGGATTTCCCAGTGTCCAAAAAAAACCTCATGCTGCAAATTAGCAGCACAGGGAACACCTGCAAGTGCAGCGCGTGCAACGTGCGGGCCTGCAGTGCCACATACTGCATGTGCACACTCGGCCGGACGCACCCAAAGAAGTTAAAACAGGGAGACAATAGGCTGAATACAAGGACATCCTTGAGGTCTGTAGGCCCTGGAGTGGTTCCTTAAGAACGGTGTCTGGAAGATGCATCTTCTGAGACATTTAAAAACGAATCACTAGAGGATATTCTGGAGGCGGCTGGCCTGCGTTCACCAGGGGAATGTGTGTAGAAATAGATGTGATGACACAGAAGTGCATTTTCTGGGGTGTCGTGGGCTACAGGGGCAAGTGAAGGCCCTCGTGCAATAAGCACCGACTCCACACCATGCTCACCTTAGGAAATGATCCCAGGCTGGCCCAGTTAATGAATGAACGATGATGATGAAGGATCTAATATCCCACTTTCCTGACATGTTCTCAGGCTCCCGTGGAAGGGATCGTGATTCTCCATCAGTTCCCATTTTCCTCCGCGCTGCAGAGAATGGCTGTCGTTACCCAGGAGGTCGGGAAGAACCAGTATGATCTGTATATGAAGGGAGCACCAGAAATGGTGGCCAGCTTTTGCAGGCCAGAGACTGGTAGGAAAACATTTCTGTACACCTAAGATCAGGAGGGGCAACTTGGGATCTTCTGCCTCCGTGCAGGCAAAATGCAAACTCCCTTCAGGAGCTGGGACCCTGGAGATGCTAAGTCCCCAAGACTGCAGCGACCGCGCGTGCCCAGCACCATCCTGGAGCAACCATTTCGTGATAGAAAGCCAAGCTGTTATCTGCCAGTTGCTACAGCAATGCAGGGATTTCCCTGTGGTGTGATTAGCCAGGGCACTTGGCTCCTATTTCTGGCTTTGCTGATCCACACTGAGACCCTTGCTTTCTTTTTTGCAAAGTGCAGCCATGCCATTGCATGCCCGCTTTCTCTGAACAGTTCCCACAGCTATTTGCACACCAGGAATCACGGCCCCAGGGGGGAGGTTGACGCAAGTGGTCCGATACATGACCAGCGTGAACCAGAGCTTGGCTGCTTTTGCCAGCTGAGCATCTGGCTCCAAAGTGAGCAATGGCATTTTCAAGTGCCTGATTTAGCTCTGCCATCAGGGGTAGGGCACACGCAAGGGCATCCAGATCTCAGCACACAGGCCCTTCACTTCCCCGTTTGCCCGCCTACCAGCCTGGGGGGTCAGCAGCATCGTATCACCTTACCTCGTTGAATCGCTATGTTCCCATGATGGGGAAGGCACTAGATAAGTGCAAATGAGTGTTATTACAGGTATCTGCTGCAGGAAAGCACCACCTTTTCATTTTCGTTTTGCAGCGTGATACCAGGGCCTCTGTCCTTGCTTCTGTAGCCAACCAAAATACCCTTTTCTTGTAAAAACCCTAAATTTGGTAGGATCTTGGGTGGGTTACAAATGTGGCACACTCATTACTTTCACAGACGGCTGCTGACCAGCGAGAGGGGTCTCAGCGCCAATGCGCGGGGCCTGGCTTTGTGCTTTCAGAGGGACCTGACCTGAAGCCACATGAAACCAGCTTTGCTGAGCCTCCCTGTGAGATTTGGGGGATCAATAAGAAACCTGAGTATTAAATTGCACTGATCCAACTGCAGTAACCTCTTCACAGCTCAAACAATTCACATCAGAAAAACACTTTGGGATCAGTCCCGTTCTGGTTTCACAAGTTTCCACCCCACGGCTAACCCTGCCTTTTGTGGTTCTGCACTGATCACAGCATCATCAGGGATTTGGTACCATACCGAGCAGGTGCAATGATGAAATGCTGTAATTATCTTAGGTTAAATACGTACAGCTCCAAAGATGTGTTTGCCTTTCAGATCCCCCTGGGATTATTAGGCAAGCAAAGATTTAAGGCCTTGATCCTTAGCTAGTCCCAACGGATGCTCAACACAGCTGAGGGGAGAAGGAACAGAGATGTCCCCGGCCGACCCCAGAACTCCCCTGGAGCCAACTTCTCACCATCAGAGAATTTGCCCCCTCAGACATACAGATAATGTCAAGAGACTTGCCCAAAGCCATGCAGCATTTAGTGGCAACACACAGACCAAGGGTCTCAAGCCCGGACCTCCAAGGGCTGGTCTCACCACTAGACCACCTCCCTTCCCCACTCCTTAAATGCATTTCACAGCACTGAGCATGCATGCAGATCAGTTTATAGGGCCCTGGGGCTCAAGGCAGCTCATCCTGGGTGTGGGTCTTGGTCCTGCAGGATGCAACAGGTCAGCAATAAGCTCTAGGAAAGGAGCCCATCGAAGAGTAGGAGTAAACGCATCCACGAGACTGATTCACCTGCTCTTTTCTCTTCTAAACAGTCCCAACTGATTTCGTGAAGGAGCTTCAGGTTTACACGAAGCAACGCAAGGCTTCAGAGTCATTGCTCTGGCACATAAAGCGCTAGCCGTGGGAAAGGATGTGGCCGTGGACAGCTTAGAGAGGTAAGGTTTGCTGGTAGCACTGCAAGTTTCCTTGCAAAGCCAGCAAATGCATGACCCACCAAAGGGCACCGATAAGGGAATATCCCATATCCACCCGTCCGTCTGTCTGCAGTTTCGGTGCTGCACCTTCCAAAAAAGCAACTTACAGGAAAAGATCTTGGCGCTTTGTGTCATGTTCCCCTGCTAAACCCCCCACGTGCACTGCCTGCCCTGCCTCTGGGCAGGAAGATGGATCAGTTGATCTCTCGAGATCCCTCCTGCTCCGTGCCCCATGCGACCAATGGATGAAAACTGCCGGACCGAAGCATTTCATTGCGTATATCCTCCTGCATCACAAAGCAGTAACGGAGCCCACTGCACTAATTTGGGAACACAAGGGCAACAGTAGTGTTTCTAAGGCTCTGGGGGGAACGAGGACCACTGGGCCAAGCCTAAGAGCTAGTGCTCCTCTAAGAAATGCAAGTCCCAGACCTGAGACCCCCTGCCAATAGAGCGGCATGTGCTCGGGGCCACCCATGCGGCGTTGGTGGGACACAGCTGTAACGTACTCCTTCCCCAAGGCAGCGATGGGGAGGAGCAGCCGCCGTTCAGCGCTGCAGCAATGCTAAAGCTTGCGGGACGAGCTTCGCTTTGAATTCCTGTCAAAGTGTCACAGGAAAGAAAAGCACCTTTGCACCCAAGTGCCAGTTTTAAGGGAAACCAGTGCTGCAGCAGGAGCCTTGCTCACAATCCCCGTGTGCTCTCTCTTTCCTGCTAGGGAGGACGTGGAGTCCGGTCTGGCGTTCCTCGGCCTTTTGATCATGGAGAATCGGCTGAAGAGAGAGACCAAGCCTGTGCTGGAGGAGCTCAGCGCCGCTCGCATCAGGAGCGTGATGGTCACAGGTATCTAAACGGGTCCTCCAGTCCCACCCCAGGCTGGCAGTGTGCCACCCAATTAACCTCAGTTGCAAGAGAGTAAAACTGGTGCAGAAGTGAGGATTCAGCCCTCTTGACACTAAACTAGACAGGGGGAGAGACAAGCTCAGGAGGGGCTTGGCACGTGACAGGGCGACCCCTGCTAAGTTACAATAAGTGCGTTAGCACCGTCGGCTTCACTTGGTTTTTGTTTTTTTCCAGGTGACAACCTGCAAACAGCTGTGACTGTGGCCAAAAACTCGGAAATGATCCCCAAGTCCAGCCAAGTGATTCTCATAGAAGCCAATGAGCCAGAAGGCGCCACCCCAGCATCCATTACCTGGCAACTAATGGAAGAGAGCAAACAAGACACAGCTGAAACCAATGTAAGGCCAGCTTTGGGATTTAATAGAGCATCAAACCCTGCAATGTGTGATGAGCAGCTTTCTTGTGTCTGGCCTTATAGCCAACAGCTTGAAGCTGCCATGATGGGAGTTTGGCAGGATGCAGAGTTTCATTCCTGTCTTTCACGGAGCGAGGCAGGAGGCCAGCACATAGGATGCAATGCGCTATAGGGGGGACTGATTGCCGTCCAGAAAAAACAGATGTAATGCAATAATAACACTGCCCTGCGGATCGATAGCATGCCCCATCCCTGCAGCAGGTCCCCGAGTTAAAACTCATTCAGAAACACATGCTTTGCCCTGGTGCAAACTTGAGTGTGGCACCGGACCCATAACGTGTAGCCGTGTTGGTTTACATATAAACCGACATAGGACAGCACCTGACCGGTGAAGTGTGGGCAGACAGGCCACACAAGTTTACCAGCGGAGGGTGGGTGAGGCTAATAGCCTCGTTATACTGATGGCAAATTGAGATACGAAGACATTAAGTGACTACGGCAAGGTGGGGAGTCAAACCCAGGCGTCCAGATCCCCAGCTCCATCGCCATCAAGACCGTAATGCAGCCCCGTTCAAGCAATTACACTGGGCCACCGCTTTCATGACCTCCACCTGCTTTCTAATACTATGACCCAAGCGTGGCAATAACCAAGTCTTGTCTGATTTCTAGGAAGTATACGTTGACATTGAGACAAGGACTCCTCCCGACAGGGATGTCCACAGTCACCATTTTGCCATGAATGGAAAGTCGTATCAAGTTATAGTGAAACATTTCAGCAGCTTGCTGCCAAAAGTAAGTTTGGGAGGAAGCAAAGGGCTCTCCTTTCCCCTCTCTTTTGCAGCCAAACCTACTGGCGGTGAAAGCTGCTGCACGCCCGCTACCCACGGCTTGTGATCACCCCCAGCCTCAGCTGCACTCGCACCGTAACAAATCTGACCCTCAGCCCCAACATGTTTAATCTCCCATCACAAGCCTGGTGCAGGTTGAAGGGCTCTTTAGATCCAGTTCTGAGCTGATATAAATCATTGGGACGCTGCTGAGATTAATGAACATGAACCTCGGCCAGTTTATATCAGCATGAGAACCTGCCCCCGTACATCGTGTGGCTGAAAAACACAGTTACCACCTCACCATTTAATGGGCACGGATAATGAAGAGAGCCGTCAGTTGTTCTCTTAAGTCCACTGAGTGATGGACAATTTTAATAAAAGCCGGTTTGGTTTGCAACAAAGATGACTGAGGCGAGATATTAGGAAAGGGGAGTCCAGCACTTGGACGGGCTGCTTCTGCACTGGGGTGTGCAAGGACAGGGCAGACAGACACCAGGAATCAGGTATATTTGGGGGCACCTGACCCTGCCTCCGCGCAGGAGGATGGATAAGTTGCTCTCTCCAGATCCCTCCTGCTCTATGCCCCGAGCAATGGAGGAAAACAGCCGGACTGGAGCATTGCGTCTCATAAAGCATTAATGGGAACCACAGTATTGAATATGCCACGCTTATTCAGGAACACAAGGGCAGACATCAGCATTTCTAAGGCTCTGATGGGAACAAGGATCACTGCGCCATCCCTAGCGCTGTGTGCAGATTGCTGCAAAAAGAAAGTGTTGAAAAGACAAGCTACATTTAGAGGGAAAATGTGTAAAAATACCCTCCAAAAACCAGAGCTGGGTCTACACTGCAGCCCCCCAGAGACTCATGCAGCATTTCCTGCAAGTGTTGGAAGGGAGCCCCTTGACCGTGCTGGGCTCAGGAACAGAGCCACGCCATTCTTGCTTTGCAACTGGGATTTCTCCCTCTTCCAAGTTTGTGGGTCTCCCAATCCCAGTTCTGGCTCTGCTGTGCATGTGTGAGAGGTGCCGTGAGTGTGCAAGAGGTGCCGTGCTCACATTACCAGCACCCCAGGGCCCAACAGCTGCTCGAAGCTGGGCTGGGTGGGTCCTCGCCTTGTCTGGAGACTGACGGGGACAGCTTAACGGTGGTTTTTAAACAGCAGCCTGCTCCCCCATGGGCCTCTTGCACCTCTTGGGAAATGAAATGTCTGTTGAGCTAGCCTTGCAATGTCCTTCTCTCCACAGATCCTAGTGAACGGCACAGTTTTTGCCCGGATGTCCCCCAACCAGAAGTCCAGCCTCGTGGAAGAGTTTCAAAACCTGAAGTAAGTCCCTTGTTGGATCAAAACAGGGGGACAGTCTCTTTAAAACATGGTTAGAAAGGATACGGTGACAGCCAGGAGCTAAGCGCCGCTTCAATCTGATTACAGATGTCCACTTTCCACCCTCCCTCCCCAGGTTTGCATCTAGCCAGCCATTACCCATTAAAAGCAACTACTTTAAACTAATTCTAATACTCAGCATCACAATAGAAGAAAAAAAGGCAGCTCTAAAAAGGGGTGGGGTGAAATCAAAGTAACTGGGCCTGGGTTGCAACCTCAGCTGCAACAGGAACTCTACGGTCACTCCACTTTGCTGAGTGGAGACCAGATCTGACTCTCGCGTGTGGCCTCTGGTCTGCAGCACGTTCGTCCAGGCACCTCCTTGGGAATGCCCCCCTGAAGAGAACAGGCATTGCAGGGGGGAGAAGTGTGGTCTGCAATGCAGAAGCAAGAGCAACAGCCTATAAAAACATTGAAGTGACTTTTTCTCCCTGGATATATGGCCACGTCTGAAAGGAGTACCCTCCACAGACAGCGGCAGAACAGGCTTCCCCACTTGGCCGACTTCAGGCGCCAGCCCCCCCCTAGCAATTGGCCGCAGAGACAGAAAACAGGGCTTTCCAGCAGGTTATTTCTATATTCCCGAGCCTGTCTGCGAGGCCTGGCTACCAGGCACGTGGTGTGGGACCAAACAGGGCTTTCCAGCAGGTTATTTCTATATGCCCGAGCCTGTCTACGAGGCCTGGCTACCAGCCACGTGGTGTGGGACATGCCTCTTCTGGAGCAGAAACCACGCTGACAAAAATCCCCATGAAATTACTGAATTGTTACAGCAGGGCTATACTCCATTGGTCTAATAACAGATATCACATCTACTCGAAGACCCTCGCCTGAATTGTTAGACACAAATACCCACGTGCACACACCATGCATTACCACGGCTTGAGCACATTAGACAAGCTGCCGATATTTTATTCCGAGCAAATCCCTTTTCCAGTTAGGTGTGCGTTGAAACGCTCACAGCTTATACAAGAATAACCCCCCAGGATTTTCGTATGTACAGTTGTTTTTTTGTTTCTCATTTAACACATCGCATCGAGGAATTAACACGTATACTTTGGTGACCATTTAACATCCAGAGTACAACTATTCTTTTGTTTTCTCCTTCCCCCCCCCAGTTACTACGTGGGCATGTGTGGAGATGGAGCCAACGACTGTGGGGTACGTAGAAACCAAACTCACTCCCAGCCTCCTGGTACCTCCTGTTGCATTGATCTGTTCTGCCAGGACTCATGAAAGGAGGAGCTCAGGCATTACATCTCTGTTGCCCCAAAGCACGTGAGAGCACATTCAGTCAGTGCATCCTTTCAGAGCCATTTCCAGGAGTGCTTCACATAAATGTGCAAACAGGAATAAACCATGCCCAGAAATACCATGCTGGAGCACTCCTATTTATTTCCCAAGTTTGTGCTGCCTTTGAAATTGCATTAATTGAATTTGCCAGGCTGTACAACGCAGTCATTTTTAATTACAAAAAAAAATGAAGTTAGCATGTTTGATAAAGTTTGGTGAGAAGTCACTTCTGTGCTCCAAGGAAACCAAGGTGCTGTGGTAAAGGGAGTTTAGAAGAGAGCAGTAAAGGAAAAAGCAGCAGGGGACCCTTGGTATTGGATTACAAAGAGAAATTAGATATCAAGACCTTGGCTCGAGGATTACTAAGGAGGAAGGTGACATCCTGCAGGCTGTGGAAGGGGAGACGATGTGTAGTTCACAAGTAGGGTCATGGGATGAAACGAAGGAAGGAAGCTTAAGCTGAGTAGCAGGAAACACTTCCTGATGGAGAGAACAAGCTGGCTTTGGGGCAGAGGAAACCCAGTTGCTCCAAACCTGTGAAACACAACTAGCACACACCCAACGCACACAGCGAGGAGCAGCCCCCCTCGCCCTGCACGAGTGTGCCCCGGGACCTCTTCCTTCTCTTACGCTTGTGTTGCAGGCTTTGAAAGCAGCCCACGCTGGGATCTCGCTGTCAGAGCAAGAGGCATCAGTGGCTTCGCCTTTCACCTCCCAAATCCCCAACATCGAGTGTGTGCCAGAACTGATCCGGTACGTGGAGGCCCCCGCTCCGCTTTGTTGCTCACACACTGTGAACTTTCCAGCCCGTCACATGCAGGGGGATGTCCGTGCAGCGACTGCTCCTGCACCGGGAGCGTCACAGCCGTCACAATGGGCTGTAGGGACAGGTCCCACCCATGCTAAAGCAGCAACACAGCACAGGCCTGACAAGTCACCAGACAGTTCAACAACCACCCAGAAGCAGGGCTTTTCACTAGCAGATTCACTGTGGAATAAAAGCCAATTTGCCCTTTAACAGAAAACTGCACATTATACCTTGTTTTTCAGTTGAGGTCAGAAACAAAACCGAGGGAAAGATCAAAGCAGCGTACTCACCATAGATAGACCTGATTTCCTTCCTTGTGTTGTTTCTGCAACGTGCCGTCTTCCATGCACGGCAGCCAGGGACGGGGCAGGGGGACGCCGTATCACCTGAGCATGCACAGATACAAACGCCTGGTTACCTGGGCCCGGCTCCTCCACAAACGAATGAGAGCTGGAGCAGAAGCAGCGCAGCAGTCCTGTACTGGTCACAGATTGGGACCAGATGCTGCAGACACTGCGTCCGCTAAACCTCCCTGCAATGCCTGGAGGACACGATATAGCCCTTGTCTGTGGGTCCCCCCAGTCATTTATCAAGCTGATATCCCAGTAAAAGTGCTTGTGCAGTGGTCCTAACACCTACTTTTTTTTTTCCTGGGCAGGGAAGGCCGCGCTGCTTTGGTGGCTTCCTTTGCAGTGTTTAAATACCTGACGCTCTACGGCCTGATTCAGTTGATTGGCACTTCGTTGCTGTTTTGGGTAAGCCTCTCAGACCAGCCTCTCATGCAGGTTTTCATCTTCCCTACTATACTATTGCTGTGCTCAGGTTTGCATCTCCCCTAATGCACTATTGCTGTGGGGGGAAGGGGGTTTCTCCATTGCTCCAAAGGTGTCAAGAGCTGTGTAAGAAATAACAGAAAGCAGCAATCAGGTGAGGCAATAAGTGAGTCCTTTGAGTCTGCACCAGGTCCTTTTAAAGGGAAATCACAAGAGGAGCCAAGACCACGCACCAGCTGGGAGTAGGGCTGGTTGCAAAGTGGCCACACCAGGGATGCAGCTGCATGGTTAAAGTGCTCAGGAAGAAATGCTGGGAAAAGCCCTAAAGGAGGGTGGAAGAGAGTTAATGGGTGAAAGGATGCAGCAAGGAAGATGCCCTGAGGGGAAGGGCTTCTCTTGGGGATTACTGTTATATTAAGACTCTTTTCTTATTAGGGAAGCAATCTGATTGCCTCTCCTAGCTGTGAATTATCCCTAACACCCACTGCCTTGAGCATGGGCTTAATTCTTATAGCGGCATGGAGAGCCATAGGGCTTAGCCAGGTTTCCTGCACATGGCAACATTTGCAGGACTGGAGCCCTAATTAACAGCAGAGCTGAAATCTTAAACAATATTATACATGTATATATTATTTATAATTTGTTCTTCTGTCCATACCCTATGATTTTTGGAGATTTCTGTAAAATGTTCTGTTACCTGACAAAGGACAAAGCTATATACACTTATACACATATATAAGAGAAATCTCCAAAAATCATAGGGTATGGACAGAAGAACAAATTATATTATATATCATAATATATACTTATTTTATAGATCTCTCTCTCTCTCTCATATTCATATATATATATATATAATTACTGTGTCTAGTTTTGGGCCCTCCACTCCAAAAAGGATGTGTATGAGTTGGAGAGAGTCCAGCAACAGAAGGGAATGAAAATGGTTTGGGGTTGAAAAAGTTCATTTTGTGCAAATTAGGCTCAGATGGAGCAGCCTAGATTGGTGCCAAGCACATATGCCACGATGGAAAAATCCTAATCAACCTTCTGTAACACGAGCTTTCCCTTGGTTTCCTTCAGCAACTACAAATCTTTGGGAATTACCAGTACCTCATCGAAGATGTTGGCATCACGCTTCTGGTTTGCTTGACAAGTAAGCGGCTTGGCAAAGCCTACCTGTTTATAAGATGTGTTGTCTGCAAATAGCCCACGCTGGTTTTGTTCATTCATCTAAACAGAAAGCCATCTTCTGCTGGCAGCGATGCCAGAGCCATTGCCAGGGGTGGGGTCGGGGGACGAAAATGAGCATAGGGTTTGGCCCGGGATCATTTGCATTTGCATTTGCATTTGCAATTGCAGTGACATTGCTCTGCACTTGGATATATATGCTGCTTCAAGTGGAAGAGAGGCTGGTCGGGGGGCTGAGACTCTGCAGGGACTCAGAAGAAGTGGGCTTTGTTCCTAGCTCTGGTACTGGCTCTCTGTGTAACCATGGCTAAATCACTTAGCCCGTCCCTTTCTGCCTAAGCTCTTACTGTGTGAGCCTGCGGCACCCCTAGTACATGGCCTCAGCTGCAGGCTCCTGCAAAATGAGCAATGGCTCGTGCTCGCTGCTGCTCGCACAATACAGCAATACGAACCCGGCAGCTCCCGGCAGAGCGCTGCTCTCGGCATCGATGCCCGATGCTTCCTGCTGCTTCGTGGGATTGTTCAGACTCTGGAGAGGATTTTGACTCCTAGAGTTCAAGGGGCTCCTGGGATGTCCACGAGTGAATCGCTATAGCACGAAATGGGAAGGGCCGGGGCAGCGGGATCAGCAAGGGCAGGCGGCGTGACCTGGTTTGCTATTCAGCTGCAATGCAGGGCATGCGAGGAGGGGCTGGAAAAGCAGCCAGGGAGGGAGATGAAGGCCACATTTTGCCTCCTGCTTAGTCTCACTATCAATCCAGGAGAGATGCAACCCTCAAGAAGGCTTGGTTCAGAGATGATACCTTTTATGAGGCCAACTAAGAAATCGCCAAAAGAATGATCTTTCTTTGCAAGCTTTCAGGCACAACCACCCTTCTTCGGGCTGAAGGAAAGCTAAAGATGGTAAAAGTCTCCTGAGGTAGAAAATAAACTTCACTGTGTACAGAGGAAGCTGAAGGTGGATGCCTGTTCCTTGGGGTCCTGTGTGCGAGTTGCCCTTTGATGTGCAGAAAAGGCAGTCTCTGCATATCAGTCCAGGGGCACGAGTTCAAACCTTCCCCTAGACAGGTACTGAAGGCCAGCCAGAGTCAAGCGTGCTGGCAGTGGTCACTCAGGCTGGAAGCCAAAGGCAGGGGACGCTAGCCACATCATCCCTCATGTGCCACGGGAACTAATAGTGTACAAGCCGAATGCATTTCCTTGGCATGTGGCGTGTTGCCCTCTTCCTTGGCTGTCTATTAGTGACAAACCCTGCAGCCTTCACATGTGGAGGAACATCTGGGAGGAGCCGGGCCAGGCCGGGCTGCTCTTATGGAGCTACACGAGCCACCAAGCCAGACCTCCCAGGGACACGGACCCGTTCTCTTTTCCAGTGAGCCTGACCCACGCCTACCCAAAGCTGGCGCCTTACCGACCTCCAGGCCAGCTCATCTCTCCTCCCCTGCTGCTCTCCGTCGTCCTCAACGTGTGCTTCACGACAACCATCCTCTTCGGCGGTTTCCTCCTGGTGAAGCAGCAGCCTTGGTATTCGGAGACGCCCAACCCCAGGTAAAGCCAGTGCTTCTCCTATCCGATCCCAGAATCGTGCTGCCGGCTCAGGGCAGGGGCTGAGACATGGGGTGCGCTGCAGCTCTCGGGGACGGGGAGCGTGCCGACCCCGACTCCTCCATGCGACGGAGAGTGGCCCCCCACTCGGGGAGCGCAGGGGTCTGCATTTATGCAGAACAGGGTGAAAAGCAACTTTGCTCTTCCCACTGAGCCCGTGCTACCCTCCACGATGCCGGTGCTGTGTATAACGTGCACAGAGGGAAGCAGGTGGCTCGGAGGCATTGCATCCCTCGTGGGCTTTGCTGTGCATTTAGCCCTGCTCAGGCTTTCACAGCAAAGGCAGAGCAAACAGATGGACACAAGACCAAACCCCTCTTTCCTGCCCTCACCCAAGCAGCCCAGCTGTCCTCCCTGCTGCGGCCCTGGAGCCCTTCCCTCTCTGAGCAGACCCCTCCTGGGAGCACAGACGGCCGCTGGGTCTTATTCTCTGTTTGTCTTCATGCAAATGCAGTTGTGCCTGGAGTCGGGAATCGGGTGTCTTCTGTGTTGTAAAATGTCCTTCTCAAATCAGGAGCCGCCTACACCATGTCCTTGCGGAGATGTGCCCAGGTGGTCGGGCAGCCAGGCAAGGGCGTCCCTGCTCCGCGGGGCCAGGCCCGGGCTCTTGGGTGCTTGCATGTTCATGGCTGCACGGTGCTAATCAGCAGGGAGGTGGCTGGGAGAGGGGTGCAAGGATCCTGTCCTGTCACCACCGCTCCCGGAGCTGAGTGCAGGGCAGAGGCTGGGACTTCGTGAAGCAAAACGGCACCTTTTATTGCTGCACATTGTCTCCCGCTAAGACCGTGCCAAGGGCAGTAGAAATGCAGGGTGGATAGGATGGCAAGGTTCTTTGGGTAGATGCGATATCTTTTATTAAACCAACTGAGTAGATGGGAAAAAGTTCTTTGCAAACTTTCAGGCGCAGCCACCCTTCATTAGGCATAGGGCGCGGATAGGATGCGATGCAAGAACTGCTTGGCTCTGGGGGCTTAACTTGCTTGAAAGCCCAGTTCATACAAACACAAACGCCGTGCCGTGCAAACAAAAATGCACCGCACCAAAAAAAAGCCGCATTAAAATTTTCGGGTGGTCTACATTAAGTCCCGTGTCGTCTACGCACGCCCGCAGAGGTGCCTCACATGCAGCCTGCTTTTTTGCAGAGGGTGTCCCCAGCCCCTGGCTCCTGTCAGCACCGCAACCACAAATGCTACGCACGTCCCCAGCAGCGTCCTCAGTTATGAAGGCACCACGATGTGGCCGCTGGCGACCATCAACTGCATAATTATAGCCTTTGTGTTCTCCAAGGGGAAGCCGTTTCGGAAGCCCATCTACACCAACTGTGAGTATAGCTGGACTCCCGTGCCCTTCGCAGACCGGTGCTCCCATCCTAAAACAGCACTGGCAGGGAGCTAGCTGAGACGGTGGTGCTCTCATTCGCCTCATCCTCTTAATCTGAGTGAAAAATAATCCTCTTAATATGAGTCAATCTGGCTAAAAGCCAGCGTAGATTATTGTAGTGGGAGCAGCGTTGGCTGGGTTTAGCCACGGACCCATGCATAACTCTTTAGCAAGGCCAGCAAGCAGGTCTGAGGATCATTTTTGTGCCATCACGGCCCCAAGGAAACAGAAGGACGTGCCAGCAGATGGAAAGTGCATGCATTGCAGAGGGCACCATGCTGTAATCATTGCCTGTGAAACACTGAAGAATCATTTGCTGAATATCCGTATCCACAAACGAGCTGTGTGCTGTCTCCGCGCAGTATGCAGCCCTGCCAGCTCTCTCCGCACCCAGAGCTGGGCAGAAGTGATCTCGCAATGCCCTCCTTGCCCTCCCTGTCTCGGCGCCTGCGGAGCAGTGCTGGGGCCTGCTCAGTCCTCGGCCTCCACCGTGGCAATGGACAAGGCTGCTGAAGGATACCGGTGACGTGGACACTGGCACCCAGATCCTCAATGGGGCCCCGGTTCCCATTGACCTAAGAAGGGGTTGGGGGCACCTCCATACATTTGAGCTATTAGGAACTGCTCTGCAACCACCAGATCCTTTGGAAAAGGCCAGTGCACAGCAGACCACCCCAGAGGGCTGTATATATTCCCTGAGCAATGCCCCAAACGACCTGGCCTCCAGCGCAGCTGCACTAAGACCCCCCACCCCTGCACGGGGTGTTGTGCTGAAATGCTCCATGTCCGCAGTCCCCATTCGCACAAAGGAGTCATGCACACGGGTCGGGGAGGAAATAGGGCCCACCGAGACACGTCTTGTCCCCCCAGGTTTGCTGGATGACACCACGGACGCCCCTTTTCCTGCCATGTGCGTGGGTAGTGTGCATCAGCCCGTATCTGCCACATCACGTGCGCAAATAGCAGGGATGCAGGGGGTTCGTTCGGTCTCC
>NW_005842408.1:57555-61213 GCF_000455745.1 Alligator sinensis | reverse complement strand
ATGCAGGCGGCGTGAGCGTTTCAGGAGCTGCCGGCCCCACATCTCCACCAAACACATCGCAAACGGCTCGGGGCACTGACACTGTTCACAACTCAATTAACACTCTTGTTCCCCCAGATATATTTTCACTCTTCCTGCTCCTCCAGCTTGGAATCTGCATTTTCATCCTCTTTGCTGACATCGATGCTGTGTACCGTGGGATGGAGGTAAGGAGGAAGGACAGCTCATGCTTTTCCACGTCCCCCACCCTGGCCAGATGCCTTTTGCACAAGTGGAAGGAGAAAGATCTTGAGGCACAAAGTGGGGACTTCATGGCTATGCTGCCGTCTCACTTCCACCCACCGCAGCCTTAAATGAGGCTTCCTTAATGTGGCCTTCGGATGCAAGGGTAGTGCTGCCTACCAGTTATGTCCGGCCAAGTGGGAGCTTCGGGTCAGTGTCTTTTGTGTGACCCTTGGAAAGCCGAGGAGCAGGGCCCACCATTGAAGTGGCTCAATCCTCTCGGCCGTCTGAGGAGACAACGCGATGCTGCTGTCATGTTAACCTTAGCGCTAAGCCGTGAGAAAAGACATCGCCCCAGCCTTGGGGGCGGTGAGGGATCGGCAGAAATTGGACAGAGACATGCGAACCCCAGTGACTTGTGTTCTGCTGTTTCTTTTCCAACAGCTCCTCTGCACTCCCACGATGTGGAGGGTTTATATCTTAATCACCGCGTTGGTCACCTTCTGCGTATCATTCGTGGTGGAGGTGAGTGTGCCTCTTTATCCCCTGAAAGCCAGCAGAAGCAATACGTGCTTCCCGTGCATTTCTTTCCTCCCTCCACAAAGAGACTGAGACTCCTGGTCAAGTGTAAACCCCAAGAGTTTCTCATGCAAACAACTCTGAAAACATTCATCCGAATCTCATTGTGGTAATGCCATGTGGCGTGCTATCCCGTCTTTCACATACGCCTTGTGCGAGGAGTGAGCCTGAATGTTTTCAGGGAGGAAAAGTAGGTTTCGTTCACTGGTTACAGAACAAGGTTAGATTTGCAGACCGGGGACCGGACTAGCGCAGCTTCCCAGGGCAGAAGCAGGCGCTCAGAACCAGCGCGACACGCTCCCAGTACGGCGCGCTATTTCAGTAGTGACCAACCCGAATGCAATGCATTGCACGGATGGAAAGGAGGAGAATCCGCTTGTGAGCTAAAAGGCAGGAATAAAGATAACCCTGGAAAAAGGGAGGAATAGCGATAACGCTGCAAAGCAGCGTAGACCGCGGGGCCTGCACTGGAAGGGCCCGGTGCTCTAGTCTTTGACGCTTGCAGGAGGTTGGGGTGAAAGTCTGCGTAGAGGCAGGATCAGGCTGTTCCTAGGCAAGGTCCACATGTGTTGGTGAGGACAAGATCTTACCCACTCTCCCTAGCAGCTGGTTTAACTCTGCTCGCCAGCGCGGGAAGCAGCATTAACTCTGCGCCGTCATTTCCCAGGACCTCGTCCTGCAAAACAGACGTCTCTGGCTGCTGATTAAGAAATGCTTTGGCTTCCGCTCCAAGAGCCAGTACCGGAAGTGGCAGAGGAAGCTGGCGACGGATCCAACGTGGCCTCCTTTGCAGCGAACTGATTTTGCAGAAAACGGCAAGAACGAGATCTACACAAACCCAGCCTATGAGCACAGCGAGGAGAAGTAAGCCTTCCCGCAGGAGCCCAGCCACAGCCTTCGGGCAACCTCCCTAATTTATAAGGAACCTGGACTAGCTTCACTGTTTTTATATGTACAAACACCACTTCCTTTTTGCTTTATTATTCTTTTTTAAATATAAGCATGCCAATACCAGCCACGTCACATCATTTGAGAGGTGCAGGTGGGGTCTGTTACAGTTTTGCCTTCAGACACTGACAAGCACTTTCTTTTTGTAGAATAACCATATTCAAGGTAGTTTTATTCACTCAATTGCTTTTTATGCTAAATACAGGTATCTGTTCAATAAAATTGGTATTGCAGAAAACTGGTAAAACACGGAGTCTGATTCCACTCGGTCACCGCAGACCTGCCCGAGTTTCCAACGTGCGGCGCTCAGACAAGTCCACTGTCCGGCACATCTTTACACAAAGAAACTTGCTGTGTGGGTTCCCCCGGGCAAGTCAAGGGATTTGACTTTTGCTTTGCTTTGCGAGAATCCCAGTCCGCAGGTGTGGTGTTAAGGCACGTCCCTTTTGCCCCCTGCACAACCCATGCACGGACCTCATCATGCGTACCGGGAAGGTGAGGTGTCGCTGGAGGAGCACACATGAGGGGATTTGCAGTGGAGCATGGACACTTCAAGTCCAAGCTGCACAGAAAGACGAACTCATGGAGAGTTTGTTATATTATATATACTTATATATTGTTATATATAATATAATTTGTTCCAAATGAACCGAGTACGTTGTACGCCTCTTGCTGTTGAGGTCTCGGGCTCTGCAGGCTCAGACTCGCACACCTGAGCGTGCGCTCTCACACGCTACGTGGGCTCAGCACTGCCGTCGTGGGACCCCACATGGGAAATGAGGGAGAGCCTGCTCCTCTTTGATCTCACACACGACTCAGTCAACACATGGACCAGATCACACGGGTGCCAGCACGGGGCAAGAGGGTGGCCCTGCCAGGCCACGCTGGTGTGCATCTCTCTCCATGGCTGGGAAGCAGCCCAGTAGCATCAGCCCTGCATTAGAGCTGGAGGCACACGCTGCTCTGCCCACAATTTCACCCCCTCCCGCCACCGCACTTTACTTGGCTGTTTTTGGCTTGTTCTGGGCAGACCTGAGAAGAGCCTCGCAGTCAGAAACCCACCTAGCTCTATGCCAGTGACACAGATCAATACAAGATTTCACCCTAAGAAATCCTTGCCTTTCACATCATTGGTGCCAGGAAGGCGACCGGCATCCTGGGCTGCATTGGCAGGAGCGCTGCCAGCAGATGGAGGGCAGTGATTCTCCCCTCTATTCAGCACTGGGGAGGCCACATCTGGAGTCCTGTGTCCAGCTGTGGCCCCCCGCTGCAGAAAGGATGTGGACAAGTTGGAGAGAGTCCAGCGGAGGGCAGTGAAAATGGTTGTGGGGCTGGGGGACAGGACTGGTGAGGAGAGGCTGAGGGAAATGGGCTGATTGAGTCTGCAGAAGAGAAGACCGAGGGGGATTGAATAGCAGCTTCACCTCCCTGCAGGGGGGCTGCAAAGAGGATGGAGCTGGGCTGGTCTCAGTGGTGGCAGATGACAGGACAAGGAGCAATGGGCTCAAGCGAAGGGACGTTGACTTTGGATATTAGGAAAAACTCGCTCACTAGGAGGGTGGTAAAGCACTGGAGCAGGTCACCCAGAGCGGTGGTGCAGTCTCCATCCTTGGAGGTGTTGAAGACCCAGGTAGACCAAGCCTTGGCTGGGATGATGTGGTTGGGGCTGGTCCTGCTTGGAGCAGGGGTTGGACTAGATGTGACCTCCTGAGCTCCCTTCCTACTTTTATTTTCTATGATTCTCTGATTTCTGGACCATCCTGGCTGCGACATCACTGACCCCCACCATTCACACGCATTGTAACAAAACGCCTCCGTGTTGTTTTCCATTGTATTTAAAAATCAGCTTTAGTTCAACAGGAAAGCAGAACAGCAGACGCGGCTGCGCTACGAGACACAGCCAGGGGCC
>NW_005842408.1:54834-57524 GCF_000455745.1 Alligator sinensis | reverse complement strand
CGGACGCTGAAATCGCAGACGATGGAAGCTCCCGATTCCGGCCTGCCTGTACGCTTGAAAATGCGTAACAGCTTTATAGCTGGTTCCTCTCCAGCTTTAACTGAACCTGTGGCAAAGTCCTGCAAATTCTGAGTAAGGCTCTGCCAAGGAGATGCCGTGTGCTCCTTGATGGGGGTGGCTCTCCCAGCCCGTCTGAGGATGAGTCCCGCTCCTGACAGCTCCACGGAGCAGCGCAAAGAAACCGCTGCACAGGCAGGAGGGAGGAAATCCGTTTCTTGGAGCAAGTCAAACATAGGAGGGACCGCTAGAGTCGGGACTCGCTCCTCCTTCCCGTGTCACGCAGCTCCGGGCTCGACACGGCGGCAGCTCCGAGGTGCAGCACGTGTCCCGAGCACCTACACGAGGACAGTTGCAAGCCAGTGTGACCGGCCGTGCGTAGAGTCCGTTGGGCAATGGAGGGGAAGGTTATCACAGTTCAAAAATATTCCTCTAAAAATGTGTAAAAACGGGTTTCCAAACAAGTAAAAAAAACCAAAGCTATTCACTGAAAAGCCCCAGGAGAACAGAGTCTGGACAAGCCCCGTCAGCAGCCAGCGCGCAGCAGGCGCCTTTCCCAGTTCAGCGCACCAGTGCCCAGCAAAGCCGTGCCCGCCAGGGCGAAGCCGTCGCTCGTTGCTGCACTGCAACGCGCAGGCACACCATCGCGCCCAGATCGACCCGATGCACGCTCCAGCTGGACGTCCTGGTGTACGACGGTCTGTGTCCGCTGCAGCTTCATCCGCCAGCTGCCCCGTGCAGGCTGGATTCCAGCGTCGGTGCCGGACGTGCACCCGGGCACGCGATTAACAGTGCCGCTCTCGGGACTTGTTCTGAAAGAAGCCCAGCAAGGAGAAAGCGCCGGCGGCAGCGGTTACGAACCCAATGGCACCGATGGCTCGGTTGGCCTGCAAGAAAGAAGCAAAAGGCAGGCTGAAAACAATCAGGGGCTTTGTCTTTCCTGAGCACGGACGCTGCTATTGATGCAGCTGCCAGGGGAAGGCAACCGGCACCTGTGAAGTCGGGCACGGCTCCTGTTAGATGGATGCATCCCACTGGTGTGAGACCCATTGCAGCTCCGAAGTACCCACTCCTGCTTGACAGGCCTGACACCAGAAGGAGCTTGACTGCACGCAAACCCCTGGATAACTCCAGCGTTTGATCCCCACCGAGCCCAGAGGCACAGCCAAATCCCGAGACGTACATACACATGCCAGACCCAGCAGCGGCCGCCGCACGGGGCTTGGACCCCCTCTTATAAATTGCCACGAGGAGCTGATGTGTCTAGGCCTTGTAGCTTGTATCCCGACAACCCAAGTCACCCAGACCCACATCAATACTGAAGCCCCTGCTAGACGTTACATATATTTAGCAATAAACGTGTGCAAAGCAGTGATGGCACGATAAAAATGTCTGTCCAACTATAAAAAGAGGCAACCAGCTTGAAAATGCGTAACAACTTTATAGCTGGTTCCTTTCCAGTTTTAATTGAACCTGTGGCAAGGTCCTGCAAATTCTGGCATGCGCGGCCTGCTCCTGGGTGCCCCCCCACAGGGCTGGGGAAGGTGGACGGGGAAATAGGAGCAGCTCCTGACTGGGCAAGAAGAGCCGGGCAGAGCCGTCCACGTGCACGCGTGCACCATGCACCCCCACGTGCACCGTGCGGCCCCCCCCGCCCCACGTACCTGCTCGGAGACACCCTCGCCGTAGCGCAGCAGCGTGACGAAGTGCTCGCAGTTGTTGCCCAGCAGGTCGTAGGAGACCTCCTGGCCGATGAGGAACTCGGCGCGCCGGATGATCTCTTCCACGGGCAGGGGCGTGTAGGCGTCGTCGTACTTGTTGTTGATCTTGTACGTGTCGCTGCCCACCACGTCCTTCAGGAGCTGCATCTTCACCAGCGCCTTGCGGCTGAACACCGACTTGGCGCTGGCCAGGGAGGCCGCGGCCCCCTCGTCTGGGGAGGCAGAGACGGGCTGAGGCCGACCCGGGGCCGGTACAGCACCCAGCTGTGCTAGCTCCGATGCCCAGCCGGCGCCATGCACCCCTGGGACCTGCCGGCCCTGCATCTCATTGCAACTAGCTCCCCTGGGCACAGCGCCGCTGGGACAGACGGGCTCATCTCTGCGTTGGTGCCCAGGAAGGACGAGGCGAGGTTATGGGACATGCCAAAGGCCACGTAACATCCAGCAGCGGTGCCAGGAGCCCTCTGCTGCTCTGCCTTCAGCATGCAAAGCCCCAGCAAGGCCGGGAGGCATGGCCACGTCAGCTGGGAGAACGTGCTTCCTCCCGGGCAGAGGAGGAGCGGGGCAGCTCTTACCTACAGGCGCCACGTTGATGACGTACCCGTCCCCCAGGTACAGCGCCCAGTGCTGGTAGGCCGGCCGGAAGACCTCGATCAGGTCCCCGGGCTGAGGGTTGCCAGGGTAGGTCACGCTGAAGCTGTCGTTAGCTGCCATCTGCAAGGGGAGGCAGGGAGACGCCGGCTCAGCCTGGGTTTCCACCCGATCCCGTGGCGTGGGGCGAGGCGCCTGGGACAGAGAATTCACGGGAAGGGTCAGGCCGTGTCCTTATAACCCCCCGGCCCATCCGCCCCCCACAGCTGGGCGAGAACACCCCACCGCCGCTGTGACGGCTCCTCCCGGCCCTCGACGGCA
>NW_005842408.1:13292-54373 GCF_000455745.1 Alligator sinensis | reverse complement strand
CCCCCGCGCCTCCGGCTCGGGTGGCAGCCGCTGGCAGTGCTACAGCACACACGCACACACACACACACACACGGTGGGAACATGCATGCACACACAGCTAGAGCACGCACACGGCGGGAACACGAGGGCACACGGGCACATACGGCTAGAGGATGCGCGTGGCAGGAACACGCACAGGGCAGGAACACGCAGACATACGTGGCTAGAGCATGCCGGCTTTGAAAGTAGCGCGCAGCCCCGCGCAGCCCCGCGCTCCCGCTCCGCTCCCCGGCCCGGCCCGGCCCGGCCCGGCCCGCCCCTTGGGATGCAAATGAGCAATCAAGGCGGGCCAATCAGGACCGGCGGGGCGGGGCGCCCACCCGTGCCCGGGGGAGCGCAGGACGGACCAGGTTGAGGCCACGGCCCCGCTTGGGTTTTGCACCCCTGCACACGCGTGTTCACACACCTGCTCTACATGGGCAGAGCAGCACCGGGCAGGTTTGCCCCAGGTGGGGCAAGCTCAGGCCACAGCCCTGTCCACGCAAGCCGGCTTCTCCTTCCTCCAGCGAGGCCCTTTGCACCAGACGGGCAAAGCCCCTTGGACCCCCCGGGGACGGAAGCAGAGTCTGGGTCTGAGCATCGGGGCCGAATACACCGCAGCCTTCAGCGTCCCTAAGCCAGGGAGGTTTCGGCCTCAGGAGACTGCCCCCCGCCCCAGAGACAGTGCAGGCAGCATTTGTGCCGTGCCCCAGCACCCCCACCTCTGGAAGGACTCCCCGGCCCCTCGCCGGAGTGGGGTGCCAGCCCCGGGTCCGTGCCGGCAGCAGCAGTGTTTGGCCTGAGATTCGGGGGAGCCCACAGCGCCCAGAGGTGCTGGACACCCGCGCTGGGGAAGGGGCACAAGGCCTGCAGAGTCAGGTCCCTCCTGCTCGCTCAGGGGCTCTGGGAGGCTTGAGGCCACGCTGGCAAAGGGGCCGGCGATGGGAGTCCTCCGAGTGCTTGGAGGAAAGGCTGTTGAGCAGGGCAGCGAGGGAGCTGGCGTCTGCATCAGACCTTCCTACACGTGCTGGAGGCTGCGACGGGGAGAGGAACAGGGGAAACCCTGCTTGGACCCAGGCGCTGCCTTCCAGCCTCCGCGCGGCAGGAGACCGGGCAACACGCACCTGGGGTCTGACCCAGGACGCGGCAGCTCTTATTCTTACTTGTCCAGAAATGCCTCTTTCTGCTAACGATGAGGACATGTGTCTCGTCCGCCCTGTGTAGGAGGCAGGCCTAGGACAGCCTTGCAGGGAATCCCTGGATAAGTTTACCGGGGCCCTGGCCTCGCTGTCCGAAACACAGAGGCACCCGGGCCCCCGTAGCCGGCCACAGACCCCGCAGGCAGCAGCCGTGGGACCCTCCCATGAGGGGCCCCTGAATCCATGGGGCCCAGCGGGCATTTAGGGCTTCGGCTGCTGCTGTCCCCCAGGGAGAAACCCCCGCTCTGTGGCGGGGCTTCGGCTGGTTGCTCCTCCCAGAGCATCGGGGCAAAGGGCAGGATCCGGCCCTAGTGAGAGACGGGCCCAGCTGAGGTCCGTGGTCCAGGGTGGTGGCAAACCGTGCTATTAGTGCACACGCGGGTGGAGACGGTCAGGCCAGCACCCCCGGCGCACTCCCCCATCATCATCACCCTGAAATTCCTGCAAAGGAGCAAGCAGTCTCCAAAAAGGGGGCGAGTCCGGGGCGGCTTTTAGGAACAGAACCAATGAAGTTCAGGCCCCGGGGGTGCACGTCACCGCTGCGGCTTGCACTGGACGGAGGCACCGAGAAGCGGCATGGGGTCAGTACCGGCGTCCGGGGGCCAGCCGGGCAGCTCGGACTGCAGGCGGGCGGCAACGGCGACGCCGAGACTCACCGGTGCTCGTCCTCAGGTGTCAGCGACGTGTGTCTGCTCCCCGTGGCACCTGCCTCGAGTCTGGGATGCTGGCAGGCCTTTCCCGTGGCAGCCTCCCTGCCTGCAGCCGCACGGCGCAGGTATCCATGGCAACTCAGGAGATGCTTGCAATCTGCAGCCGGGCCGGCTGTGCGGGAGGCTGAGGCACGCGACACCGAGCACCCTCCGCCCGGAGCTCCCGGGGGCGAGGGCACGAGGAGGGGCCGGTCACCAACAATAGGAAGCGGATGCTGAGCACGCAGGTCTGACGCCGTCAGAGCGGCTGTGACCTCCCAAGCACCTGCAGCAATTGGTTTTTGCCTGAGCAGGGGGCTTTGCCCGGCTCTGCTCCCAGTACATAAGCAAGGCAAAGCCCTATTCTGCTCCCCAACAGTGCCGCATGTTCCTGAACGCCTGCGCAGCACAATGCCCTTTTGTCTGCTTGTGTGAGCTCCATGCGCTCGCCCAGCCCGGGGTGCAAATCCCAAGTGCTGTGCTGGGGAGGCCACGCGCACCTCTGTCACCCCAGGGTCATCGGGCACACACCTGCAGCAGTGCCAACCAAGGCCTTGCAATGCTGGCCAGCAGCCCACGCACTTTGGCAGTGTTTGTACCAGGCCAGCACGAGACCTGTGAAGTCCGACTCCAGCCCTGGGTGGTCCAGGGGTGTCAGGCCCAACCCCAGCCCCACAGCAGGTCAGCTTTTCCCTCGGCGGGGACCCCGTCAGCCCCTGCCTGCAGCCAAGCTCTCCGGAGACCCTCGCCCACCTCCTCCAGGCAGGGAACAAGCCCACAGCAGTTCCTAAGCCAGCTGTGGGCAGGGGGCTGCACCAGTTACCCCCGGTGCTGCTCACGTAAGCAGTGCCGCTGCAGTCCACGGCACCTCTGCAGGGAGTCAGGTCCACTTCCCTCCAGCAAGGGCTGGGGACACTGAGGGAGACGAGAGTGCCCAGAGACGTCCAGGGGTTTTATTAGTAAATATTATTCTAGGCAAGGGTTGGGGGAAATCATGAGCTGGAAAAGGGACAACAGTCAGAAGGGAAGCAGGTCGCTAGGAGTGGTGCGGTTGATTTTCTCTCTGATCAAATGCTGTGTTGACCACAAAGCCAAGGTCTTGCTGTCCCATGCCTTGGTCTAGTGCATCTGTTGAGTAGTTCAAGGACCAAGACCTTTGACTGGCTAATCTCGATTGATCCTGCCTCTTCCTTCTGTAAGGAAAGAGTCAACGTGGGGTTACTGGTTTGCTCCACCATGCTGCCTCATGGTTAGCGACTAGCATGAGCAGACTAATGGGATCTGGGTGGGACTAAGGGGCTCCATGGGCCACATGCAGGGGTGGGTTACACCGTAATCGATGGCCACATGCAAGGGGGGGTTACACCATAACCGATGGCCACATGCAGGGTGGGTTACACCGTAACCAATGGCCACATGCAGGGTGGGTTACACCGTAACCAATGGCCACATGCAGGGTGGGTTACACCGTAACCAATGGCCACATGCAGGGTGGGTTACACCGTAACCAATGGCCACATGCAGGGTGGGTTACACCGTAACCAATGGCCACATGCAGGGTGGGTTACACCGTAACCAATGGCCACATGCAGGGTGGGTTACACCGTAACCAATGGCCACATGCAGGGTGGGTTACACCGTAACCAATGGCCACATGCAGGGGTGGGTTACACCGTAATCGATGGCCACATGCAAGGTGGGTTACACCGTAAGCAATGGCCACATGCAGGGAGGGGTTACCCCATAACCTATGGCCACATGCAGGGTGGGTTACACCGTAATCGATGGCCACATGCAGGGTGGGTTACACCGTAATCGATGGCCACATGCAGGGTGGGTTACACCATAACCGATGGCCACATGCAGGGTGGGTTACACCGTAACCAATGGCCACATGCAGGGTGGGTTACACCGTAACCAATGGCCACATGCAGGGGTGGGTTACACCGTAATCGATGGCCACATGCAAGGTGGGTTACACCGTAAGCAATGGCCACATGCAGGGAGGGGTTACACCATAACCGATGGCCACATGCAGGGTGGGTTACACCGTAACCAATGGCCACATGCAGGGGTGGGTTACCCCGTAACCAATGGCCACATGCAGGGGTGGGTTACCCCGTAACCAATGGCCACATGCAGGGGTGGGTTACCCCGTAACCAATGGCCACATGCAGGGGTGGGTTACCCCGTAACCAATGGCCACATGCAGGGGTGGGTTACCCCGTAACCAATGGCCACATGCAGGGGTGGGTTACCCCGTAACCAATGGCCACATGCAGGGGTGGGTTACCCCGTAACCAATGGCCACATGCAGGGGTGGGTTACCCCGTAACCAATGGCCACATGCAGGGGTGGGTTACCCCGTAACCAATGGCCACATGCAGGGGTGGGTTACCCCGTAACCAATGGCCACATGCAGGGGTGGGTTACCCCGTAACCAATGGCCACATGCAGGGGTGGGTTACCCCGTAACCAATGGCCACATGCAGGGGTGGGTTACCCCGTAACCAATGGCCACATGCAGGGGTGGGTTACCCCGTAACCAATGGCCACATGCAGGGGTGGGTTACCCCGTAACCAATGGCCACATGCAGGGGTGGGTTACCCCGTAACCAATGGCCACATGCAGGGTAGGTTACACCATAACCGATGGCCACATGCAGGGTGGGTTACACTGTAACCGATGGCCTGAGCACCAGGTGGTGTCTGGCTGTGCTGGTAAGCAGTGCGAATGCTGCAGCTCCCAGACCCTGCTCCTGTGTCGAGCAGCTGGGAAAACCCTTACCGGTATCCCCAGAGCACCAGGGAGATGATCAGCGCCAGCACAACAACACCCGCAGCGACGCCCACGATGATGTAGACCAGGGGGTTGTCAGAGATGACCGGGGTGTCTGTGGGGGAGAGGCAAGCCCAGGTTCAGCATGCAGGGAGTGAGCAGGTTTCCCACGTCCAGGCAGCTGTAGATCTGTCTGACGTGGCGCGTGTTGGCTTCTGGGCTCCAGCCTGGGGCAGACTCTCGCCCCTCTGCTGCCCACTCCCTCCAGAGGCAACTTGAGGTAACCATAGGTATCTCTTTGCAGGGATAAGCCCTGTGCCCACATCCTCACCATGTCTGTCAGGCACAGGCTGGGGCAGGGAACACCATCAGCTATGCCAGGTCGTGGCGTGAGCTGCATCCCAGGGGGGCACAGAGCCCCGACCCTGTATCCCACCCTGAGCACTGAGCACGTGGCAGACTCCCTGATCCCGTGGCTTTGGGATGTACCTGCAAGTGGATCCTCAGAGGCAAAGCCTCCAGAGCGTGAGCGGGACTGGGCCCTTCACCCACGACTAAGTTTCTGAGTGCCCATGCGATGTGGGCCTGAGTCCGCTTTCAATGCTGGCCTCACAGCTACTCCTGATTTGTACCCGTGTCACTGAGGGCAGCATCGGGTCCTGGCAGAAGCAGCCTGTTCGTGACTGCTCAGGCCCAGCTGTTTGCAGTCAGCGTACACTGCTTTTGCTGACCAAGCAGGTCGTGCGTCTAATGAAGCTCACAACAGCCTGTTTACCTATCCGGTCTTTCTCACAGAGAGTCCCCATGTATGGGTCAGGACAGATGCAGCTGAAGCTGGAATTGCTGTTGCTGGGAACACATATCCCGTCGTTCTGGCAGGGGTTGTGTAGACACAGAGAATCTGCAAGGAGGGAGGGGGACGTGTCAGGCTCCCAGGGGAATCCGGCCTGGGGAAGCTTTCCCCTGCTCCCCTGCATGAGAAAGGGCAGCCGGACGGTGCTAGTCCATGTTTTAAGGGGTTTCCTTGGCTCAGGGCCTGATGCCCCTGGTGCTTGACCAAGTAAGTGTGTCTTAGTGCAAATGGCCGGTGATAGAGTCAACAGAGAGGAGGGCTGGGATGGCATGGAAGAAGAACTGGAGCTGGGCTGGTCTCAGTGGGGGCAGATGACAGGACAAGGAGCAATGGGCTCAAGTTGCAGCAAGGGAAGTTGAGGTTGGATATTAGGAAAAACTCTCTCATTAGGAGGGTGGTGAAGCACTGGAACAGGTGACCCAGAGAGGTGGTGCAGTCTCCATCCTCAGAGGTTTTTAAGGCTCAGTTTGGCTGGGATGATGGAGTTGGGGCTGGTCCTGCTTGGAGCAGGGTGTTGGACTAGATGTGACCCCCTGAGGTCCCTTCCCACTCTCATTGTCTATGATTCAATGACCGAGAGAAAGGGAATAATAGAACTGGGATGAAACTTAGCTCATGCACTTGGGGAACCAATAACAGGGATTTCCCTTCTAAGCTGCAAACTCCTCCGTTGGAAGGAGGAGAGGAGAAAGACCTGCCCTGGGTGTATTAGCCAGCATCAAAATGTCCCTATGCCAGAAACACTGTAAATGCCATCCTAGAAGGGATCCAGCCTCTCCACTAGAAACAGGGAAGCAATCACACTGCTGCACCACGAGGCCCTGGGGAGACTCAAACACTGCACACAGTTTTGACTTTCCCTGTTCAGGAGAGATTCATTCAATCAGAGAAGGGGACTGGGATGATCAGGGGGCTGGAGAGTCCATCACAGGGGCATGAGCAGAGGGGCTCGGCTTGTGTCACCGGGCCAAATGGTGGCTCAGAGGGGAGACCATTGCTCTCGTTAAGGTACCAAGAGGGTAAATATCATGGAGAGAGGAAAGCTGTTTGCACTAAAGGACAAGGATAGGCATGGTTTGGGCAGGGGGTTGCACTAGATGGGACCTCTGGAGCTGTTGTCCAGCCCCACTTTTCTGCGATTCCAAGAACAAACCAGGTTCAACTGGCTGCAAATAAATGGTGGCTGGAGATCTGATGGTTTGTAAGCATGAGGAGAGCGAGGTTGTGGAAGGAGCCTCTGACAAGTGCATGCCCGAGACATTCTGGGAAGCTTTCGGCAGCACCTGACAGCCCCTTTCCCGCCTACATCCTTCCCCCCTGCCAAGAGGCCCATCCTGGGTTCCTGCCCGAGGGCCCTCCTTATACAAGGTCTGCCCGGATGAAGCGCTTGCTCCTAGAGGGACCCTGGGCAGAGAGCTTAGGGACAAGAGGACGTGCATAGAGATGGACTCACTCCGGTAGCATCCACGGGTCAAGTTGGCCACGCCGCAGACCGTCTCGGAGCCACATGGTTCTGGGAGGCAGGAGACGCTGGAGCTTTCCGTGCACACGCAGGTCTGAGAGCAGTCCTCAGTCATGAACATCTCTCCAACCTGGGAGAGAATGGGGAGTGTGAGGCTAAAAGCAGACCTCAGGTTTGTCCCAGGTCTAACTGGCCCAGGATTTGACTGGCATCAAAACAGGCATAGACACGCCATTGGAATAGGAATTAACTGAAATTATTGTTATCTCGGTATTTCACAAGCCCTTAGAACGGGACAGGGGGCTTGTGCCGCAGTAGCATCTCAGAGTAAATCCCGTGGCTGCCCCCAAAATAAATCCCATGTCCGTTGGTAGACTCAGAGGCACTGAATAAAGTCAGCCAGAAAAATAGGAGTGGATGCCTGGCTGTTCCTTGCAAATCCAGGGCCCTAGCCAGCCCCACAGCCTGCTTGCGTGCTGCCCCAGAGGGAACCCCATCATCATCATGGGCAGAGCCTGCATGTGCTTCAGGTCTGTAGCTTCACCCTATGAAAGGAGGCAGCTGCTTTCTGCTGTCTGGTAGGGGCAGGAAGCCCCTCCTGGGCAGCCGGCTCTGCAGCAGAGCTCAAGGCACAGGCATTTGCGAGGGTCCAGCCCTGTCGGCAGACCCAGGGCTGGAAGGGACCTCAAGCACCATCCAGTCCAGTGCCCTGGATGTGGGGTGTGCTGTTCCCAAGCCATTCCTACTCAGGCACTGGTTCGGCAGGAGCACCATCCATGTCAGAGGGCACTTGTACACACCACGGCATTTAATCCTTATTAATGAGCATTACAAATTTTAAACTTGTTTATTTTGGCATGCTGTGTTTGAGTTTGCACACTCACAGAGCCTGTGAGCTCTCCACTGGTGCTGCTCAGAGCCGCCAGGACTGGGCCCGCAGTGAGGTGCTAAGACAGGTCTCTGTCACCAGTGCCTAACACATCTATAAGCCCAGCATGTCCCTTCTTGCATGCGCAGTTATTCAGGGGGCAGATGAGACAGAGCTAGCCCAAACTTTCCAGTGCCATTGCACGGGCCCCCAAAGTGCTTGTATCCATGGTGCTGCTCCCGGCACTTCCTACAGGCAGGAAGGGACCCCAGGAACATGCCGTGATCTGCTCCATCCCCTGCCCTTTCTCTAAGACCCAAAACATCACAGAGCAAATGGCTGGCATGAAGCCACGCATGATTAAGGACAGATTAGGCACTGGCAAGAATTATTTGGAGAGGCCACTGGTGCCAAGCGCTGGCTGGGGAGCGGTCCCCACCCACCTTGTAGTACTGGTTGAGGAAGGTGCAGCCGCACTCTTTGTAGGGCACGCAGTCAAAGCCGCTGAGGATGTATCCGGGCAGGCACTCGCAGCCTTCGACGCAGGGCAGGTCGCACTCCGAGGCAGCTGCCAGGTTGCCGCAGGAAACGGGGCAGGCAGACGTGCATATGCTGTACGTGCTGTTGGGGGGACACTGCGGAGCTGTGGACAGAAGTCAGGAGAGGTGCATTGTACCGGGAGGCTGCAGCACGCGGGAGCACAGCGCACCGGCTTCCTGGGACCCTATTTTCTGTTCAGGTTTACTTGGGACCCCCATGAGGAAAGCCAGCACATAACTCGGGCCCAAAGCGTAGCAGCAAGAATGGGGCGCGTTAAGCTGCTCTATGGCTGTTGTGTGCCACTAAGGGTGTAGCAGACACACAATTAGCAAAAGAAAAGAGAGATCAAGGCCTATCAAAATGGGAAGTGGGGTGGGGGGTGGAAGGGGGTCTGTCTCATCTCGTGTGTAAAGAATTCAGGAGTTGGATAAACTGTAATGGGCCACAATAAAGAGGGAGCAGAGAGTGGGACCTGAGGGAAGGACGGGGTGGGGGTCCTTGGCTCTCTGAGCTGCAAACCCTGACTTGTGTGTCTGGAAAGACAGAGCGCCCTTGTGCTCACCACAGGACGTCCGCTCCCTCCAGTTCTGCACGGCGATGCCCCTCTCCTGACACACCAGCACGTACTGCTCCACGTCCCGACACAGCATCTCGTTGTTGTTGGGCTCCACGCACATGTCATACAGGCAGTTCCTGCAACACGAGAAAGCGTTCATGCCCGAAACATTTGCTGCCGTGTTGCCAGCGGCTGTCCCTTGATCCTGTGCTGGGGCTCTCGCAAAGGCTTTCCAGTAGTTTTCTGGCTGAGTAATGCAAGAAAGACTATACAAACCTGGGGACACCAGGAAGATCGGGTCAATTTGTTCTCCCAGGCTTTGCATTTGCATGCACCCGTGTGAGCAGCAAGGACATGAGTACCTGTCACAGCCACATGCGTTTCCGTTCCTGGTGGCTGACAGCTCCATCGTGGACTGCATTGTGCTAAGAGCCGATTTCCTAGATCCCTGCCAGCACGCAAGCATCCTTCCCACATCAGCCTGTATCCTCACCATTACCATGCATCCAGACCTCTGGTTTACTGATCAGCTGCTCATGAGACCCTGCTACCCTGTTACACCCTGAACGGTGGAGACTGCACTGAGAGGCAGCGCAATGCCAGCAGAGCGACTGGGCTCAGCACCAGGTGCTTCCTTGGAAGTTTCCAAGACCTTGGCTGGGATGGTGTAGTTGGGGCTGGTCCTGCTTTGAGCAGGGGGTTGGACTAGATGTGACCCCCTGAGGTCCCTTCCAGCCCTCACTGTCTATGGCTGTGCTGTTTGTGGATGCACCTGACTGTGGGGCCTCTAGAAACACCTTGAAAGAAGAGCTGGGGGAAAGGCCTTTGTCGATCCCGGGGACTTACTGCAGGAAGAAGTCTGCTGAGACATTGGCGTGACACCCTTGGAAGGGGCCGTCTGGATCCATCAGGACCCAGCAGTTGGAAGTGGCGTTGACTTGGAGCAGCTGGCTTTCCGAGCACTCGCTGAGGAACCCGGTTTCCAGCTCGGCATCGTCCAGTTCGTCATCTGCAGCTCGCCTGGAACGGGAAGTCATTGACCGCACATCAGTTTGCTCGGTGCTGTGCTCACGCTAATGCACTCTTAGCAGTACAGTGATGGGGTGCAACGCCAGATTTAAGTGAACATCTCACTGCCTCGACCTGCCGCGTCCTGGCTGGAAGAGGAACAGAGCCAGGGAAGCGAGGAGACGCAGGGAGTCAGGACAGGAGCAGAAGCATGGGGAGCCTCGCTGCATTTGGAAGTTGCCCTTGCCTCCCAAAGGCAGGGGGATGTCGGATCAACCTCTGCCTCTCCTCAGGTCATCCAGCCCAGCGGGCAGGGAGGTAAATGATCCCTGCCTGTGCCAGCATCCACGAGCCTCGCTTGAAACAGGCCGGACCCCCATTCCCACCCACCCTCCAGTCCGACATGGTGCAACTCCCTGACGTGGCACCGACCCGGGGTGCTGCAGGGGCACTGCCACCTCCTCACCCACGCTATAAAAATACATGAATGACCCCAGACAGGAAGAAGAAAGATCAAGGCTGAAGAGGGTGCCAGCAGCCTCTTTGGAGGTTATTAGGGCCTCATTAAGCATCCAGTCCTGGCCCGGTGCATATATAGGGTGTACCTGAGCCGATGGGCCGATCTCTCGACGGGGACCTTCCAGCTCTCCCCAAACACGTTCACGTTCCTCACCCGGGAGCCGTCAGGCTTGGTGAAGTCGTTCCTGTACTTGTTATCAAAATTACCGCACAGGCCTTCGACTTTGTTCTTGTAGGTGTTGGCCAGGGTGATGTCTGGGGGTTTCAGAAGGAGAAGCTGATACCGGGACCCAGCGCCAGCAAGCGCGCAGAAGGGAAGGACAGGAAGGGTAGGCAGCTCTGTGCTAGGATCGGACCGCAGGCAGGGGATGCTAGGAGGGATCCCTCCCTGAATTGCACTGGTGTCCTGTCAAAGAGGCCTTCCCTTCTTGCAGGGCTGCGGTGGTGGGTACGGGGACCCTTGCCCTCTACTCCCACGAGCAGCTCTCAGACCTGGTAGCTAAGGAGCGATCTCCCTTGTGCCAGTGGAGTCTACACTGAAATAAACTGGGTTTAAGCAAGAGAACCAGGCCCACGGCTCTAATGCTAAGATATATCCTGAGACAAGGATGCAATCCCAGGGTTCAGGGAGCAGCAGCCATTGCCGGGGTAGTGGAGAACCACCAAGGGACAGGTCTGACCCTCATCCCATCACCCCCATGAGCCACCGAGGGTGATTTTGCTTTAGCTTTAGCTGAAGTTTGGCTTTGCATGAACAGAACCAGGAACAGTCCAAGCCCCATTTTCCCTAAACTCGTGAAACACAAAGGTACCACTTTTGCCGGTTGCCTAGTTCTTGGGAAACAGCCTGTCCCCTGATTTCTGGGATGTCGTGTTGCAAAGGAGACTCACGGGCTCAGAGGATACAAGATTCCAGTCTCGTTTTGGGTGGAAATCTCCTCTGGGACACAAGGTGCCGTGGGAAGGATAAAATTGAATGAATGCTACTGTAAGTTCTCTTGATCACACTTACCTAAGTTTTCAGAGCCGTCATAGCTAATGGATAAGCCAAAATCTGTCTGCATATAAATTCTCGTTGCTCTCTGGAATATCTGGATACCCTCGTGAGGACGGGCAGGGGGGATAGCGCTCACTCCGTCCAGCTGAGAGAGAGGGAGAGCATTTTTAACACACAGTCCTGGGCCCAAATTCAAACTCGAGCCCGGTTGCAGGGAAAAAACTCCCAGCTAAGCTCTCCTGTCTTCAGGTTTTATGATAAAAGTTTCAAACAGCCATAGCTGAAGAAAACCCCTGATATTCATCTTCTTATTGCAGGTAAATGTTGCACAAAAAGAAGCTGGATTGCCCTGAAAGTCAGTATTTTCACCCTTTTTTTAACCCCCCCCCAGAGATTGCCATTCTTTGGCTAGAAAAGATGCTACCGTATGTGCACGAGCAAACACAAGACTGAATAATGATGATAGATAATGTGAGAAATAGAAGTGCAACTCCCTTAGCATGATTTGTCTGCTTCCTTTTCCCTCCTCACAAAGACCACTCTTATGGTTTTAAAAGCCCCAGTTTCTGGGGTCACGTGACTGCAAGACAATCCCAGATTTCATATTTTTTTAAGGTATCCAGGTTGTAGCTGTATTGGTCTGGTGGCAAAAGGAATCAGGACTCGTGGTCGAGATAATATCTTTTATTAGACCAACTAGATTTTTACCAAAAACTTGCAATTAAAGATTTTTTTTTTTTTTTTTTTGCGAAAATCTAGTTGGTTTAATAAAAGATATCACTTCTACCATGAGTCCTGATTTTTTAAAGTACATTTTTGTCTCTTATGGTTGAAAAGAAAGACTTGAAAACATGACCCCTGAATGTCTCAAACTCGGAGGCAATGAAAAAGGGGTGTGAATTTTTTTTTTTTAAAGCATAGGGTTTTTAAGCCAGTATCATTGCATCGAGAGCCTGACTCTCTGCTTCTGCCCATGCCAGGTTAGCAGTGCAGTACCAGAAGCTGTAATTTAATAGACACTCCCTGACGAAGGAGACTGAGGAAGTTGGTCATTGAGAGACAGCAAATCCCCAACTTTCACTGCAACGTCTTTCGTTCAGTAAGAAGCCGAGGGATGCATCAGATGTGATTCTTACCACGAGCCTCTTCCTCTGCTTGAACATCACGGTGTGGTTGTAAACGTCGACCCGGACCTCCTTGAGGAAGGTGATGCGTCGACTTCGAGGCAGAAGCTGGTTCTTGCCTTCAATGCTGAACGGCGGCAGGTGGCTGGGGACTTCGGGGACGGTCTGAGCCAGAACGTATGTGGACTTGCCTTGGAAGTGGTGCCACAAGCCGTCAAACGTCAGGTAGTGCGGGTCCCCGGTGACCAGGCACTTCCCAAAACCTACGAGGGAACAGTGTCCGTAGTCAGTCTGAATGCAGAGGCCAGTTCTCTCGTTCGAGGCCGCTGACTGGCTTGGTGTAATAACAGGCTAGAGAGTTATGGCCATTGCTTACAAAAGCTACGGCAGGTGCCCGGACTCTGTACTGGTGATGGTGACACACAGACGACCGGACAGCGACCGGCGTGGTCTTACAACGCAGAACTGCCGCTCGTCTCATTACCCAACAGTGGAGTTTCACCAGACTGTCCTTTCAGCCACGGTGTCAGGCCCAGACAGCCCGTGAAGGGTGTGCAATGTCTCTGAGCCCTCTCTCCTCCCTACTGGGTTTGCAAATCCTTGCAGCAGACCTGCTTTACCTTGTTGATAAGAGCAGGGAAGGCGGGTGCTGTGCAAGGACACATTGACCCTGCTCCCTAGATCGGTCCCTTAACACAGGGCCAGCTGCTTTCCAGTGTCCCTGGAGCACTAGGCTGCCCAAATGGGGAAGAGGGGGAGCCGGCTCTTTTGCAACCACCCCGCTCCCTTGCCCCACATTTGCAACCGCAGCAGCAGGCAGGTTTCCAGGGGACCTAATGCCACCTTCCACAAGAAACGGCTCACTCCTGATACAGCTCTCGCGAGCATGGCAGCATCTCGAGCAGAGCTGTTGGGTACAAGAGGAGCAGGCTCATCAGAGCGGCTGCTTGATGAAAGGCATCAGGGTCTCCAAAGGAGGAACCCAACATTTGCCCAACTCTGAGCTTTACTAACAGCTTCCTCTCCTCTTTGTCCTGCTGCCAAGCCCAGCTCTCAGCAGAAGACAATGGAGTCCTTGCCAAAGGATCCACATTTGCTTTCCTTCCCTCTCCTACCCCAAATTTTACCTTCCCTTGCCTACCAGGGGAGCTCAGTGGACAGCCAAGGCCTTTTCATGCTCTCGTGGCAGCAGTACCCTGCCATCAACACTATCAGGACCCAAGCAGCACAAGGTGGACCTGCCTCTCCGCATCTGGGCCCCTCCTCTGTCATCATCCTGTGCAGAGGAGGTTGAAACCCCTCACCACTGGTGTGTCAGTGTTGCATCCCCGCCGCGCGCTGCAGTGTAAATGCCAACACACGGAGCGAAGCGGGGAAAGCAAGTCCCCGTGCTGCATTACGTTTAGCAGGTGGTAAGTGAATTTGCTCTTACAGAGACTGGGATGCAAGGAGGGGAGGGGTGATGCTGGTGTCCACTAAGAGCCCTTTGCATTGCCGGAGAAGGGGAAAGGGGCTGGGAAGTGAGCAGATGTCACTGTTGCATCCCTTCCCGCGGCCCCGGCACCACCAGATGATCTGTCCTTGCAGACGTACAGGTGCATCCCGCGTGGATGGAGCTCCCGGGGCCCGGTCCCTCCCCGGCAGCTGGGCTCTGAGCACACGTACCTGTTGGTTTACATTTGTAGTTCCCGTTGTGGAGGGTGCAAACCGAGCCAATCTCACAGGTGTAGTCCTGACACGTGATGACATTTCCGTTGCGGCAGCGGCATTTCTGACCGCAGTGTTTGGTTACCCAGCTGTCCCCGACCTGGTGGGATACAAGCTGTGTTCAGGGCACCGTTCAAAAAGGGGTGATTCTTCACAAATACAATGTGGGGCCAGCAGCAAAAGAGGCGAGATCCAGCTAGGTACCACGTTGGACCCAAGAGAGGTGAGCAGTCCCTGCTGGCTCTATTAGAGCAGAGGGGAAATACCCACAATTTAACGTATGCTTGGAAAATAGATACGAACCTACCCTTGGGCTCTGTGCTGCACTCTCGTGTGCTCTGAGTCTTGCTGGGGCACTGCAGTCCTACACGGCTTATTGCCTTCATGAGATAACCGAGACACAAAAGACTGGGGCAAACTTCCTGAGCGAGCCCTGGCAAATCACTAGTGTTCAGAGGTTTTCACTGCTTTTGGGAGTCCCAGTTTTGGGTCCTATCTTTAAACTCTTTGGGGCCTGCTGTGCAAAAGCAACAAGCTCCTGCATTGCCCACTGACTTGCGTTAGAGAAGCAGTTGTCAGCGGCTCTCCTGCTCAGACCCAGTTTGTTTCTCTTGGGTCAATGTGGGCAGTGGGCCCAGGCGCCGGGAGCCGCTGAGAGCTGCAAAACCAGGCAGTCGCTTTGGACCAAACCCGCTTACGCTGTAGTAGTTGTCCTTGTTGTCCCTGCAGCCGCAGTCCCTCAGCGGCACGCAGCGGTCATTGCTGAGCACGTAGCCATTGTTGCACACGCAGCCTTCTGTGCACTCGCCCGGCTTCTCACACAGGGTGGGCGCAAAAATGTCGTTGCAGGTGGCCGGGCAGAGAGGAGCGCAGGCAGTGTAGTGGCTGTGCGAGGGGCAAGGTAATGCTGCACGGATGGAGAGAACAAAGACAGCAGGATCGACACGGTCCCTTGCCCACAGGTACGATGCTAATACAGTCAGGGTGCAGACGCCAGCCACGTTCACCTGATTTTCACATGGTTATTTAATAACTCTAGCTTCTGGCTTTTTTTAAAGAGCAGCTGAGCCTTTCAGAGCTATCCATCGCTCAGCCGGGGCATTTTGGAGCTGGCGCGGGTTGCTTTTAGAGCGTTTCTGTTCAGTGTTGGGTGCTGCAAGGGCCACTGATAACTAATAATTGTACAGAAATCTTCCTTGGGTTGCAGTCACAGTCACGCGTCACCTGCCCTATTTCATGGCGGGGGCAGAAAGCAGACATGCACAGTTCAACTGGCTGGTTGAGCTGAGACGACGGCTCTTTTGCGTTGTGGGAGTGATCCAAGCACTGATGATGAATCTGGCCCTTAACGGACCCCAGGCCAAGTCCTTCGGCCTCGCTCCAACAACACTTGCAGAATGAAGACATTTAAAAACCATTTCCCCCAATGCACTCACACATTTCTAGGTGCCCTATGGTCTTCCCTTATCTCCCCTCTCTTCTCTAACCTCATTGCAGCACCAAATGTCCACCCAGCTCCTCAAACCAACCCAGCTCTGAGTTGCTGTTCATAGATGGGCCCAGTCCCGAGCAGGGGACACAGTTTTCAGGATCTGACTCCAGCACAACCCAGTGCCCAAATGCTAACTAGCACCAATAAAGGCTGCTGGTTAATTTTCCCCTCTCAGCCATGCAAACCAGGTTGGTCTCTCCGCGCACTTACGGCAGAACGTGCCGTTCCTCCACATGATGCTCTCCCCGTCTTTCTTGCAGGTGTCCACATAAGCCTGAACGATGTCGCAGAGGGTGGACTTCATGCCACCATACTTGCACATGTCGTAGACGCAGGTCTTGATGAAGAGCTCGGGATCAACCAGGTGATGGCACCGCTTGAAGGGGTCTGACATCAAGGCATTGCACTGCTTTTCCATGTTTGGTCTGGCACCAGCAGTGCAGGGAGGGTTAGGCTCGTCTCCTTTGTCTGGTAAGCAGCTGCAAGGAAACACAACCACAGAGGATTTTAGTCTGAAATACCACTGGGCACGCTGAGGCTCAGACCCTGATGGGAACATTTGTTGCTGGTAGGAAGAGTCAGGCGAGTAGTTCTGGAGGCCACAGTCCTTTCTACTCAAGGGGAAAAAAAGATGAGTGACAAATGCAGGCTTTTTCTGCCTCGCCAATCAATCTCTTCCCTGCTTTCCCCTTGAGGGAAGAAAGGGAGCTTGGATTATCCGCACAATCAAACGTTCTTGCCTTGTGTGTTGGCTCATGTTTGCATGTGCAAACCCTTACAAGATATGCATAGGCAACGAACCATTTAATATGCACACACAACTTTTGTGTACATGAACACGTGTCCCTGAAAACAATGCAAACGTAAGTATGGGAAGCACTTAAAAAACATGGGTGTTCATAGCCTTCCCAAAAAGATGGTTCGCCCACTGCTTACAGCAACAGATCTGGGCAGTAAAACAGCTTAGGGACTTACTGGGCCCCTGGCAGATGTTACACTTAAGACATGATTAACCAAGTCTAACATAATTGTGTAGGCCACAGTCAGGCACAAAGGGATCTGGTGGTTATCGTAGATCCTGAGATAAATCTGAGTTAACGGTGTGATACTGCTGCAAAAAGGCAAATCGTATTTTGGGGAGTTTTAAATGAGAAGAGTTGCATGTAGGACATGGGACGCAATTAGCCTACTCTGCTCAGCAAGGAGGAGGCGTCAGATGGAGTAGCGTGTCCAGGTTGGGGCACCACGCTTTAAGACGAGTGAATCCAGGGGAGAGCGACGAGAACAAGCCACCGAGGGACATGAGGAGAGATTGAAGGAATTGGGTTTGGGTCAGCGCTCTCTTCCGGCCCGGCTTTTCTACAATTCTGCCCGTCCATCCGCCCGCGCTGGGTGCTCACAATGCAAATAACACTGACTGGCAGTGTTATCTGGGTGCTGCACTAGAGGGTTTAGGTGCTTGGCAGTCCAAGCTCCTCATCTCCTGGCATCTCACTGAACTGATCTCCGCTGCAGCCCCAGCTTCTCGAAGGAGAGGCACCAGCTCTAGAAGCAGTCTGGCCAATGCATGTTACAAAGCAGGAAAATCACTGAAATACCTGCATGGAGATGGATACCCCAAGAGATACAAATGGGATGAGGAAAAGGAGTCAGGTTTACCCTCGTTCGCTGTCGGCTTCCACTTTCCAGCTGTTTCCAAACTGCGCAACGTTACTCGCCTGCAGATGATTGGGCATGAGCAGGTCATCATCCTTCCTGCCGTTGTAGTTGCCGCACATGCCACACACCTGAGAATCAAGAGAACGAGGTTACAAGCACTGCGCCCCTATCCCAGCACCGCTGGGTGATGGAGAAAAGAAATACGCTGAGACGCTGGGTAACAGCTAGCCCCGTAATCAATAGTTCAGATGTGGGTGGTACCATTTAAATAGACAAAAGAGAAATGAAGTGATACTGGATACACCAGCAGCCAACCTTTATGGCAGGAGTGTCACAAATTAGTCCTGTGCCACTGATCCCCTTCCCTTGTGTGCTCTACTGCTCTGCTTTCTGTTTCCTGGATCCTATGACCCCAGCTGACTTCCTGCCCTTTGGGCGGGGGGCTGGACTCGATGATCTTCCGAGGTCCCTTCCAGCCCTGATGTCTATGAAATCTATGAAATCCTTCCCTATCTGCTGCTCTTCCCTTCCCCGATCTGCCCCGTGCCACATTCAGAGGCTGCCCATACCACTAGTGCACCTGTCCTGCAGTGGGTCACCCCTGCTGTAATACATCTGTGATCCCCTACGACTTCACAGCATGCACCGTTATGCCGAGGGCACTTTTTGCATCTAGGTGCCAGCTACTCGTCCCGTTGTGTCACTTCCTGTAAATGCTCCTTTGAACCGTGAGCGATTGGTTGTAAAAAAAGAAAACAGAGGAGAAATGCCTTGTGTGCACACAGCAGTCCTACAATGAGAGACGCGGTAGTAAAGCAGGAGAAGGAAAATGAATAAAAATGAACGGGGGTCGCAGAAAAGGAAAATCCCGTGTTTTGAAGCAACAACCGTGATTCATAAGTTACTGAATTTCACCTTTGAGAAGTAAGAGTCCGGGAGACTGATTTCCAAGTGATGGTCTCCATCGTATTTCACCACCAGCCCGAAGTCGGTTTCCACCACCACGTACAACCCCACATTGCCAATGGACACGCCTCGCATTCGGTTCTTCACCGGAGCGTAGACTCTCTCCTTGTTGAGCTGTGACAACAGACCTTTCATCAGCGCCAAACACAGTCTCCCGTTACAGCATTTTTTTTGATCCGGGCTTATTTTCTCCAAGGATTTAGAGGATTCCCCAGCAGAAACAGGCCTTGTACATCCCCCCTCCCCCCTAATGAAATGTCAACGGCAGCCATGACCCGTCCTCTGTCTAAATGGACAGTGTTCCTATCTCATGCCTTCATGAGCACATCAGAAGGGTCAAAAGGCTCTCCACTCCCAGCTGGAGGTGGTGCTTTCAAATCCAGTTGTACTGGGACAGCCATGGGTATCAAAGAAGCACGGACACACTTCTCTGTGAGACAGGGCACTTCCTTGCCCTGAATCAGCCACTGCATGCTTGCTGTCCTCAACACATAAAAAGCACCACCACATACCAGGATGCTCCTGCTTTTCTGGAGGGTGATTCGGTTGTCATACACATCGATGTAGACTTCTTTGAGGTACGTGGCACCTCTCTGTCCCCTGTCTTCATTTTTGCCTCTGATGGTCACTGGAACGACGCTGTTGTTGTTGCAGGTTTCAACCAGGGTGTAGGTGCAGGTGCCCAAGAAGGTGAGCATTGTTTTGTCGAAGGTGAAATAGTGGGGGTCACCTACCACCTGACACGATGCGCTCCCTGAAGGTTAAAGGAAAGGTCATAGTGATCTACGGTAGCTAAGGAGTTTTGTTCTGGCATCAGGCATTGCAAACAAGAAAAGCCCCGAAGTAGGGTCCAGAGACCCGATCCTCACCATTCCCACTCAGGCGGACTCCCACTGGGGACAGCCCAGATTCATGCTGGTGACATTTAGGGCTACATTTTCCAAAGGCATCTCCTAACCCTTGTTTGCGAAACATGTGTAAACATGTAGTTGTACATGCCAAGTGCGCCACTTGTTCTGGTGTGCTGCTGGGTACTTGCATGTACTGTGGACTGCCTGTGTGTGGCCTGCCAGCACGTGTCCTTTGCAAAACCAAATTGGGCACTTGCCATTTTTAAATTGGGTCCTCAGGGTCAGAAGCTTCCTCATTCATTCCTCAACCCGAGTTCATGCCTCTGATTCAGGGCATTTGGTCATTTGGGGCATGGTTCTGCACCCCCAGCACACCTGCTGCAGTTGAGGAAAGCCCAGCATTTGCAAGATGGGAATTTGCCTTTTAACGTCTCTGAGCACTGGGAGAAGTCAGCAGTGAGCATCTCCACCGTCACACAAAAGATGAAAGCCCTTCTACATCAGGAAGGTCTAATGCCGAATTCCCACCTGGACTGTCAGGGAGAACTTACCAGAGGCATGGCAGCCCAGGACCCCATCCTGTACGTTGCAGTTCTCCTTTATGCCGCATTTCCAGGCTACACACGTGATGTCGCTGTTGTTGTTGCAGGTGCAGCGCTCAGTGCAGGTCTCATGGGTAAACCAGCTTTCACCCAGCTGTGGGAGGAAGCAGCAAACATGAACACACATGCTACCAAGGAGAGAGAACCGTGTTTCCCATCAGGGTGATTCAAGGAGTCTGGAATATCTGGGAGTGTGTACACATGTATTGATTTTATGACAGTTAAATTGGCTTAACTTTTTTAAAGCCAGCTTAACTGGCAGAGAGTACACATGTATATGGAGCAGAGTTGGCTTACATTTGGCACAAGGTAATACACCTCTGAGATGTGGTATTTTGAGCCACATTAGTTAAGTTGACTTAGCTCACAAGACAGCTGCCACCATGTCAACGAGCTGTACATGTGTACGCTCCAACATGGCTTAACTTAAGTCGCCTTATTTTAAGTCAGCTTAGTTAAGTCGCCTTATTTTAAGTCAGCTTAGTTAAGTTGCCTTATTTTAAGTTGTCTTGGTATGTGTGTACACACTCCAAGTGCCTGTCAACCCATCTGTTGCTGGGAAGAATGGCAGAACATTACATCTCCAGAGGTATGAGTTCCAGTTCTGCCCAGTCCTGTGCCAAAGGCTAGCCCAGTCGGTCCAGCTGTAAATGGGGTCCTGGTCACAGCCACATCCCTCATCACTCCCTTGTACACTGTTGGCTATAGGAACTGGAGTGTCTTAACCTCATTAGCCCGATGGCTCATTAGGCTCAGGCAGACTTTGGATGCCATCCATTCTACTGCATGCCATGCACATATGTACATGTTCATGAACATATGATGCAAAATGAAACTGCATTGGTAATTATGGTGACACGGTGCTTGGGGAAACTTGCCTGATGATACTTCTTATCAGCATCGATGCAACCGCAGCTCTCCTGGGGCACGCATTTGTCTCCACTCAGAAGATAGCCCTCACTGCAGAAACAGCCTTCCATCGGTGAGGAGCTGCAAGAGCTGAGTGTGGAGGGAGTCAAGCAGGTGAGCGGACACACGGTATTGCAGCTCTCATACTGGCTGTGTGCCGGACAGGTTATTGCTACAAGCAGGAAGGAAAACCAGGCAAACTCAGACAAAACAATTCCCAAACCATCTTCTTAGAACGGCCACTGCCGGCTCCCTACAATGCATCTTTCAAGCCACGTGTGGCTGGAGACGTGTGTCCAGCAGTGGCTGCTGATGCTTTTCTCAAGGACTTGGATAGTAGTGTTTTTTGTTGGGAATGACACAGAAAGACAAACGATCCATGGTTAGGGGCTGGCTGTATCCAAGGATTGCTCATGAGCAGGATGAGACCTCCACCCTTTCACATGCTGGTAAAATATGGGTGGCAACAGAGGGCAGCTGCTTGCATGGCACCTCTGGCTGGTGGCTCGTATGAAAGCAGCCCTGGTGGGTCTCAGCAAACAGGTGTCCAAATGTCCCAAACAAGTCCAGAGAGGCCCAAGACTGCATGTGTGCAGTCAGGGGAACTATCACAGTACATGCATCAGAGCTTCTGCAGATCTCTAAGCAGCTGCACAGGTGCAGACATCCATGATGTAAGCAGGGAGCTGGGACACAGCTGGGGTTACCCCTTCTACCAATGCTCCCCAAAGCCAGGGGGACCACTTCTCCCACCAGTGCTCTTCTCTTCCCTGCAGTTGCATGAGCTTAAGACAAAAGACAGTGCTGGGGGAAGTCGCCCCAAACCTACGTGACCACCCAGAGCAGGGGCAGGCAGCTGCACGGGGCAGGGATGCTGTCAGCAGCCAAGGGCTTTTCACAGCCAATCCAGTACTTAAAATTCAGTCCTAGCCATTACCACTGGAGTGGCCTGTGGTGAGTTTAATCCCACTTGAGCTTCTAGTGCAACTCCCCAGACAGTAGACGCTGCATGAATGGGGAGAGGATTTCAGCCTCTCAGGCTCTGTTATTTCACTGGCACTAAACTTACACAAATTAAAGGAATAAAAGACTCTCTCTGGGGACAAGTATGGCCCCCTTAAGGTACTGACTATCTGAGCACCCGCCAAGTATTTAAAAAAAGAAACAAGAATTACACCCTGTCTTCTTCTTCCCTCCCAGTCGCTTATAGAGAGAAAATGCTGTTCTTTCATCCGCAGCGCGTTCACAGCAGACGCCTGCTTCCGTCACTCGGAGCAGGTTGCACTTTGCGATCCGGAGGTGTTTGTCCATCTCTGATCTACAAAGCCCGGGCTACTTTTAGCTGGCTCGCACAACTAATTGCTTCATGTACAGTTGAGGTCCTGTTCACTTCCAGTCCTGCAGCAGCTCCCCTTATTTTTTCAGGTGATCACCACCAGTGGTTTCAGCTGCTGGTCCAGACACCAGCTTCTTGTCTGGTCCCCAATGGACTTTATACTATTGATTTAGGGAGCACCATGTTACGCAGCTTTCTAATGCTTCTGGTTTGTCCCACTCTGCAGTTGTACCCAAGTTTTAAGTCTTCAGCTCCCTGACTGTTGCAAGTCCAATGCTTTCACCCTGAGATTTGGACTTTCCATGCTTTTCCTTGCTCCGCCCTGTCTTTTTACATTATGCCTGTCTCCATTCTGCCATCTGCAAGGACTGACTTGTCAGATGCTTTTAAATCAGGGGTCATGCTAAAGTCAGGGCCAATGTTCTCCAATACAAGCATCTCCTAGAGTCCCCTTAATAGGATTTTATGGTATGGGTTGCATATAGAGCCAGCTGTCAACCCCAGGAAGGCCAGTGTAACTCTGCAGGACCTTCACCAAAACCCATGCAACTCAACACGGCGTTACTAAAATCAGCAGCAGCTCCCCAAGGCTTCCAGGTCTGTGTTTTTGGGGATACGGACCCCAGTGGGAAGACAAGGCGTGCAAGTCAGGCCCGCTCATGATATATCCCTGCATCACACAACCAGGGGTGCAGCATAGGTAGATCCCTGTAAGTTCCCTCTTACTAGTTAATGCTGTAGCTAATTAATCTGGAGAGAGTTCAGAGGGCTCCTGATTAGTTTGGGCTATGAGAGCTTTGCATGTCTAACAACTTGGAGGGAACAGCTGTTTGCCCAAGATCTCCCTTTAAATGAGCTGCAGCCTGGAAGCCAGCGCCGAGTCTCTGGGGCCTCGGCACATCCGCGTGCTGGCACGGGCTTTGCAGGGGAGTCGCCAGTGGAGCAGAGCTGCAGTTTGTTGGTATTTCCCCTGTGCAGAAGCTCACATCAAATACAGCTGAGCGTAATGAAACTTTCCTTAGAAGCTAATAAGAAGCGTTTAAACTGAAGCGTGTAATTAGGCAGTGGGTATTTAACATCAAACAGGGAGCTAACAACTGAGTTAGAGGCAAATCCCAGTTCATTATGGGATGGAATTGATTCAGACTGCATTAAACTTTTGGGGACCTTTGCTCCTCCCATCAGCCTCCAGCACATCCTCTCCCCCGCACTTCCCTTCCACTGCACAGACTCTGCATCTTCCCCTCGCCCTACTTCCCTATACCTCTCCAGGCCATCAGCCCCAGGCCTCAGGATTACAAAGGTCTTTTCCTAACCCTCTCCTCGCTGTGGGTTGTGCACAGTGGGTGAGCCTTACAAAACGTGCATACACCTGTTGCCCCTGCAGTACCTTGCCCTTGCACCAAAAGAGGGATTTGCTTCTGCATGTACGACTATCCTGCATGCACAAGCTCCTATAGTTCACCCAGCATGGGGCTCTTCCCTGTGGAGCTAAGCAGGGGATACAGAGGATTCAGAGAACCAGCCTATGTCCTTTTAGTGACAGGTGGGCCTGAATCTGAAGATGACAACACAGCGCGGGAGTGCTCCGTGCACCCATATCTGAATGCTTTGCAAGGCTGGGGGAGAATCAACCTAAACATCATGCAAAACCTAGGCAAGTACTCCATGATAAAACTGGACAGGCTCCTGGCATGACAAAGGGACAGATCCCATTCCCAGACAGAAGCAGCTCCACCTTTTGAGCAACTCTTATGTCCAGAAAGTAACCGATGTGTATGGCAATACTCACGGCAAAGTGTAGCACTCCTCCACTTGATGCAGATCCCAGCGCTTGAACACGCCTCAGCGTAGGCCTGCAGCCCGTAGCACAAGGACATTGCCTGCCCTCCAGTGAGACACATGTCATAGACACAGTTACTAAAGAAATTCTCCCAATTCACCTTGGCATGACAGTCCTTGAAGACACCTGGATGAGTCAAGGAAGAAGCCCAGAAAGAGAAGATGAGAGAAGTCGAGCCCCTACACTACCCCATCCCCTGCCATGGCAAGAAATGTGCCACTAGTGCTCCAGGCTGGTCTCTCTAAAACAAGACAAATAGCACACATGCAAATGCCGAGATGGGCTGAGTCCTGCTCCTTGTGTTTACATGGGTGAGCACAGGGTCCCTCGAAGAAAACACAGTGCTCGCTGGTATAGCGCGGGCATATACCAGTTGCTGGTATCTGACATTTCCCACCAGCTCCCCGTGCTCAGAGTGGAAAATGCACGCAGGCTGTCAGAAGCCAGTAGCTGGCATAAATGTGCATCAGAGAGCCCGCTGCCCTGCTCCTCCAAGAAAGCAGAGCGGGCATTGCTAGCACATGGGCAGGCGGCAGTGGTGGAGCAGCTTTTACAGGCTTCTGGAGCACAACAAGGAGACAACCTGCCTGCTCAGGACGTTCAGGTCCCCCCAACTCCTGTGGGTCCTGCTGCACTTGTCAGTATTGGGGATGACACACATTTTGGATGCAGACATAGAACAAAGGGTCCCGGAGAGCAGGCCAGCCACCGTGGCCATCTGCACCGTACTCGATGCGCCTGCCCAGAAAACAAGCCGCGGGGGCCCTACCTGCTGGATCGGAGATCATGCCACAAGCCGTGTTCTTCTTCACTTCGCTCTCCAGCTTGGGGTCACAGGTCCCGGGAGGATCACTGGAGCATCTGGGTGAAGCAAGAGAGACAACATCAATTTATTGCTCAAAAACAAAGCTCAGACAAATGCTGGTTTTGCACTACAGGGTGGGCTTTTTTGTTCTCACAGCCAACCTCCACCCAAGGCCATCTTCTACCCCACTACAGGGACACCATAAGTGGGACTCCTCTTCCCACTGTGCTTTGAGACATCCCTAGACTCATTCGGGGAAATGGGAATGAATGGGAGAACACAGCTACTAAACAAAGGAGTGGGCTCACTTCAGCCCTTCTCGCCTGGCGCGTGCCTCTTGGATGGAGACTTTGAAGGCAAGAGATAGGCAGGCTAGCTGCTCACTCACTGCTTTGTGTAAAGAGGGATCCCTGGGTTTGCTGGAGAGAATGGGGATTTTGCTTAATCCCAGTATGGGACCAGGCAGTAGAAACAACATTGCTGGGCATACTGCAGGACAGCATGCAGTGCATTTTGCTAGAATTTCTTCAGCAACTCCTGTACATACACGGTGTTGTTCTCTGGCACTACCCAACTGTCTCCAAGTTCTGTGGAATCTCGCGCAGCGTAACCGTCGGGCTTTATGTTGTCATCACCTGGATTATTGTTGTAATTGCCTATAAAGGGGGTAAAAAAGACAGACTTGAGACTACACGAAACCCACAACGGCCAAATCATTGCATGATTTGTACCATGTACTCTGATGAACTTGCTTGTGTGATGAAAGAAGGTTCAGCCACTGGAAGATCTCTTTGGTTGTGACCCCACCGAGCATGTCTACATGAGATGTTACTGCGCAGTAGCATTGCCGAGCACTAACTGTGCGGCGATGATACTGCGCAGTGGTAAGAAAAGTAGCAAGATAGTGCGCAGCATCAGAAAAAACCCCATGTGGCGATGGTACTGCTAAAAAGAAGCCAAAGCTATCATTTCTGAGTTGAATCCCAGGTTACCAGGATTGTGTCAGGTACCTAAAGCCACAGTGTTATTCTCTAAATAAACCAGTGGTTCTCAACCGGGTGCCTTGAGACCCTTTCAAGGGTGATGTGGGGTGCCACGCAATGTTAGCATGGTTAGGTGTGCAAACACTATTCACAAGATAAACTCAGAGATTTCAAATAGGAATCCAGAGTGTTCAACACATCCTGACCTGCTCTGTGCAACAGAAAAACAGCTCTATTATTTTTCTGTAGTCAAAACATGAGTGAAAATTAAGAGCTGGCATTTTACGAGGGGGTCCTTGAGGTTACAAAGGTTGACAGCTACTCCCCAATACTCTGCTTTATTTAAGGACTAGATTTATATAGAGGAGAACACAGCCTGATACAAAACTAGTCAATCGCTGGCCTTCAGCTATTAAATCTAGGTCTCTAAAGCCCTAAAATGCAAGGACGTATAACTCACCGCAGAGGCCACAAAGCTGGCCCTGGTAATTAGAGGGCACTGAGACTTCTGCATAGTGATTTCCATCAAATCTGACCCAGAGTCCAAAATCGGTTTCCAGGTGAATATAGCCGCCAATGCTTAGGATCTTGATTTTGCTTCCAATGAACACAGGCAGATTCACCCTTCTGCCATTCACCTATACAAGAAGATGGGAAAATCAGCTGACAGCTGTCTACATTCCCACGATTCCCAGTGAATAGCCCACAAATCTTCCGGCAAATGAGTTTACCAATAGGGGTATTCTGATCAATGCAATGAATGTGAAGAGAATATCACAGAATGTTTTTAGAAAGCAAATTTCAACTGAGTAATCAGGAATATTCTCAATGGACTCGGAGAGGCCTTTTCAACAAATACACCACGTGGCCTGTATGCCCAGCCAAAATAGCTCATGTTTTCACATGTCTGCACGTCTCATTTTAGGAAGATTGAATATTTTAAGGCCATCTAATATTAAAATACACATAATTGGTTCTTACATTCACTTTCCTGTTCTTCAGAAGAGAAATCTGATTGTCATAGACCTCCACGTGCACTGACTTTACATAAGAAACTTTGGTGTTGGAGCCTCGGTGCTCATTGGTCGTGGACACAGCAAAAGGAAGAAGCCCAGTAGAGGCATTGCAGACTTTGGAAAGGGTGTAGGTGCAGGTGCCCATGAAATGGTGAACCTTCTGGTCAAAGGTATTATAATGTGGGTCCCCTGATGCACTGCAGATAGCCCGACCTTGGAAGAAAGACACGTGGATTAGTTACATGCAAATCTCTCCTACATTGACTTAAATTTCTTGCTCCCGAGCACACTGCTTGGGTGTCCGCACACTGTGCATGGAAATTAAGAACAAATTATCACAGCGGCAGCCAGGAGCAGAGTGGCTAGCAGCCCCGCCGCCTGCCCACAATTGGCCCACTGTGCTGCTCTAATGAGAAGTCATATCCCTGGCTCAGAGGAAAGAGAAGGAAGTTATCCCATCAATGCACTTATTCATTTGGTAGAAGCAAGCCTGAGCTCCACCAGATGCATTCCCCCTTACTGGCCAGCACCTGCTCTGCTCCCTGCACGTGCAGGATTTAGGGAGAAACAGGGAGTGGTCACTAGTTCACATTCATTTCTGTAAATGCAAATCTCCAGAAATGAAGGACCTCTATATACATAGGAACAAAGTTACACAGGCCTGGAAGGGACCTTGCGAGTCATCAAGTCCAGCCCTCTGCTGTCACCAACCATCGTGTCGTACAGTCCCTGATCATAGTTTCATAGTTTTAGGGTCGGAAGGGACCTAATAGATCTTCTAGCCCGACCCCCCGCCAGGGCGGGAGACCAACCCAAAAAAACCAAACAAACAAAAACAACCAACAACAAACCCTAAAAACAAAAACGGGACTCAAATGAGTCCAGCCAGGTAGGCATCCAGCCTCTTCTTAAAGACCCCCAGGGTAGGGGCCAGCACCACCTCCCTTGGAAGTTGGTTCCAGCTCCTAGCCGCCCTAACTGTGACGTAGTTTTTTCGGATGTCCAATCTGTACCTCCTCTCCATCAACTTGTGCCCATTACTCCTTGTTATGCCAGCGGGGGCTAGGGGAAACAGCGTCTCCCCCAAACCCTTCTGGTTTGGGGGAGACCAAATCATGTTCCACCTTAAACGTAACAAGGACTTTTGCTCCTGCTCTTAGTACTGAAAGCTACTAAACAGCTTTATTATATCACTTGGATTTAGTTTCTTTCCTCTTTTTCTTGCAAGAAACAGAAGTGCTTCACAGCACTCATTTCTGGGTCAGTGTGCAAATCCAGGCTAAATCCGCTTCCATTCCTGTTTGCCTGGGGTGGGGCAGTTCAAGGGAATGCTAAAGCCCCTTCAGCACTAGGACGAGGGTTCAAACCAGTCCACTAGCCTAGTGCAGAAGTTGTGAACGTGTGTTAACGGTTCTGTGTCCTCAGTGAAACCCCCTCCCTTAGCACTGACTGGAGGTGGCGCGTGGGAGGTGGAACTGCTTTTGCTCATGCTATGCTGGATAACTCAACTCTCAACCTAGCAGCAAGTGACAAAAAATTCAGGTCACTGCTAAGAATTACCTAAAGGTGGAACTGTGGGCGTTGTCTGCGGTGTTGTAGATGGAGTGGACACTGATGTTGATGAAGCGGTGGTTGTTGCAGAGGAGCTTGGAGAATAGGTTGGTGGCTCTGTTGTACTCAGAGGAGTGGAGGCTGACATGGATGAAGTGGTGGTACCAGAAGTGGTGGTAGTAACAGAGGAGCTTGGAGAATAGGTTGGTGGCTCTGTCGTACTCAGAGGAGTGGAGGCTGACGTGGATGAAGTGGTGGTACCAGAAGTGGTGGTAGTAACAGAGGAGCTTGGAGAATAGGTTGGTGGCTCTGTCGTACTCAGGGGAGTGGAGGCTGACATGGATGAAGTGGTGGTACCAGAAGTGGTGGTAGTAACAGAGGAGCTTGGAGAATAGGTTGGTGGCTCTGTCGTACTCAGAGGAGTGGAGGCTGACGTGGATGAGCTGGTGGTACCAGAAGTGGTGGTAGTAACAGAGGAGCTTGGAGAATAGGTTGGTGGCTCTGTCGTACTCAGGGGAGTGGAGGCTGACATGGATGAAGTGGGGGTACCAGAAGTGGTGGTAGTAACAGAGGAGCTTGGAGAATAGGTTGGTGGCTCTGTCGTACTCAGAGGAGTGGAGGCTGACGTGGATGAGCTGGTGGTACCAGAAGTGGTGGTAGTAACAGAGGAGCTTGGAGAATAGGTTGGTGGCTCTGTCGTACTCAGGGGAGTGGAGGCTGACATGGATGAAGTGGTGGTAGCAGAAGTGGTGGTAGTAACAGAGGAGCTTGGAGAATAGGTTGGTGGCTCTGTCGTACTCAGAGGAGTGGAGGCTGACGTGGATGAGCTGGTGGTACCAGAAGTGGTGGTAGTAGAGGGAGATGAGGAATATGTTGACATTCCTGTTTTAGTGAAGCAAGAAGCAAAATGTCAATCACCTCAAAAATGCAATGTCTCTCTTTTCACTTGTCAGACCCCAAGGCATCCACGAGGCCATGGCATGAAGTATCTAGCTGGGTTATTACAATAAACCACTGAAGACCAGCATCTGTCTGGGCCTTACATGGGAGGGGGAGTGAGGGAGTAGAAAGACTTCCCCTTACACACGTGCCTAGCAGAATTGCCGCAGGCCGGGCCCTAGGGAGTTAGCGGTGAGGCACGGGAGGCGAGCTGGATCAGCAGGTTGAGAGGCCTGTGATGAGCCACGCAGGTGACAGCAGGAAGGAATGTGTACGTGCAGACACAACAGCGGGCATGTACGCCCTGGGGCTTTGGGAGGCACAGCTCCTATGGTGCCCTTCCCGGCTAAATGCCTCCTAGGCACCGCTTTGGGGTGGGGTGTCCATATAAAAGGCCCTACCCCTTGATAAGCACACTTCAAAGCCCAGCGCTACTGTCTCCTAAATCTGAACATGACAACTCTCGCATGTGCCATCGCGATCCGTGGCTGACTCTGCTTTCCTGTACCTCACCTCTGAGGAGGAAAGCAGGATGAGCCAGCATGACTTGCTCAGTGTTATTTGTTCATGAGCTTCTCCAGCTCTTTTGCCTTAGCAAAGGGGGAGCTGGTATAGTGTCAGGGCCTCTCACAAACGAGAGGACATGTCCTTTAGCACTCAGGCGGTGGTTCCCACCGCTCCCGGCAGTGAATGCTTGTGCATTTCAAACGTGCTCCCAGGAAGTCAGGACGGGGTCACCGTGGGAGGATTTGTTAGCAAGGAAAGTGCTCTAACCACTAGGCTCTGGGCAAGCCTCGGGGACCCTTTTACTCCTCTTGACTTGGCAACTAAGGGCACATCCATACAAGCACACACGTGCAGGGGCGTGCCTTTTCCATGGGACAAATAGCAGCGGCTCATATTTGTGCCAGTGCTATTTGTCCCCAAGCACCACTTCCCATGTCTGCACGTGCGCTCTGGTGCACAGCAAATTGACCCGGGTCGGGTACGGGAGGCTGCTGCTGGCCCCAGAAGCCTTACCTATGCCCAGGGCGGCAGCGGTGCTGAGTCTGCCGCTCAGAGCCTGGCCCGCAGCCAGAGTGGCTCTGGCAGGCCAGGCTCCCTTTCTGGTAAAATGCAAATTTAAAGATAGAAAACCTATGCAAAAAACCCACGAGCGTCTTGTTCCAGTAGTGACTAACTCCATCCGATCAGCAGCCTCAGAATGACCTCAGCCCCTCCAGGGCTCCTGCAAGCTTGCACAGACAACTGCTCTTGCACCCTCTCTTTGGAGATGCACCTGTTGTATCCCCGAAGGCGTCGGGGCTCGGTGTGTAAGGAGTGGACTCGGAAGTGGTGGTTGTTGCCTGCACTACAGAATCCAAGGGCCTTGTTACATGGTAATTTGAAGCAGTTTCTGGAGGTCTTAATGCCTGGATTGTCCTCACACTAACACCTTAACATGGTTTTAAGCACTCATTATGCAGTTTAAATTTATGCCACCCCAGGGTGGGATTATCTTTGATCCATACTACCCAGCTGCTGCTCCATGAACGTGTGGCTACTTCCCCCAAGTTGAAGTCCTGCAGTATCCCAGGATCTCTTGCACCCACATCCATAGAGCAGGGATAGAAGTGCTCACCATCCCGGTAGTGGCAACTCAGCCCTACAGCTCCTAGTCCTGCCCCTGCTCACCAGCAAGTCACCGCTGCGCAGGTGGGGGACAGTCAGGGAAGTTTTCTAGACTAAGGTTGCAACTGCTCCAGGCTCCAAGCTAGCACTAAGCCCGATCAACAGTTGTGCGGCTCCCAGCATAAAGTGCAACAAGGCGCTTACAGCACAAAAGAGCGGGACTAGACAGGGAGAACCAGGATCCCAGCATCCAGGGTCACGACACACACTGGGGGAACTAGGCATCACTCTGCTTTCCTGTTCTCACGCTGGGCAGAGCTCTTGTTGATCCAGCCAGGAGTTATTTGTTGATCCAGCCATCCGTTATTTTGCACCCCTGCAAATCTCTAAGTTAAACACCAAAGGAACCGAGTTACCTGTTGGAGTGGGCGTTGCTGTGCTTGGACTTGTGGTAGTCGTTGCATCTCCTGGGAAAAAGACAGAGACAGGAATGATGAGAAGCTGGTAAACCTGCTGTGAGAGTCATAGCGCGGGGCGGGGGAGTGTAGCACTGGTTAACATTTGCTAAGAAGTGAGAAATGGTCTTGTAGAAAGGTGACGTATGGGATATACCGTGGCCAGCCTTTTCTCTTGGGTTGCCCCAAGGCTGAACTTTGCTGCTTCTTTCTCTTCTGCCTGCTCCAGGGTCAGTCCTGCCTTGCTTCTCCCAAAGCTATTCATCCCAATTCCCAATGGGCTGCGTGCCCACCCCAGGTTCAATCTCCCCCCACCCGGATTGTCCTGCTCACTCCTGGCTGGTCCCAGTCTCTTCCTTCCTCCTCACCCTTGTTTCCCCGTCTCCTTGCAAGGTCAGTCTCCCACCGCCCCTGCCCACCCACATACCGCACCTCCGATTTTCTCCTGCGACTCCTTATTGCCTATTTGCTCTGTTCCCACCGTCCTCAATCTGGTTTCATCCCCTCTGCCTTCCACGCAGCAGGGCAAGGCTGACAGCACTGGAGAGGCAGTGCTTCCCCGCTCTCAGTTCCCTTGCCAGGAGCAGCAAGTGTGGGGAAAATCCCGCTCAGCTCCTGCTACCCTGGCATGAAGGCTCCTCAGTATAGATGGGATCTTCTTGAAACATTTAGCTGCCTAACTCAAGTCGCTTCCAAGTGAAAAATGTGATTTTTTTAGAGGCTTGGAAAACTTAGCCAGCGTTTCCACAGGAATGGCAAACAGGCACACCCTAATACCAGGTTCAACCCCTGTCCCCAACAGGTCAAGTCCCTGCTCAAAAACAAAAGTCGCTAGATGTTTTCAGTGAGTGGGTTAGGCATTTTCTAAACGTGAGTAAAAGTATACGCTCTCCCAGCTCACTCTTGGAATTAGCCAAACTTTTTTTAATCAACTTTAAGAAAAAAACCCTTTAAAATTCAAACACTTAAAAAAAAAAGTCATTTTAAAGCAGACACTCAGTATAAGCCATTTGAGCCAGGTCACTTGGTTTTACAAAGTAATCCTATTGATAGCCATTCCTGAATACCCCAGTGTTAGGGACAGCAGTTGCTCAAGGACAGGTTTGATGGGTAGATTGAGCCTTAGTGAAAGTAAGTAACAGTGCTCTTACAGTGAAGACCCCCTGTTCCCAAAGTGCCAGAAGCAATGGCCTCTGAGCCAGTAAATGGGATTAGACTGCACACAGGATGAATAATCATAGGATCGTTGCACAATGTAAATTGAACAAATAGGTATTTTTGCTGATGTGAATCATAGTTAAATGCCTCCAGTGTCTAGACATTTTCTTGATTGAAAACTTGATTGCAACTTTTTAACCTGCAAGGGAAATTTGCTGCGATGCCAGCTGAGGTTTCTTAGGGCTTTTGGACTGACAAACTATTAAATATGTATTTAAACATTGTTTCATTAGAGCCATACTCTACAGGAACAACTTTGCTTCCTTACCCAAAATAGCTAACTCCCATTGCTGGAGGGTTGATGATCACCTAGCTGTTATATAGTGCCTTCCCGCTCCTATATAGGTTTGATGATCACCCAGCTGTTATATAGTGCCTTCCCGCTCTTACATAATACCTTTCACTGGTCAGACAAGGGATCTCAAGGGCAGGGACATGAAGTGACCAGCTGTAACACAGGGCCTGTTATTTTAAGAAGAAAACTTGCAGCGAGAGAGACCAGGCAGTGGCAAAGCCCTGCCGCCCAGGAAGGGGAGAGGCCCATCCAGGTAAAGGGTTGCACAACCCCGGGCAAGGGGAAGCCTTGCTGCAAGACAGCGAGCTATTGCTGTTGTTGGCTGTACCTAGAGCAGGTTAAGTTGCTGTCACAGTTTACAACTGGTGATTTGTGGAAAGGACTGAGGGCTGGTTTGCAGGTCCCATTAGTGCCCGACATGCATGTGATCGCCTTGAACCCTGTCGGGGTCAGGCTCAAGGTGCAGAGCATGGGGCCAGGGGCCCAGACAGAGCCGGAGCAAGCTCAGTGCCCAGAGCAGGGTGGAGACAGGTAATCAAGGTAAGAGGTGGTGCCTACAAGCCAGGCTCACTTCAGTGGGTCTGGGCTAGATGGCGCAGCTAGAGAAGGGGTGGCGGATGAGAAGGCACGTTGACGCAGTCCTGCTGTATCTCAACTGTGAGTCTCACAACATACACAGCTCCACTGATTTCACACCCATGAGAATTGTGTACGTGTATCCGAGGCAGAACTGGCCTCGCAAAGTTTTTTGACAACTATGGCCTGAAAATCAGGAGGCTAATTCCAAGTAGTAGTTACAGTCTAGACCTGTCACTACTGAAGCTGATATCTACTCTGGATTTACACTAGGATCGCTGATGGTGATGCTCAGGCAGGATTAGCTTTCCAAGAGGACAATTTGTAACCCACAGTTTTGGGTCCTTGTGGAAAATAATGCCACCCTGCATACCAGAAGAGCTTAAATAGAGACCTGAGCGTGAAGACATGAATCCTACGTGAAGAGTCTTGCATAACCATTATCATTGTCAGCACAGCTGGGGGTTTTGTGCCTGCACTGTCTGCTCCGATATGTAAAATGTAGAACAGCCTTTTAAAAATCTACCCTGGCCTTAAAGTAACAGGGCAAAACATGCAGAGCCCTTGGATCTCCAGTCCATTACAGAAGTGGAACTCTTTAAGAAGCCAAGGGAATAATATTTGCGTGTAGCTCCTGAAATAAAGGGGTGAAGACCCTGGACTTGATTCTCATTTATTCAGACCAAGGTTATACCTATCTAAGTAAGCACTTGGCAGGGAGCTGGCTGGGTTGCAGTAGCACCATGGGCTGGAGCCTTGCGTGGGAGCGTAGGAGAGACTAGCAGCCCTAAACCCCCGGGCTGAGCTAAGGAGCTGAAGCAGAAGCCCGCAGCAGCTCGCAGGGCACATGGCGCGCAGGGGGCAGGGCCAGGGAGATGCATAAATACAGGCCCGGGGGCACCGGGGGCAGTTGGGCCCTGGCGCTGCAGCGGGAAGGAGCTCTGCAGGAAGCTGCTTCCTAAAATCCGCTGTCCCAGCGACTGGCCGGTAAGATGCTGAGGGCTGGCAGGGGAGGGGACTCAGCACGCGTGGGGGATTTCAGGGAGCCCGTGGTTTGCATTTCACCTGGTGCTTTGTGCAAGGGGCTAAGGGGTGGTGTGCAAGGGCACGTGACCGCCCCGAGCCCTGCCAGGGGCCAGGCTCAATGCTCAGCTCAGAGCCAGAGGGCCCAGAGCCCCGAGCAGGCTGGAGACAGGAGAAGTCCGGCCTGCGGGCAGGTTTGCATCCACAGCGGACTCCATTTCCCAGCAACCCCTGCTGTGTCACTGTGGTTGGTTTCCATGGAGACCTCAGGAGATGTGACAGGGCAGGGCCAGGGTTTCCATGGAGACCGGCCCCAGCAGCACTGGCAGGGCATGTGGCTGTCAGGGCTCCATTCCAATGCTCAGGCGGTTTCCATGGAAACAGCAACATGGGCAGAGGCTGCTGGGAAATGGAGTCCGGCCTCCATTTTGGCCCTCCTTGCAATAGGGCGAGACTAGGGCTAGAGCCCAGAAGCCAGGTCCCCTTTGCTATGGGACCAACTGGGGTACAGCGGGGAAGGCCGAAGCCCCACAAGGGGGTAAATGCCTGAGGCGCCTGGGGGCTTTGGGGGACAAGTGTCCCACCTCAGTGATGGCGCAGCGGCACCTTTGAGGCATGGGCGGGGTGTAAGGGGAGGTACGGTTTACTTGTGCCCTGGGGCATGGACAGACCAAGGGCACCCACGCAGCACGGACAGGATTGAGACCAGCAGAGTCCAAGAGGGACCTGCTGGCTGGTAGTGCAGCTGGGGCTCGCTCCAGGACCCGTTTGGCAGCCTCCCTTCCGAAGAAATTATTACATCGAGGTTGGCAGGTGAGTGAGGAGGGGGGCACCTTAGCGCTGGAGCAGGGTACAGGTTACGTGGCCATCGGGGCACGCCAGCCACGTCTGCGGCAAGAACTGGGCTACGCTGTCTTAACTGGTTTCTCCTCCATGTTGTTGACAATCAATTGGTTCCTGTTATGAATCACCTAGAGGTAAGTCTCACTGTTCACAGGGCTAAAAGCCATCAGTCTGATGGCTCGTTAGATGCAGGCAATAAGAAACCAGGAGGTTAGAGGAATGCAGCGACAAAGTTGAACTAATAACTAAAATCCAGGACAACCCATGATAAAAAACAGGCTTGTGCGGAGTCAATGAGCCAATCTGTAAGTGGAACTGCTTAGCAGCTTGCAGCCTCCCCAAACTAAGCAGCCTTTCAAAGCTGGTGTGACTAGTCAGATGACAAATCCCAAACCAGAATGACTACATCTTAGGCCTTAAATTGGACATGTAAAGTCACAATGAGGCACCTAGATCAAGAGCCTGAGTTCAGGGAGGCTGAACAGTGCCAGCATCGGCCTCTGCAATGCACATTAGCCTTAGAGGTGATGGAAAGCAGAGGCAGCTGCTGAATGTGAGGCACTCGGGACTGTAAATAGAGCACAGATTGCCAGTCGGACTCGGGGACTCCTGCCCATGACTTACCACGTGGTCAAGTTTCAGATCTGCTGGTTTCGAACATCTGAGACCACTGGATTTGCCAAAGGGGTCCCTCAGTCAGCTCATTGCACTGAGGATTTCACAACCACTGTGCTTACATTTTGATTTGGTTCAGCTTCTTCCCACCCATGGGCTGGACGCATCACTCACCACACACGGTGTCCTTTCTCCAGTCACCCAGGCTCACCCCTCCAAGTTCGCAGGCGGCAGCGTACGCTCCCAGGACTTTGCAGAACTGCTCCATGTCCCCTCCCGTGGCACACAGGTCATAGACACAGCTCTCAAAGTACTGCTGAGGGGGAGTGGACCAATGGCATGATACAAAAGGCCCGCTGCTGGCCACAATGATTTTGCACAGCTCTTCATACTTCCTCTCTTGCACGGGGTTGCAGGCTGGTGGGACAGGCGTGGGCCCGCAGCTGCATCAGAAAGAAACATCAGGTCCATTATGTGAGGAACAAACAGACGTTGCGTATGTCCTGGGAGAAAGCATTTTATTCTGGGGCAAAGTATGATTGTCCAGACATCTATGTCCATTGTTGTGGGACAACGTGAAAAAATTCCGGGGATAAGAAATGATAACAGCCTGTCCTGGAGCACCACAAAGGGCATCTGAACAGGTGTCCTGGGATTGCATCATTAAACCCATGGCAGATAGGTGGTGGGGCATTCAGTCCCTCATTAAACACTGATTGGAAGGGGAATGGGTGTGCACATACGTGAATTAACACACGGGCTATCTGGGCCTGGGCCCAGGGGCCTCTGCCAGTCAGGGGTCCCCAGATCCTCAGCAGGGAAGCGAAAGCCTCAGTTTTAAACTTGGCACCATTTTTGTCTCCCCGCCACTGATTGGCTATGGAGCAGGGAGGCAAAAATGATGCCAAGTTTAAAACCACAGCTTTCGCTTTCACTGGCAGCACCCTGTCTCTGCAGGCGGGCAGTGGTACTGGGAGGGGTGGCACCAGGGGGGTTAAGGTGAATTTTGGCTCCCCCAAATCCGCACCCCACAGTGCTGCCCATGTGCATCTGCATGGCCACATGTGACAACTGGCCTCAGTCCCTGCAGGTAGGTCTAATAGGAGGCAGGGGAATGGGGGGGAGGCAGCCTGAGGCCCCCATGGTGAGGGAAGGAGTGGGGCAGGGGTGGAGCAGGGACTGGGAGCCGGGGAGATAGACAGAGCCATAGGTGGCTCATGGTGGGCAGTAGGGGTGGCCTCAAAATGATTGAGAATGGGGAGGTCCTCCAAAGGGGAAATTGTGTGTGTGTGTGTGTCTGCGAGTTTGTGTGTGCGCGAGTGTGTGTGTGTGTCTCCACGTGTGTGTATGTGTGTTCAGTGCTGCAAGGAGGGGCTAGGCTAGCATTGGGAGAAGGGGGCCTCCAAATTTCTCTTTGCCCAGGGCCCCAAAAATCCTTAATCCGCCTCTGGGTGTGCACACCAATCCCAGGAAACAAGTCAAATCTGCTTTGCTCCAAACTGAGGCAAAGTCACCGACTTGTGTAGCAACACGAGTGCGAGTGTCCGTGGAGCCTGTAACACCCTTGACCTGTTCTCCCCAGAGAGTCCCCAACTACTTACGTCCAGTTGTCATTCTTCACTTGCCAGCTGTCACCAAACTTAGTTGAATCCTGTTCTAGGCGGTGGTCTGGCTTCAGGAAGTCGTCCAGCTGATTCTCCGTGTAGGTGCCGCACAGACCACACAGCTGCCCCCTGAGACGCTCGTCAGCACGAACAAAAAGCTCGTGGTCACCATCAAACTTGACCTGAATGCCGACGGGGGTGTCAACCACCACATAGGCTCCCTGCAGAGCAACTGAAATCCCAGGAGGAAGATTCACGGGAAGAGCCACTCGAATTCCATTCACCTAAAACAGGGGAGACACAAACCAGAGACTTAGCAAGGACACTGGGAATCAGTGAGGTGTCCACACTGCAGACACGTCGCAGCTCATACGAAAGGACTGGGAGAAGGTAGAAGCTGCCCGACAGGGCTCTTGGTGAAAGTGCAGGTATGGCAGTGTGGCCCACCTAGTGACCAGGATGCACTGCCTCCAGCCCTTCCCTTCCCCTCCACCCAGAGCAGAGAGATCCCACGTGTCCTGGCTCCTAGTCATGCCCCTGCTCGGCAGTGCTCTAGTAGCAGTGCTCTAGTAGTGCGGGTGAGAAACAGTATTAACACTTAACGAGTGACTGCTCACGGCATGTCCTCAACTGAACACTACTTTCATTCCACGGATTTACTAGGGGCCAGGCGTGAGAGCTGTGCAAAGCTTCAGTCCCTGATTTGATTCAGTGGAGATTTGGCCTGATTCAGTGGCCGAATCTCTGAATCCAAGTCAAATCAGAGGACCCTATAATCGCTGAAATCGATTTGGAGAGCTTCGGACAGATTCGGTGATTCGGACATAGATACAGCTTTAAACGTTTTTTCTACATACCTCTCGGTATGAGGGTCTCTGAACACTGCAGTGCTGGGGAAGATGCAGCATCCCACGGAAGTGCGGGGGGCTCCCCAGCGTGCTCAGCTGCAGACCCGGAAGTGGACCAGAAGCACTTCTGGGTCCACCAGGGAGCCTGGGAACCTCCCCGGCTCAACGACTGGTGCCTCCTGGGTCTGGGGGGGACCCGGGGTCTCCCTGTGGCCAATCGCCGAGTACATCCAGTTCACTTCCAGGTTGACTGCTGAGCACGTGGAGGGCCGCCCGCACTCCTGTGGGATGCTGCATGCGCCCCAGCATTGCAGCGATCACGAGCTGCACTTGTCCCGCGAGGTACGTAGAAAAACCATTTAAAGCTGTGCCTGTGTCTGAATCGCTGATTCTCCGAATCAGCATCGAATCTTCAGATTCGGATTCAGCTGAATCAAACTGGAGGCAGTGATCTGAATCAATGGATCGAATCACTGTCCCTGAATTGGACCGAATCTGCACATCCCTACTCAGCATAACAAGTCATTTCTTCCTTAGAGGGGTGATGGAGAAATACCACTTTTATTCCATGGATTTACTAGGGGCCAAGCGTAACAGGTTTTCTCCATCTCCCTTGGCAGAGAGATGGAGAAAGACACTTGTGCTTTGTCAGGAGCAAGGTGAGGGTTTCAAATTGAAACCCTAAAGTTACCTAGGAGAGAAGAAGCGTGGCCCTGGCCTCTGGTGTACTGCAGAGCATTTGTATCGGTACTCGTTTCTTTAGAGCCATGAGGGCGAAGAAGTCCTGGGAATCGGAGTCACTTCTGATGGAGAGCCAAGGAGACAGGCTACCCTGTGTGCCTCTGCATGTCAGGGGGTCTACTTACTTGGACCTCTTTGTTTTTCCTCAAAGCAACGTGAACGTTTTTCAGGGTGACAGAAACAGAGTTCAGCGCCGTCCAGGCCGGGCTTCCTCTGTGTTCATTTCTGGTGGTCACAGAGAACGGCTCGGAAGAATTGTCGCAGGGCTGGACGACGGTATAATTGCATTCGCCTTGGAAGTGGTAGAGTCTCCCGTCAAAGGTGACGTAGTGAGGGTCCCCGTAGATGTGGCAGGTGGCGGTGTCTGGCGGGTAGCATCCCAGGATTCCCTTCTGCACCTTGCAGATGCGGTCCGCTTCACACGTCTCGTTACTGCAAGTGACAGTGCCGTTCTCAGCGCACGTGCATTTGCCCTTGCAGTCGGTTTGCCAGAAGGTTTCGTCTTTCTGTCAGGGACAACCCAATAAAGACCCTGTTAAGAGCCCAGGTTCACCCGCACGAGGAAACGACCCCGAATCCCACACCGCGCCCTGAACACACCTTATAATATTTGCCCTGATGGAGGCAGCCACAGTCCCTGATGGGGACGCACTGCTCCCCGCTGAGAACGAAGCCGGTGTTGCACTCGCAGCCCTCCACGCAGGGCTTGCTGCAGTTGCTTGGGGCCATGGGGTCGAAGCAGGTGGCAGGACAAGCACTGGTGTATGGATTGTAATGACTGTTGCCAGGGCACGGGAGTGCTGGAAAACACACACAGGAGGCACTAACTCATGGCCCTGATGCACAGCACCGCCTAGACCAGGCCATCGGGCTTTCGCTAAAAACCCTAAACCCCAGGACACCCTAAGAGCGAAGAACCCCAGAGTCACTATTTCAGGCCCAGGACACGCAAGAACAATTCGGTTCCAGTAAAGAGGGACGTAAAACCGAGCAACTCCGTCCACTTCCCCTTAGCTATGGGAGCCTTCCATAACATAACGAACCAACTTCATACGTCTCCATGCCGTGCCTAATTCTTCCGGGGACATCTCCACCCATTCCCCTGCAGAGTCATTAGAAAGACCTTATGGATGTACTAAGCATGGACCCTTGGCTATCTCTGACCTCAAGAGGAGGTGGAAAACACATTTGGCAGAGTCAGGCCTGACGGCTGCTGCCTTTTCTATGGGTTGACCAAAGACGGGGGACTTTCTTTCCTGCCAACAGCGTGTCATATTTCCGAGAAGAGGCATCAACTGTAAGCAGGGCGTGACACAGGTATGGGGGACACCCTCGAGAACACCAGAGGGTTGCTCAGACATTGGATTCCCTGCAGATACTCACGGCAGAAGGTGGTGTTTCTCCAGCGAGGCAGCATCACCCCGGCCCCCTGACAGGCAGCCGCGTAGGCCTCCAGAGCGCCACACAGCTGCTGCTGGCTGCCGTTCAGGGCACACAGGTCAAACACGCAGCTTTCCGCGAAGCTCTCGGGGTTGATCACCGAGTGACAGGCCACAAAGGCCCCCACCTGGCTGGTCATTATGCCGCAGTACTGCGCGCTCTGGTAGAGCCTCTCCTGCTCTGCAGTGCACGGCGGGGGAGGTGTGGCGGTGGGGGGCGGGATACTGCAGGAGGGGTCGCCGTCCTCCACTTTCCAGCTCTCTCCCAGCTCGTTGGAGTTGGCAGCTTGCTGTCCGTCCGGCTTCATGTACTCGTCGTCTCTGCGCCCGTTGAAGTTCCCGCACATGCCGCAGGTCCGGCTGGAGTAGGTGGAGGGCACCTTCACCTCCACTGAGTGGTCCGTGTCGTAGGACACGCTCAGCCCAAAGTCTGTCTCCAGGACCGTGTAGCGCCCGCTGCGGCTCACTTGGACAGAGCGTCCCACTGTTCTCACCGGGAGGGTTGTCCACTCTCCATTCACCTAAGGGGAAGGAAAGGGAAG
>NW_005842408.1:2434-8037 GCF_000455745.1 Alligator sinensis | reverse complement strand
CGCGCTTTGGTAGAGCCTGTCCTGCTCTGCAGTGCACGGCGGGGGAGGTGTGGCGGTGGGGGGCGGGATACTGCAGGAGGGGTCGCCGTCCTCCACTTTCCAGCTCTCTCCCAGCTCGTTGGAGTTGGCAGCTTGCTGTCCGTCCGGCTTCATGTACTCGTCGTCTCTGCGCCCGTTGAAGTTCCCGCACATGCCGCAGGTCCGGCTGGAGTAGGTGGAGGGCACCTTCACCTCCACTGAGTGGTCCGTGTCGTAGGACACGCTCAGCCCAAAGTCTGTCTCCAGGACCGTGTAGCGCCCGCTGCGGCTCACTTGGACAGAGCGTCCCACTGTTCTCACCGGGAGGGTTGTCCACTCTCCATTCACCTAAGGGGAAGGAAAGGGAAGTTGCCTTCTTCTTTTCCCCAGTGATGACCTAAGACACTTGTCTGGGAGACCAGAGGAAGAAAGCAGGATCTGGCCACTCCAGCTGTTACCATGCACGAGTTTGAGGGCCATTTCCATTTTCTACTCAGCTCTGAGCATGTTACACCATGAAACACCTACTCGGTCGTACTGGGTCCCTGGGCCCTGGACAAAGGGAAATACAGCAGCTTTGGGCATAAAGGACTCAGTGGGAGAGCCAGGAGTATCTAAGGACTACCGCCAGTCAACGGCTTCAACAAACAGGAACATGAATGGGCATGAAGAAATGCATGAGAGCTTCCTGCATGTCCCAGTGGCCCCTGTGGAAGCCCTGCCACTTACCAGCACTTGGCTGCGATTGTTCCTGATGATTTCTATGCGCAGCCCGTAGACCTCGACTCGCACCCTCTGCACGTAGGACACCCAGGGGTTCCCGCGATGCTCATTCTTGGCCTCCACGTTGAAGAGGGGCAGGGTGCTGTTGCTGCCACACACCTTGGCCAGCGTGTAGGTGCAGGTGCCCATGAAGTGGTGAGTTGCCTTGTCAAAAGTGTTGTAGTGCGGGTCGTTGTGCACTCGGCAGATGCCGTAGGTGTCGGGGTAGCAGCCAGGGATGCCGTTCTGCACCCCGCAGTAATAGTCCCGGGGGCAGGAGGCCACAGCACATGTCAGCTTGCTGCCTGCAGCGGGACATCTGCATTTCTTGGAGCAGGTATCGTCAGTCCAGAACTCAGAGCCAACAGGGTAGTGACGGTCTTCGTGCCAGCACCCGCACTGCCCGCTGGGGACACACTGGTCATTGTAGAGCAGGTACCCGCTGTCGCACACACACCCTTCCACACACGGCTGGCCGCAAGTGGATGGAGCCAGGGGACGGGCACGGGTTGCGGGGCAGGCGGTCATACATGGCTCGTAGTGACTGTTGGCAGGACACTGGATCGCTGCGGGAAACAAGAGAAATATATCAAGAGCTATTGTGCTAATGGACTCTCCTGGCCACCTGATCAACCCTGGACATGGCATTTGCAGTTTCATCTGAATCCATCTTTATGTCTACTTATGGACCGTGATGACATCAGTTCTGTGGCCTGAGCACCCCATATTCACACCAGTCTCCCTATGGTTCAGTGCAATGGCAAGAGACCAGGATAAAACATAACCATTCAAGGTAAGAGCCTGTCCTTGGAAGCCTTGGAGGTTACTGTGTCCAACCCTTCCTCACGCACACCTGCTACCTATAAGTTTCATGGGAGCTGAGAAACATGGAAGAGGCCCTGGGCATTTGTTTCCTGACTCACGGCAGAAGGTGGCGTTCCTCCAGGCAGTGACGGTGACTCCCAGGGACTGGCAGGCGTCCGCGTACGACTGCAGGCTCCGGCACAGGGCCCCGGGCTCCAGTTGCAGCGCACACAGGTCGTAGGCACAGTTGTTGAAGTATGCGTCAGGGCGGAGCACACCGTGGCACTGCTTGAACGGGCCGGTCCCCTCCTTGAGGAGCCCGCAGAATTGACTGCTCCCAATCAGCTGCTGGGTGGTCTGGTTGCATATAGGGGGCTTATCTACTGCTGGAGGGCAACTGAGAAAAAACCAAAGAGAGAGGCGGCTCAGGTTGGTGCAGGGCTTTCCTTGTACAGTGCACACTGCCTAGATGGCACCAAGGTTGCCGGCAGCATTACCTACCTGCTGTGGTTGGAGACCTGCCAGCTGTTGCCCAGGCTGGTCGAGTCCGGCTCCATCCCGCCCTGGGGATTCAGGAAGTCGTCCGCTGGGTTCTCGTTGTAGTTCCCGCACATCCCGCACACCTGTCCTTTGAACGTGATCGGCAGCGTCACCTCCACGCGATGGTTCCCATCAAATCTCACTCTCAGGCCGAAATTTTCTGTCACCTCACCGTACATGCCGCTGGAGGAGACTGTCAGACCTCTGGATGGCTCCAAGGGCAGAATCTCCCGCTTCCCGTCCACCTGGGAAGCAGGAAGGGCACCGGGGTTGGAACCGGCAGGCTAACAGGCACCTCCCTCCTCACCCTCTCCCATCACTTGGATCTCACCGTCACCACTCTGCCCTGCTCTAAAGTGATCCTGTGGCCGTACACATCCACCGCTATGTCACGAACGTAGGACACATGCGTGTAGCCTCCGCGGTGCTCGTTGGTGGCCTCCACGTTGAAGTTGGGCAGTGTGCTGTTGGGCGCGCACAGCTTAGACAGGGTGTAGGTGCAGTTCCCCATGAAGTGGTGCATTTGCTTGTCAAAGGTGAGGTAGTGAGGGTCTCCCTCCGCCACGCAGGACTCTGCAGGGCACAGCACACAACACGCCCCAGGGATTAAACCTATACCACCACAGCCTGTCCCTTGCTACCCATGGAGTCACCAGCTTGTCGGCAGCCACCCTTATCTTAAGCCTTTCACCCTGCAGCACCCGGCACCGCTCCAGGACTTCCCATGTCTCCTGCTTGCGCAGAGCCTTAGCTGGGATTTAGGCATCTTTTAGCATATTTCCAACACACACGGTCACATTCTGACCCCACAGATGAGTACTTTGCACTCTAACCCAACCGTTACAGATAGCCCGAGCATTAGTGATGCAGCCCAGTGTGCTGAGGGTCTTCTTAGCGACGTGTTCCTGAAATTAATTCACCTGAAATCACGGGGGCTGTAGACGGAGTCGTGGTGCTTGGGATGGTGGTCGTTGTAGGTGTTGACACGCAGTCGCCTGCAATGAAATGATGCTACTGAGACTTGCCAAGAGTTATGTGACCTGCTGGCAATGACTGAAGTGCTGAATACAGTGACCTGTCGGCACCACATGGGCACTCAGGTCCTCTCAGGAGAGACCCCCTACCTGGGCAACATCTCTGCTCCAGAGAGACATCATCCACTGCTACATCACTGCGGAAATCTTCACCTCGCTCACCCTCCAGGAGGATCTAGGACAAGGGCAGGATCCATACTGAGCTGGCTGCCTACCAGTCACTTGGCTGCTTTCCTAGGGGGTGCCCCAAATGTCACCTACCTTCATGTTTCCTGTGCTGTACACAGTGATCTGTGCTTTGTTCCACCTATCACCCTTGTTGCCAGACTCCTTCCATAGCAGCTCCCGTGCACCATCCCTGATGACATACACTCGCAGGGCCATGTTTTGGGCCACTCCGTACATGTGGTACCAGAAGTGGAAGCAGAGTTGTCCTTGGGGAGCGCACACTGGACTGACCAAGCCAGCCACATCTCCAGCCCTGGCCTCGCTTCCATGCAGGTAGATGAAGTAACCGGCTGAAAGCAGAAGGAAGGCACAGAGTCTCAACAAGGCTGCATGACCCAAGACCTCAGGACAATGTCTAGAGGCCCTTTAAATGCGAAAGGGTAGTGTATCCTCTAGTCAAGCCCAAGGGACGAAGAATTCTGCTTCAACCGGCTAAGGGGAGAAGATGCTGTTCAACGACACTAAAAACACTGCCATCACCTAGTGTCCCTTTGGGACACATAATTCGTTTCTCTTGACTCTTCTATATGTCCCAGGTGGAGGCAACACAGGCATGACTGTCATGACATGTAATGAGCCTTCCCCTTACAGCTGTTCTTGAAATCTTGGCTGGTCAACACCTGACTTCTCTTTACCAAACCTGTCTATGCAGGGTGCTATGAGAAGGAGCTGTTGTCCTACCTCCCGTAGTGTGGTCAAAGGAAGGGCCTGTGTTCGGGGAGGGTGTTGGCCCCCTGTGCCGTGTCCAGTTAAGGTTGTCAGACGCCAACTGCTCCCAATTACAGAAGTTTGTGTCGAACGAGCAGGACAAGTCACAGGGTGGTTCTGGAGCTGGAACGAGAACAGAACGCAGATGATAGGTTTAGGATCTACCCGAGGGAGTCTTTCCACTGCCTCCAGACAGACTATTCCAGTACAGCACTGGCTTTGTTGTTGGCATGTCCGGAGGAGTGGGTTTTGGATGCATCACCAAGTGAGTTTGGGGCGGCGGGGTGAGAAGTGATGTCTGACAAAACCCATAGGAAGTGAGGAAATGGGCCGTGCTCGTGTATATGTTTGTAAGGCACATATCTCTGTGTGACAGGTAGATGTTATTGTACGTATGGCGTGAATAAGAAATAGTTCAGTACTGTACCAAAGCGGTGCAGGGCCCACCAAGTCCCAGAAAAGAGATAAATGTGACAGCTTAATTCTGAATTAAACAGCAAGGAAAGAGATCAAGCCAAAAGTCTCAGAGGAAGGCAGAGCGCATAACAGTGAAGAACGGATCGGCAATCCCATGGAGAAGAGAACAGCGAAGGAAGCAACACTCTCCCCGTTGGAATAGGGACGTTTCATTGAGGGCACGCGGCACCTCTTGTTTCAGTGCAGAGTCAGAGACGACTGGGCATCAGGCTAGCACTCTACCCCCTCCCCCGTGTGCTCTTGGCTGTACAAAAATTAATTTTCCCCACAGTGCCCATGTTGCTTCATTTATCAATGCCAACTGACAGCACTTTCATTAGCATGCTGACAGTATTACTCCTACTAGTGCCCCACTACTTTTGCAGACAGAGGGTTGCACATGCATCAGAAGTGGAAGGGGAAATGGAAGAAAGTGTGGGAAGGATGGCTGGTTTGGGGAAGCTATAGGGAGATGGGGCAGGAAGTATTGTTTTAGGGCTGGGGGGAAGGGCTGTGAAAGACCCTTCTGCCTCCCAAACTAAATCCACTGCTTCAGCTCAGGTCTGGGCAGCCACTTCCATGGGTTTCAGTGCAGCACTTATTTAACAAGTGCATTTTCATCCTCCTCTGCTGGTGAGAACATAGAAGTGTAAGAGGGTGACCAGCAGAGACAGGCCATATAGCAGGGCCTGGGCTGTTACTGTTGAAAGCCCTGGCTCCAACCAGCCTAACAGGGGCTTAGATGTTGGCAGTGAGAAACCTGGAGGTTGGAGGAGCACAGCCACAAAGATGAATAAATAAGTAACATCCAGGGCAACACATGATAAAGAACTGGATTGATCTGAAGTCAATGGGACAGTCTGCAAGGGCAACTGCTCAGCAGCTTACAGCCTCCCCAAACCAAGCAGAATTTCAAAGCTGGTGTGACTAGTCATATCGAAAATCCCAAACCAAAAAGGCTACTTCTTGGGCCTTACTGATGGCCTAGTGTCTGCAACAGAACAACAGCATAGATATGGGCTGTGCCACACACGCCCTGCTTGCAGAGAGCAG
>NW_005842408.1:0-2419 GCF_000455745.1 Alligator sinensis | reverse complement strand
GAGGAGGGAGGAATGGGCCCCCGTGTCCCCGCCCCACCAAAGCCGCTGGAAACAGAATGGAAAACAGACGCTGGGGATGAAAGAGGCTCTCCATCTCCTGGCACAACATCCTGGACAGGCCAGGCCTGCAGTCCTGCAGGCACTGCACTGTGCAGCCAGTGGGAGCTCGTGCTGCAGGCAACTGCCAGCAGGAGCTGAGTGGCGCTGCCCCGGGAATCGTAGGCAGTGCCAGACAGCTCCATGGCCTGTGCCTACAAGATGTTGGTGCCCAGCCATATGACTCGGGCATGATGAGCAGCTGTTTCTTCACGGGACAGCAGTGTGTTCTGGACTGCAGATCCCGTCCCAAGGGTAAAGACCTCCCAGGAGTGGGAATCTCCAAGTGAACGTATCGTACATATGGATGACACAAAATCCTGCCCCCAGAATGCACTGTGAGAATGTTACGGGGATCTTGTGTCATTCCCTGGTAGGGCACGAGTTCTGCTTCACCACAAGAAGGGGGGAAGCCCTGTGAAACCTGAAACCCTCATCCTGCCCCATCACACGGCAGGTCCAGGTTCAGCACGCAGGCTTTCCCCAGCAAGAGAGGCAAGTTACCGCAGACAGTGTCCACGCTCCAGTCTCCCAAGGTGATGCCAGCCATCGCACAGGCAGCAGCGTAGGCCTCCAGGTCATTGCAGAACTGCTCCAAGCTGCCATCGGTGGCGCATTGGTCATAGACACAACTCTGCACGTACAGGTGTGCTGGAACAGCAGAGTGGCATGTGGAGAATGGGCCGTCCCATGCGGTGAGGATGCTGCATTTCACCTTAGCAGCTTCTTGCTCCGAGGGAGTACATGTGGCAGGTGGAGGAACAGTCTGGTTGCATCTAAAAGAGGTACAGAGACCAGCGTGGGCCTGGGGGTGCATGCTGGGGACTGCAGTGACCAGAACACACCTGCATGGACCTCAAGGATCAGACAAGATGCCCTTGAAGCCTGTGGATAAAGGCCGATGCAATGTCAGAAACTAGGAGGAGTGATCACCCAAAGGCTTTGCTCTGTTTTTATTCCGGGGGTTTCTGAGACATTCTCCTGAGATCTCAAAGCCATCCAGCTGGAAACAAAAGGAAACTGCTAGAGGACGTAGGGTGCCTACATTTATGGGTGTTTGCACCTGGAGCCCATCCCACAGATGGGTGCATGAACTGGGGGGAGAGAATAGAGCATGAAGGGCACTGGCACAGGGACTAACCCAGGAACTGTCAGCAGAGCATGGAAATGATGACTTGCACCAGCATGGTCACTCACATTTGCCATTGTCTAGAATTCAGACTTTCTACTAAGAAACGAGAAAGCCAGCTCTCCTTGAACCAGGAAGCAGAAGGGCCTCTATGAAAGTAGGATGCCTGTGAGGGTGGGTCTGGCACTGGGACTAGGAAAGCCCTCTCCAGAAATCACTTCTGCAGAAAGAGGCATCATAGAGAAGACACGGCCCAGTCGGGCTGTTCCCCACGGCTAGGCCAAGCCCTGCCTAGAAGGCCCTTGGAAGGAATGGTTACTCAGGTAGCACTCACGGCCAATCCGCATCGGGCACCCGCCAGCTGGCCCCGAAGTCATTGCCATCAGTCACCACCACCCCGTCGGGTCTCATGAAGTCGTCCTCTGGATTCCCAGTGTAGGTCCCACATAGGCCACACACACTTCCCCGGTGCTTCTCGCTCACGCGCACAAGCAGCTCGTGGTCCCCATTGAAGAGCAGCTGCACGCCCAGCGGGGTTGTGACTTGCACATGGGCTCCCACTAGGGCAACGGAGACTCCGAGGAGAGGACTGGCCGGGGGAGTGATCAGAGCACGGTTAATCTGAATGGGAGAGGAGCACAGAGAGAGAAAGGCAGTGAAACCAGGGAAGCTCTACAGGATGAAGAGCCTTCTTCCTTTCTGCGCTCAGTGTGGGGCCCTTAGGTATCTGCTGTGGCCACAGCGGGAAATGGAGTGGGACGTATGTGGGAGTTGCACAGCAGCATCGCAGTGCACCACAGGCAACACTAGGCTGCTGCCCCTGTCTGAAAGAAGAGGGAGGGCACTTACGTAGACCAGCTTGCCCTTCCTGAGGACGATGTGGAGGCCATCCATGCTGAACGCGACCGAGTTGATGGCCGTCCAGACAGGGCTGCCCCGGTGCTCATTGCGGGTGGTGACCGCGAAGTGGGCAGAGGAGTTGCCGCAGCTCTGCACCACGGTGTAGTTGCAGGCCCCCTGGAAGTGGTGCAGCTTTCCATCAAAGGTGGTGTAGTGGGGGTCACCGTAGATGTGGCAGGTAGCAGAGCCAGCTGTGAAGCACCCCCGCTGGCCATCCCGCAGTTTGCAGACCTCCTCGGGACCACAGGAGAAGGCACTGCAGTTCATCTGCCCGCTGCCCAGGCACTCGCACCG
>NW_005842407.1:1380565-1381118 GCF_000455745.1 Alligator sinensis | reverse complement strand
CCATGCGTCGGCAATGTGGAGGTGACACTGCATCCGGACCCTGGGCAACATTTTGTCCACTCCTGGATTAAGTTCACAGTGGGTAACCCGGTATAGAAGCACACACATGTGCATGCTTGAAAACAAAGCTGTTTTAAGATGAATGATATAAATCAATAACATACACTGTTCTATGTTTGACTGGTAAACAGAGATGTCAAAGAACTGCAGTGGAAAGAAAGGAGCAGAACCACAGAGTTTTGGGTGCTCATTTAGTTGTTTGGGACTAACTAGCATGAAGGTAAGAATTAAACAGCGTATCTTAAAGGTTAGATAGGTCTGTTTTGCTCATGTCCATTTATGTCCTTGGGAAGCTATACTGTATTCCACATTAATTGGAGGTTCCTGAGGCGTGATGGTTTTGTGCCTAGGTGTATGGCATTGCGGTAGTGCAGTTTGGAAATGTCCGAGTTACCTAAAACTGTGGCTAGATTGTCACCTGCCAAGATAGGATGGGATGGGATTTCCTAGATGATCTTAAATGATGTAATTCAGAATGCTACAGGAAAACTTG
>NW_005842407.1:1371718-1380539 GCF_000455745.1 Alligator sinensis | reverse complement strand
CTAGTGGTATTTACATAGCCAAGTAATGTGTGTGATTTTTGTCACTTAGGCACTGTTCAGACTTTGCTTCTGCCTATAGCCAGGATTACAAAGATGGGAGAGGAGGAGAGTGCTTCTGTGTTTTAGTCCCATAGTCTAAGGGTTAGGGCACTGGCCAGGAAGTAGAAGCCCTTGGTTCTAGGTGTCCCTCAACCCCGGGGGTGGGGGTTGAATTTGACGAGGCTGAAGTTGGTTGTTTATTCCTGGTTCCCTGTTCCTTATTCCCAGTTCCTTACTCCTTATTCCTGGTTCCCAGTTCCTTTACAAAGCTAATCTAGACCCAATAAAAGCTTGTTATTAATGAATTACAAATCCTAAAGAGAGAATTTCATTAGTTATGCATATGTACTAATTAATATGTAAAATAATTTCCCACATCAAGTACAGAGGCCTAAATGAAGCTCAGATTAGGATGTGATTATGGGGCAAAATACTTCTTAGGCCACCCCAGACTTCCTCTCGATGCCACCTGGGGACTGTCCCAAAGAACCCTGACCACAGTCCTGCCCGGCCCAAAGCACAGTTTGGCCGTGTCAGGCTGCCAACTGATAGCCCCTATGCCCGCTCTACTAAGTATAATGGCTCAAATAAGGAACAGGTTTTTGGGCTAGCATTATGGCTAAAAATTGTTTGGGCCACCCACCAGAATATCTCTGCGCCACCAAGGGACTCCCGCAGACGCATCTGACCAGAGACATGCTGGCCCCAAAGCATGGTTTGGTCGTGCCAGACTGCCAACTGTCAGGACCGCTGCCACTGTGATAAGTATATAGACCCGAATAATGAACTAGAATCTGGGCTGTGATTTATAGCTAGAAATCCTTCTTGGGACACCCCATGCCATGCCTCTGTGGCACCGGGGGACTGTCCTGGACATCTCTGACCAGAGACCTGACCAGCCCAAAGCACGGTTTGGCTGAGCCAGGCTGCCAGTTGACAGCACTCCAGCCCCTGTGCTAAGTATATGGGTTTGAATTAGATATTGGTTTCTTGGGTGGGATTAGAGATGGAAATGCTTCTTGGGCCACCCCACACTATGACTCTGTGGCATCAGGACACTCTCCTGGACATCTCTGACCAGCATCTTGCCCACCCAAAGCGTGGCTCGGCCATGCCAGGCTGCCAACTGACAGCCCCCCACTCCCACTGTACTAAATGCATTGGCTTGAATAAGGAATTGGCTTTTGGGCTGGGATTATACTTAGAAATCCTTTTTGGGCCATGCTGTGACACACCTCTGTGCCACCAGGGAACTCTGCTGGACATCTCTGACAAGAGACTTGCCTGGCCCAAAACACGGTTTGTCTCTGCCAGGGTACTAACTGACAGCCCCCCAGCCACTGTGCTAAATATATGGACCTAAATAATGTCCTCTCCCCTCCAGTGCTTCGGGTCTGACCCCATCCCCCTCCCCACTTTGGATCCAAGCCCAATCCCCTCCTTCCTCCCACCACTTCAGTTAGATCCCACTCCCACCCCCTCCCCGCCACTTCAGGTCTGACCCTGCTCCCCTCCTCCCTCCCCAGCCACTTTGGGTCTGCCTGCCCCCCATCTCCCCCTGGCTGCTGGTTGTTCTGGGGGGCATCCAGGATGGGCAGCCAGTGCAATACCCCATTTGCCCTCAGGCAGGGAGGCCGGGGGCCCTTGGGCGGCTGGGGCACATTCCCCACCGCCAAAATTCCCCGGCAGCGGTGCAAACTTGGGCCCATGCAATGTGTGCCACCCAGCCAATAGCCACCCGCCCTCTTGGGGGTGCACGCGCAGTTGGCTAGAAGCATTATGGACAGTCAGACATACAGACAGACACACAGACAGACAGACTAAGCCTTTTATTATATTAGTGGGCTGGGGGGGGGAGTGGGGCTGCAGTTAGCAGCATGGCATGAAGAAACCATGCTCTGGGCCGGGCAAGACTCTGGTCAGGGATGTCCAGGGCAGTCTACCGGTGCCACAGACTCATAGTGTGGGGTGGCCAAGAAGGATTTCCATCTCTAATCCCAGCTCAGAAAGAGTTCCTCATTAAAGCCATTGTCCTTAGTACAGTTGCTGGGAGGAGTGGTGGGGGAGGCGGGGAGAGGCTCTGAGTTGGCAGCGTGGCAGAGCCAAACCCTGCTTTGGGCCAGACAATACTCTGGACAGGGATGCCTGGGAGAGTCACCCAGTGCCACAGAGTCAGAGTGGGGTGGTCCAACAAGGACTTCGTCTCTAATCCCGGCCCAAAAAACAGTGCCTTATTCAAGCCATTTTACTTAGAACAGTGCCTGGGGTGCTGTCAGATAGCAGCTGGGCATGGCCAAAGCGCCTTTTGGGCCAAGCAAGTCTCTGGTCAGAGACGTCCATGAGAGTCCTCCGGTGGCACAGAGGTATGCCATGGGGTGACTCAAGAAGGATTTCTAGCTGTAATCCTAGCCCAAAAGCCTGTTTCTTCCTCAGGTTCACATACTTAGCACAGTGGCTGGGGTACTGTCAGTTGGCAGCCTGGCACAGCCAAACCATGCTTTGGGTCAGGCAAGTCTCCAGTTAGATACGTTCATGAGTGTCCCCTGGTGGCACAGAGATGTAGTCTGTGGTGGCCCAAGAAGGATTTCTAGCTATAATCCCAGCCCAAACCCAGTTCCTTATTCAAGCCCCATTATACTTAGTAGAGTGGGCGTGGGGGCTGTCAGTTGGTAGCCTGGCACGGCCAAACTGTGCTTTGGGCCGCGCAGGACTGCGGTCAGGGTTCTTTGGGACAGTCCTCCAGTGGCATAGACAGGAAGTTTGGGGTGGCCCAAGAAGTATTTTGCCCCATAATCGCTTCCTAATCTGAGCTTCATTTCGGGTTCTGTATTTGATGTTGGATATTATTTTACATGTTAATTAGTATATCTACCTTGCTAATGAAGTGCTCTCTCTTTAGAATGTGTAATTCATTAATAACAAGCTTTTATTGGATCTAGATTAGCTTTTGAAAAAGGAAGCAGGAACCGGGAATAAGAAACCGGGAACAAGGAATAAGGAACTGGGAATAAGGAACCAACTTCAGGCTCATTGAAAGATAAAAATATTTCAGGCTCATTGAATTTGCACCTCTCATTTCCCAAGAAATGGCCAACAATTTAACCGGCCTGCTCTTGAAGCTGCCCCACTGGGCAACTCAGGCCTACTCCTGAAGCTGCCCCACTGGGCACCTATGAGGTGGCATAGGTTAGTGACATGGTCACATGCTCTGGAAGGGAAGAAGTTCCAGCCCCAGATCCCCCACAGATTTTCTGCACTTTGCATTTCATATTCATTGGATAACATGGAGAACTAGCAACAGGATGGTGTCTGCCCCACTGGTGACATTCTCTTGATGTCCTGCTATCTTCCAGAAATTGTCAAGTTAGCACTACTAATGTACTTTCTATCCCATGTCCTGACCAAACTGTATTACACTGGGTGGTTCTTGTTTTGTTTCCTTCCTTCAGTATTTGCTTCAGTTTCTACTGGTCTGTAGTTTGCTCAGGAACAGAAGGTTTGATCTTGGGTGGGTGGCTGGTGGTTATATCCGGCTTATCCAGTATGGAATTCTTTGCTCTTGGTTAGACTACAGTGTGCTTGAAGGAGAGGTGGAAAAATCTCTTCAGTGAGCCTGAATATTCAGCTTTAAAATTTCCCGAAGGTCTCACTGGCACAGGCCCCCATCAGGGAGATGATTCCCTGTAAGCCAACCCTGCCTTCAGTGGGGCACCATGCAGTGCAGGGATCCACCCACAGCCTCTCGCATGATAAGGGCTCTGCAGCTCTAGGAACCTTGTCTACAGTGTTGCTACTTCAGGGACTGTAAATATGTTTTTAATTTCTTTAGGTTACATTAGACCTAAGAAGGGACTTCTAGTCATCTTATTGTGCATGTTATTTTTTAAACATCTTTTTAAACTTCAATGGCTAATTTTTATTTAGATGAAAGGAAGGGACTTTGTAAAGTCATCTCCCAACCTGAAATATTTCTATTAAGATGTAAAAATGAATATACAGTAGAAATGGCAAATTTCTTGTGTGGCAAGAGATTCATTTTATTTTGATTTTTTTGTTATGGCTCATGGACTGGAGCATAAACTTCATTCACTAATTTTACAACTAAATTCATACCCATGTCAGTGTGAGGTTTGCACAGAAATCAATGCAGGACATGGTTTCTGTGCAGTTACCAAAGGTGTAGTTGTAATGATAGGTGCACATTCACTTCCCTTTAGTACCACTGGTATTTTTCCCCTTTCTTTTCTTTGTCTTTCCTTACTTCACTTTCCCTGTTCCTTTAGCCTTCCCGATATTTGAGTATCTCCTGTCTTTCCTTAGTGTTTTTCTCCTTCAGCAGCTTTTGACTGCTTAGTGGTCATGAGTATCTTCCACAAGGCCTTCGATGAAATAGCAATGAAATGGTTAGTGGTTAATTTAACTGAGATGGTTAAAGTGTCATCTGATGGAGTTATAGAAAACTGTGGTCTGTTAGCCAGTGTGGATGAATTCACCATAATTCTGATTCTCTACTAGTGCTGCCCCCCCTCTCCCCGCCTCTCTCAATTATTAACTCTGTATAAGTGATCACTACTTGATAATTCATGCAGATTTACATTCCCCTGGGAATCGTACATTAATTAGGGCTGACTATAAGCAGTGTGGGGGAGTTTCTAGTTCTCGGGGCCATTGTTTCAGGCTTCCTGTACACACATACCTGTCTTTATTGCTTAAATATTACTTGCATCCTATTCCTTGCATCTCATTTACATCCCTGTTTCTCAGTGTGATAATCCTAAATTCACCACTTTTCTTTCAGATAAGCGGTCATTCCTACAGGACTTTAAGAGCCCAGAAAGGAAGAGCAACTGCATCTACATTGTCAGTATAATTCTGCTCCTTCTCATCATTTGGGTCTTAGCAATTGCACTAGGTAAGTTTTTTTGATTATTGGGAAGAGCTGGAGTAATACTCTGTTACAGGGGTCAGAAACATTTCTGGTCAGGGTGCTAAAAATGCATGCAACCTTGACTTATAAGGTGTTGGCATGCCAGGGACACCTGACAGGGCAGCTGTGAGGGCCTGATCCTTGTCGTGGCAGCGCACCCCGACCCCTTCCCCACCATTTGCCCTGAAGCATACATTCCAAGCAAAAAACCCGTGTGTGCCAGGAGTTGGCTACACCTATTACCTTCTTTTAAATATATATTTTTATCTCTAATTGACACTCCTAAGCTTTGTGCAGGTAAATAGTAAAATTATTCTCCACTGTTACATGATGTGCAAGGAGCTAAAATTACCCATGTCTTCACTTCTTGATCCCTCTGCAGTCCTAATAGACTTTTACTTGAACAGCAATGTAAAATAGTGTCACCCAGAAATGCTATTGTGGTTAAATGCTCATTTACTGTCATTTTAATTATGTTTTAATTCCTAGTTTTGAAACAGCTCATGTTCATTCTGCCCTGGTGAAATTCCATTAAAGGTGCTATTGGGATAGGCCTGAAAATGCCATTTACACTAAAGGGAAGGCAGAGGGGAAATCAGCCAAAGAGATTGGTTCCCAACCAGTATTGTTTTGTTGCTTTTTATTTTTTGCTTTATTTTCTTAATCCCCCTTTTTGACCCAAGGGGCCAGCCAAATTCACGGGTTGTCGTGGTTAGCTGAACAACCTGCAGGTCCCTGCAGATTGGAACACGAGTTTAACTGGGGATCATTTGCAAGGTAACACCATGAAGCTCTGTGTTCTTGGAGGATTTGGGGATGGCTCTGAGCACGTGCTGCACCACATGGCTGCAAACAGCAGCACCGAGCAGACCACTCTTCTAATGAAGATCCAAGTTCTTGCAATCCAAATGGAGTTACTTTATAACTGCACAGAGCTGTCTGCATGAAACACGGTGGCAGCAGATGAGAACCACAGTGAAGAATGTGTGATTTGAAGCATCACCCACACAGGGAAGAAAGCAGGCAGCATGGAGGGCCTCAGACCCCTTGCATATTTGGATTTCTATCAAGAAACCTGGGAGCAGCATGGAAGCACTGGAAGGAAGAGCTAAACATACACATGGCTGACTGCTGGACAAGATGAGAAAATAAAGATAAATCTTTCTCATTACCTCATTGGGACAAAGGGCATAGAAGTGAATGCAACACTTCTGAGGGGCCTAATATGTCAGAGCAGCTGAGGAGGGCTTTTGATAAGTAAACATTAAGTTAAAAGTGAGACTGTGGAAAGGTACTCTTTTGGGCAGGGGGTGGCTTTTGAGGTGGGGGGTTGCACAGTGGGTTGTTTTTTTTTAAACCGGGAATCAGGATTTAGAAGAGGAATAGATAATTATGTTACAGAGCTGAAAACATTGGCATCCAGTATAATTTGGGGACCATAACAAACTCTCTTATTAGAGACAGAATGATTTGTGGGACATCTGATCCTATCCTAGGGAAGAGATTGTTTAGAGAGGCTGATCTGCCTCTGGGCAAGTGTCCAAATTTTACAAGCAGCTGAATCAGTTAAGGGAAGAATCACAACAATTGCTGGTGTAGAACAAATACACAGGGTCAATATGAAGAGACCCGGGAGCCAGAACAAAGATGGGACTACTGAAAATGTGGTCCCCAGGGTCCAGTGCTGGTACTAAGGGAAACAGGATGTAAGACAGAAGAAGTGCCTAACATATGGCAAAGATGCCTTAGCTTTGGGACACAAAAACAGGTTTTGTGTCCCAATGCTGCAACATCCGCAAAAGAAATAAAGCCAGAATATAAACAGTAAGGGAGGACACTGAAATGTTTGATAAGTGAGGTGAAGACTTTTCTGTGACTTTAGGAGTTTGAAATACTCTGAACATGCATACTCTACAGAAGAAAGCTGATAAACTGTCATCTGCTATATTTGCAGCTCTGCTAATGAACCAGCAATCAGTCAGATTTCAGCTTGATGGTGGAACCAGATGCAAATTCCTACACAACTACTCTCAACAGTGAAATCCAATTGGAGAGGTGTGAGCAAATGTAGAGGGACCTACTTAAATTGTGGTTTTGCGATTTGCATGGAAACTATGAAAAACGGCATTTGCTGCGATTACCACGAAAAATACATTTCCCACAATTTTGTGTGGAATCAGTGGAAAAAATAAAATAAAATAAAAGCTTAGCAGAATACAAAGAAAGCATGGCAATTCCTGCAGGCATTGAGCAGGTGGGTTGAGAGAGTGCTACTGTAGACGCTGAGCTGGTGACATAGACACAGTGAAGGCTCTAGTCAGGAAAGTGAAAGAGTTTTGACCCCTTCTTTTAAGAAGCCACATGCAATGCTGCAATCTGAAGATGCTGAATGAAAAGAAATCCAAGAAAGCTAATTACATTTCAGCTCAGAACCATGTAAGGAAGCTCCCTGTAGGAACCTTGCATGGAGATGGTGGTAAATTATTTTGTTCACTGTGGATCGTGACCCCGGATGCATCGAGGAAAAACAGCACTGATTGGCATTTAGAGTCTGAATTGCATATAAAACAAAAGGCTGCTGCAGAGCCTGAAGGTTAGAGCAAGAAACAAAGAACTATGTCCTCAATCTTTAACAGAACCACTGAAAGCAGTTTGACAAGAAGAAAGGCTACATTCGCACTAGTGGAGGCATTCATGGCCGACAGCATTCCTCTGGAGAAAACTGATAACCAGGGCTGTCCCGTCCTATCCTTTGAAATCTGAGGCTGCAGTAGGCCTCCGCAACCAAGGCCACAGAGGACCCCACACCCTGCAGCTGTGGACACTCTGGCACCACCCCCGCTGCCACCCCCACCGGTTTCTGCAGGTGCTTGCCACTCTCCCCCTGCACTGCTGACAGCTTCTCCACATCAGGGGGCCCCAAAACTATAACTTGCAGGGGAAAAAACTTTGGGCCAGCCCTGTTGATAACCTTAAATGAAGGTACTACTTGAAGAAATATGTACTAAATGCTGAGAGTTTCCCATATGCAAACAATCTTCACCCAGATCAACCAGCAGGAGTCATAGCTTTGGATCTTCAGTCTGATTCATATTCTGCCAATGCATATTTTGTCATTTCAAGTGTAGTACACAAAGCTACAAATGCCCGAGATAACAATGTTCTGCACTTTTTTTTTCTGTACCTGGGAACGGCACATACCATGACCTGCCTGTTTTTCAAACAGAGCCAATTCACCTTGCATCTCTCAAGTTTTCTACTGTGGTACAAGCTATAGTGAGCAGGGGTGCACCAATAAATATTGTTTGGGGCAGAACCGATGGCTGATGATTAACCAGCCATATCAACCAATACCGATCCGATAGCTGTTATGCAGCCCAGGAGCTTGGAGAGTACCATTCAGCTGGTAAGTCTAAGGGGGGGAAGGGGTATGGAGGGGGCAGGTCAAGGCCATAGTGAGGGAGGGAGTGGGGCTGGGACTGAAGGAGCGGCAGAGGCAGGGGCATGGGTAGCCACTGCCCAGCCGGGACAGGGTGGGGTGCAGGACAGCCACAGGCAGCTCGTTGGGGAAGGGCAGGTTGGAAGGGGCAGCTCCCACTGCTGCGTACACCCCAGCGGGGTATGGGAGACATGTACCCCCAGATTTGTGCACAAGGCAAGGGCAGGCTGCCGCTGCAGGTTTGGGGACAGGAGCTGCACCGGCTTCTTCCTGACGGGGGGCTGGGTCGGGGCTGTGCTGAAACAGGTGGCGGTGGTGTTGGGAGGGGGAGCTACAGAGGGCTACGACAAAATTTGTTGTGGCTGTACTCTCCCGTGAAGCCATTGCTCCCCATACCACTGCCCCAACCCCCCCGC
>NW_005842407.1:1345521-1371681 GCF_000455745.1 Alligator sinensis | reverse complement strand
TTGGGGTGTGAAGTGGCGGGATCCGTTCCCCCCCACCCCTCCTCACCCCCAGACGAGCTGCGCGTGGCTCCATCTCATGCCCTGCTCCACCCTGGCTGGGCCTCTGCCTCTGCCCCTCCCCCTGCCCTATTATCTTCCTCACCGCATGGCCTCAATCTGCATCCCCCTGCCCCCCCCAGGGCCCTTCCCTCCCCCTGCCCCTTCTCCCCCACAGACTTACCAACCAAACACTGATCTTCAAGCTGCTGGGCTGTGGTTGCACACATGCACACAGCATTTATCGGTGACGTTGTTGGCTACACTGGCCAAAATAAATGATTGCCGATGCCAAATTTCCTTTATTGGTGCACCTCTAGTAGTGAAAGTTGTTTTAAACTACGGCTTAGAATTTAATAAGATCTCAGCTTTTCTGCCTGATAATGCATTTTGTGTGTGCAAAGCTTTCTCTGAAGTGCTCTGTAGAATAATGCCCAGCACAATTCATGTCACCTGCAATACACACATCCTTTCTCTAGTAAGTGATGTCTGGCGTGCACATTTTCCTGATGTGGATAACCTGGTTTCCTCTTTTAAAAAGTGTTCAAACATTGTCTAGGCCGTAAGCTTCAATATAGGGAGTCCATTGCCAATCAAACCAGGAATCTACATGCAACTGTGTCACTTCCACCAGAGCCAGTGCTTACAAGGTGGAATTTGTGGTTCAACTCAGTTCATTACCATGCCAAAAATATGAAGTACCACCCAGAATTTCTGTGCGAGGCGCTTGAAATCACACCTGGCACACAGCAGATGCTTAAACTACATGATCTCTTAAGACAGGGTTACATTGAAGCTGAAGTTTAAGTTTGTGGTTGAAAATGAGATCCAGTTTATGGAATTTCTAATGTGGTTTGAAAGTTGGCAGGTGGTGTTCCATGAAGCACACAACACACTGATGGATTTGATAAGTTGGGTCAAAGACATGGCATCAAAACAGCATTCAAACTGTCAACATGAAAAGCAGTGAAGACAAGAACTGTTCCAGGCAACAGCTGCAAAGCTGAATCAGTACTACAAGTATGATCAGTCACTACCACTGCGGTTTAAACAACTGGCTGCCTCCTTTTCTAGTGCTAGTCGCATTTTTAATCCCAATATCTGCCTTTTCTGAGATTTGACCCTCAGCTACTGAAATCAATCCCTGGATCACAGAAAGAGCATGACAAGGAACCTGCTGCTTAAAGGAACTTGGTCAGAGTGCCAGGTGCCTTTGACTGTGACTATATTTTTTCAGTCTGTTTGTTTCTGATCATCTTATGTAGCAGAAAGCCCCCTTTTCCTCTTGCCTGCATTTGCTCTCCCCTCTTTGAATATGTTTTTCCTTTTCTACCTTTTCTTCCTTCCTCTTTCTTTCACTTTAAGATAAGGAATTGTGTTTTAAAATGTGTGTGCGCGCATTTTGTATCTCCCCGTGTATTTTGGTATTTTTATCTATTTGTGTGCCATGGCATTACTTTTGTAGCTTATATTTTATGCTCCTCACCTTTCAACTAAATGTGTTTAGTTTTAGAAGTAAGTTATACACTGTAACAATGCTAACAAGGGCAGGAGTCAAACTGCCGCTTCCCTGTATCAGGAGGGCCCCTGAAAGAGCGAGTGAATCAGTGATTGAATGTGTAACACAGTAGCAGGCAGAAATTAACACCTGGGAAACTGTAGATCAACCAACAGAAGAAATCAATAGAAGACAGTGTAGCAACCGGGACATCTCTAAACATCACTGATCAAGGGCTAGAAGCCCTGGCCTGAGTTAATCAATGCTGGGGACCAACTTTTGGGCTGAATATCTCCAGATTGATCACTCCCAGAGTCCTATTTAAAATTCATCAACGGACTCCCAAACCTGCATGTATATGCGGACGAAACCTGGGGCTGACAGATGCCATCCAGTAGCCACCGAGGGGGGAAGTCCCACGAGGGTCAACAACCCCTGGATTGGGCAAATCTGAAAACTGGGGAGTCACCAAAGTCTGCCAAGGACAGATAAAAAGCAGTGAAAAGTGATCCTCAGTGGCGCCCTCTTGATCTCCAACTCAACCAGCACCCGACCTGTCCAGCCAGAAGGACCAGCCGGCGACCCCCTTCTGGAAGATAACATCATGCTGAAAGAAGCCTCAACGACAGACTCCAGCGCCAGTGGGATAGGTATACCTGACTCTCGTAGCTTGCTACTGTGTGTGTGCATGTGTGTGTGTGTGTGGGTTGGGGGGGACGACCAGCCCCAAGGTTTATGATTTAACTTCATTACAGTGCTTCAATCCGCCTAATAAACCAGAATTTTAAGGATCCTGAATGGACATTTGTAACCAACACTTCGACAGCTCCACAACTTGGCAAAATGCTGCTTTACCATTCCAACTCCTTCAGTGGAAGCAAAACATATGATCTCAAAGTATGAACAAGCATTCATACCGGACAGACAGAGGATATCAGGTGCAGCTGCTAGTGGATGCTGCATGTGTTTAACAACTAACATGAATTATTTCTATCTAGATTAGCATTATTTAACATTACTAAACTTCTTGTAGAATGTTAATAATTAGAGGTGCACCAATACATCAGTCCCATATCAGATTGGCACCAGTGGAAGGAAAATTGACAATATTGGCAATCGGTGTTTTTTGGCTGACGTGGCTGATCGATGTCACCGATAAATGTCCCGTGCATGAATGCAGCCACAGTGCAGCACACGGGAGGCCAGGAGTGTGGCCCAGCAGCATGGAGAGCATCCAGATCCAGCTGGTAAGTCTGTTGTGAGGGAAGGTGCGTGGCGGGGGGGCAGGCAGATCGAGGCCCCTGTGGTGAGGAAGGGAGTGAAGTTAGGGCAGGGGCAGGGGCAGGAGCTGTACAGGTGTGGCAGGGTGTGGGGCGCAGGATGGAGCTGTGAGCAGCTCCTCTGGAAGCCACAGGGAGAGGGTGGTGGCTCCTGCCACTGTACTGCACGCACTCTGGGAGCATGTCCCAGATCTGTATGCAGGGGAAGGATGGGCCGCAACTGCAGGCTGGGACTGGCACAGGGACCTTCCTGGTGGGGGGTTGGGCTGGTGCTGCACTTGGGGCAGGCAGTGGCAGTGCTGGGAAGGGGCTACTGAGAACGTTCTGGTGGCTGCAGTCCCCCCGTCCTGTAGCCCCTTTCCCAGCACAGTCTAGCCTAGTCCCCCACTGAGAAAAGCCTGGCTTTGCCCTTGGCCCCAGATCGCAGTGGCAGCCCCTCCCCACCCCACACACGGATCCAGGCAGGGGCACACACCCCCATGCCCTTCTGGAGTGTGTGTAGCAGCGGGAGCTGCCATCGCCCCCTCCCCCATCCTTCCCAGATGAGCACTGTGCAGCACCTGCTCCTGCCCCAGCCCCACTCCCTCCCTCACTGTGGGGGCCTCAATCTGCCCCCCCACACACACCCCTTCCCCCACCTTCCCCCACAACACACTTACCAGCCGGATGCTGCTCTCTAGGCTGCCCACCTGCATATCAGCAATCAGATCGGTATTGGCTGATATGGCTTGCTAAAAACTCGGAATGTGACTCTGCCCAGGGCCCTAACCACATGCTCCCAGAGCCCTGCAGTCTTGGGGTTTCCAAGGAAACCAGCCAAGACCTGCATGGGCAGGGTGTGTGGCGTTGGGGCTGCAGGTGGGTGGGGAGCTGTGTCTAGGACTGAATCTGGGATCTGGAGGCTGTGACAGTCTGGGACCAGGGCTAGGCCCAGGCCAAAGCCATGATCTGCTCCCTGCATGCACCTGCCCACGGATCCTACACCCATCATGAGGGTGTACATGGACTGGATTGCAGCTTTAACCTGGCTCCAGCCCCATGATGTCAGCACCCTGCAATTCTGCCCCATGATCCTGGCCTTTCCTGCCTATCCCACTCCCAAACACAGCTCCCTGCCTTCCCATGGCCCTATCCCATCTGGCCAGTTGCGTGCCCTGCCCAAGTGGGTCTTGCCCTCAGTGGTGGGTGCAGGGCTGACTCACTGGGGTACCTGGGCAGCAGTGCTGGGTCTGACAGTGGTGGCAGCCAGAATGAGCTGCCACTGCAGAGAAATGAGTCCAGCCACTGTGCCCTGCTGCATGCCTAGAGGCAGCAGGACTGGTTGCATGAGTCACCATCCAGACTGCCCCACATGCCTGAGGTGGGAAGGACCTAGGGACCTGCCACGGGCCAGACAAAATCCTTTGGCTGGCCACAAATGGCCTGTGGGTCTTATTTTGCCCACCACTGCCAGAGAGGTGATAGGAGACAGAAGAGGGAGAGTTGCTACTAGCGAGTTATAAAGAGCTTTTAGAGATAGTAGAGTAGCTAGTAGACAGGAGAGCAGATAGAAGGAGGAGATAAACAGTAGATGGACAGGGACAGTAGACCAGAGTAAATAGAATAGGCCAGATAATAGACCATAAAGAGAGGATAAGTAGGAAAGACCCAGGCCTGTGGCCCCAGCAGAACAGCAGAGTAAGTGGTAGGAGGGATGAATCCCAGCTGTGGCTGCAAAGGGGAGAGTGGTCTGGGTGCTGGATCCGGCTGGTGCCTGATGCTGCCTGACACAGAGCTCGGGTCCCCTGGGCCTCCTGCTCCCAGCACCTGGCAGCTCACTCCCACCTCTCTCCCTCCATTTCAGAACAGCTACTCCACCCCAGGTGGCAGGGAGGGACAACTGAAAGACTGCCCAGTGTGGGTAAGGGGCTGGCAACACCTTGGACTGATCAGTGCTATCCTTCAGTGCCCACCTCTGAGGAGGGACTGAGAGGATGAGCCCAAGCCCTATGGAGCCCAGACCTAGAGGGCCCCAGATGAGGCCTAAGCCCTCTGGCCCAGCTAAGCACCCCTTACTGCCATGAGGGCAGGAAATAAGGGGGGGCATGATGCCTTGTGAGCTCTGTGACTGTGGCTGTGGTCCTGGTGGAGATGACAGAACTGCCAGAGTCCTCCCAAGGCCCTCTGTGCACCTGGACATGGGCTGAGCGCTTCTCTGCTTGCAGCAGTGATGCTGCTGGCTCTTGCCAGGTCTCCTGGGGCTGCCTCTTGGCAATGAAGTAGGTATAAGCTAGGTTGCAGCTGGCCCCACAGCCTATCCCAGCAACCCTAGGAACCCACAGACCAGTCTGGGTACAGGCCACCTTCCTTGGGCACCCACCATGCCACCATGAAGAGTGTGAAGACATGGGACAGGCAATGTGCCTAGGAGCAAGAACCAGGTGAGTGGCTGTGAGGTACTTACAGAGCCATGCCCTGCTCCTGTTAAAGGCAAAGATGATCTGCTGGCCATGGGGGTGAGCAAGGACTGCTGGAGTCCTCCCTGCCCCAGCCTGCTCCCTGAGTCAGCATGTCCCCTGCCAGCCATTGCCACAGCTTTGTGTGTACATGTGTACATGTGCCTGGGAAGCCATGCTGGTGGCTGGCATGTGTGTGCACGCATGTGGTGCTGTGTCCCCAGCAGGTGTTCACTTCTTCCCATGCTGACTCTTCTGTCCTTCCCTCCCATAGACTCTCCATCCCAAGACACTGAGGCACCGACAGAAGCTTCCCAGGCTGGCCATGCAAGGAGCGGTAGGTCCCCTGGCCGGTGGTGCCCCAGGGCAGGGGTTCACCATATGCAGGGGCACCTACCTAATGGAGCCCATAGGCTTGAGGGGCTCAGACCCTCGGGTCCCAGGGGAGGGCACTGCTGGCATAGTGACTGTTCCCTGTCCTTTCATCGTAGGGCCTCAGCAGAAACCTCCAGAGCAGGGACAAGCCTGAGGCTACAGGAAAGAGACCTGTGGCCCAGAGAGACCCAACACCCTGCGCATGCCAGTGGGGCCTTGGCAGACCAAAGGATTGACCATGTCCTGGCCTGCAGCCCTTTGCTTCCTGAGTAATACTTGCTACCCCAGCTCCTGACATCCTTCTGGTGGCCTGTGCACCCATGTGCTGGGGCAGTGCGTGTGCCATGCGTGTACATGTGGGAGGCAGCAGTGCATGTACATGTGTATATGTGCCTGTGAGACCTTGCTGGTGGCCACTGTGTACATGTTTGTGCACCCATGTCCCCTCTGCTGATTCCCTGATCTTTCCACCCAAAACACTGTCGTCCTCTAGATGGCAGGGCCCAGAGCGATCCCAAACATGTCATCTGGGGAATGGCAGGTCCACTTGCTGGCCATGCCTCCGAGGCTGGAGTGGGCCATGTCCAGGGGCCAGGGATGCCAGGTGGGGTCCTGTGAAGCTCCATGACCTCTGGGAGCCCAGGGTCATGAAGGTCTCAGACCCTCTGCACGCAGGGCAGAGTATTGCTGGTGCAGTGACTGTCCTCTCTCACCGGCCCGTCCTAGAGCCTGTCATGAAAGCCTGTGTGACCAGCGGAGGACTAGAGCAAGTGACCTGGCAGCACAGTGATAGCACAGTGGAGGTTCTGCTGGTTTGTCTCCTCCTGGGCCTGGATCACAGTGCTACTAAGTGAGACAGCAGCTTGTGGGGGATGCTGATGCTGCTCTCTGCCTGGTGGTAGCCTCTGCACTGGGAGCAGCTGGATATGAGCCTCCCCACCATCCTGTCCGGTTTTATTTCCAACCTCCTCTCTCCAAGCCTTGCCCATGCAGGGGATTCTAATCATGTGGCCTCCTGGATGGCTTGAGGCCCAGTCTGCACAGGCTGGCATCCCAGTGTGGGAGCATCCCAGGAAGGGAAGAGGCAGATGCTCGATACTCAGCTTTCAACAGTACCCCAATTTCAAAGCACCTGGCTCAGATGGGGCAAAGGTTTTTGGCAGGCAGCTACATATCAAAGCTTTGTGTTCTACCTGTTTCATGACTAGTTTCATGTTGTGACACTTGTTTTTGTACGGGGAGAGACAGTCAGTAATAAATCCCTACTGGCTTTCTCTTCCTAGGATGCAGCCCATGAGGAGGGCAGAGGAGAGGCCAGGAATCCAGGCCTAGGGGAGCTCAGCTGTGCACTGAGCCAAGGAGACAGACAGCAGGAGAACAGCAAGAGTCACAGAACGGAGAAGTATCCTCCATGGACCCAACTGGGAGAGGAAAGAGGCAAGGCTCCAAGTCATCTTCCTCCAGCTCCAGCTGGATGCTTTTGTTCTATGGCAGGCAGCAAAATGGCCACAAAATGACACCAGAACCCAAGGCAGGAGCCCAGCAAGCTCAGGGCCTCCAAGAAGGGCCTGTGCAGGCAGCTGGAGGAGCCAGGCACAGATCCTGGGCAGAAAGCAGGAAAATGACTTTTATGCTGGGATCCCGCAGGCACACAGGCCCATTGTCCCATTTTAAGGACCTGCAAAATACCTGGAGGAGTCTTGGCCCTACTAGGCCAGAGTTATGCTAAACTCTAGTTAAGCTAAGGGGCACCACAATGGCACTGGGGAGTAGCAAGCTTAACTGACTTCCGGACACAGTGAGCTAAAGCACTGATTCATTGTGGGAAACGGCAGCTGAACAAACTGAAGAGTAAAAAGTTAGAACTCGATGGTGAAGATAGGAAGAGGCCAAATGGACTCAGCTGGCAGGGAGCTGGAGATGCGCCAACTCAGCAGCAAGTGAGCTGGGGATACCTGAACTCAGCAGGGAGAGCCAAAGTGGTTACATGCTTGAAAACTATGACAGGGCTGGACAGAGCCCAGCACAAACCATGGCCAAGCTCAAGGGCCTCTGTCTCAGTCTCAGTGGTGTGCCATGTAGTCAGGTGTAGTCAGGTGCTGCAAGGGAAGAAAGAAGCATCATGAACACAGAAGGCCCAAAGCAGGGGTGTCCAACCTTTTTGAATGTGGGGCCAGATCATGAACTTTTTATCACCCAGTGGGCGGGTGAGCCATATTCAAAGACCTCACAGGAAGTGGTATCACATCAGGAAGTGATGTCATGTGACCTTTGACACCAATGAAGTTGCAAGAAGTGACAATGAAATGGGTCTGGAAGTGTGGTTTAAAATCCAAAATAAAAACAATATAAAAAGCAACAAAGAAATAATACCAAACACTTGGCTAAAATAAACACTTTTGCTTCTACTCCTCAATGAATGAAAGAAGCATAATGCAAGTCAACAGATCAAATGTGGAAAAGTTATCAGCCAGAGTGGAAACTAATCAAAGCAACGAAGTGTGGGCATTTTTTTAGAATCATCTTCAAGAAGATTTACTTTTATTGAATTAATAACTTGTTAGTAACACATCTTTAACAAGTAGTAACAAGTTGAACCTCCAATCCCGCACAAAGAGAAACAGAAGCATCATCTGGATGAAGGTGGTAGGACCTCAAGGAGCAGCAGGGGGAGAATTTAGATTTATCTGGCCCAGTGAAAGATGCTTACATGCCTCTTCATTCACCGCCATCATATCCAGTGTTACCCCATCTTACCCCTTTTTTCAGCAATTCACTATCTGCTGGTTAAAGAGGCAGAGGGCCTCCATAAAAGGGTATCATTGCTCCGAAGCTGGTATTGCTTATGGTCTTTACCACTCTGCCTTGTGCTTGGCTGGACTAGCGGGGTGAATTTCCATCGGCATACCCAGCTGCAAAGTAGCAGACCAGGCATTGATTAAAATAACCCTCCCAAAATGGTCTTGGAGACTAGCTTAGCTGAGTCACCAGGCTGAAAACAGGTCACCTGGTCTAAGGTCAGGTTGGTGGCAACCACAACACAACCAGCCCTACTGTGTTATAGCTCAGAGAAATAGAGAGGAAAGGGGGAAATGGAAACAATAGCTGATCTGGCAAAAGCCTCTCTTGTTTGTACTTTTGCCAAAGATCTGATAACTTATCTCATAGTACAACAGCTACTGCACTGAAGAGGATGAAGCAGAAGGAAGATGAACTACTGTTGTGTTTGTTCTCTTTTCTGGACACCATGCTTTACAGGCAATAGATAGCTAGTTAATCACTCCTCAGTGCTGGCTGAAGCTTGCTGTGCAAACACACCCAGGAAAGCAAGTTAGTTTAGCAATCAGAAAGGACCATAAATTATTACTCTTGCTGCAACTGTGGCCAATGGATTCAGCATCAAGACTGGGAGTCAGGCAAGCTGAACTATATTTCCAGCTCTACCACAGACTCACCACGTAACTTGGGGCAAACTGCCAATGCCAGATTTGGAAAGGGACTGGGAGCCCACTGGTTCCATGGGAATACCTGACCTGGACCCCATGAGGCAGCAGGCATCCTGCCACCAGTCAAACAAGACCTTGGGAAGAAATTTCCAACAGCTTCTTGCCAATGGGAGGAGGTAGAAATTAAAGAGAAAACCTCTTCCCCTTTTTTTTTGTCCATATGTTAACTGACGAGGCACAGAACAGAGCCTGAAAACCTCGCTGTATTTCCAGTACCAGCCCTCTGTTCACAGAGGTTAGAACAGCGAGGGAGTGGAACAGACTGCCTAGGGAAGTGGTGACTCTCCATCATCGGAGGTGTTCAAAAAGCTGTTAAAACATCTAAAAACATATAACTGTGGCTTTTCTCTTGTGGGCTGGCAGAGTTCCAGCCTGCAAGGGGCTACTTGGGGGCCCCCCCCGTGCACTGGGGGCACTGGAGTCTGGCGGTAGGAGCAGTGAGGGACACTGGGTCGGGACTGACCATCTATGTTTACAAATGGGTCCTGGTACAAGAAAGGTTGAGAACCACTGATCTAGACTGGGGTGGGCAATTATTAGAGGCAGAGTGTAGCAACACAGGGGACAACCCTTGCTCCTCAGGCTCCCGGTTGTGAGCCAGATAGGATCAATTGGTGGGCTAGATACAGCTCGTGGGCCATATTTTGCCTACCCCTGATCTAGGCCTGTGTTCTACTATGGGTACTTCTCACGCTTCTGGGCTTTGCTGGTTGCCCCCACCACCACCCTTCCCCTTTCTGCTATATGTGCCAGGGTGTTTTTAAGTCTTCCTCAGAGGTGCTGGGTGTTGGCTACAGCTGAGGCTAGGGACTTTGACTGGGGTGTGCCAATGCTCCTTCTGGGACCAAATCCAGAGGTTTTTGGCTAGAGGGTTATGTCCAGAGGTAGCCATGGGTGCCAGAGCATAGCACACAAAGACATTTTGCTTGGCATGTGTGCCTTAGGGCAGACTTCAGGGGAAGGGCCAGGGCTGTGCTGCCACAACAAGGCTAGAGTCCCTCATGGCTCCCTTGCTGTCTGCCACTGGCACACCAACATTTTACAAGTCAAGGCTATGGGTGTTTTTGGCACTGCCCAAAAAACACTGCCGAGCCCTGGTCTTGCCCCTCTGCTCGGGGACCCGCTGATCGCCAAATTTGGGGTCAGGAAGGAATTTTACCCCATGGTCAGATAGAGCAAACTGGAGGTTTTTGCCTTCCTTTGTAATGCTCCAGCACCCATCTTCTGGGATGTGGGTACAGCCGGCTCCCAGGAGGGAAGACCAGGCTTTGAGGTTAAAGCCTTGGCCCCAGGAGATGGGGTCAGAGCTGAGCCTCCCTCCCCTGTGAAAGGCAGGGACCACCCCGCGCACACACAGGCGCCAGGAGCCCACAGTCACTGGCCTGGCCCCGGGGGAGGCGCCGTCTTCCCGCCCTGACCCCGGCCCCAGCCTGGCCCGGCTCAGCCCTATCTGCAGTGCCCTGGCTGGGCAGGAGGCAGCAGAGGCAGACGATGAGGGCTAGCCTGGCCGCCGCACTGCCTCTGCGGGTCCACATCACCATGCCGCACCAGGCTGGAGGGAGTTGGAGCTGGAACTGGAGCCGGGGCCGGGGCTGGGTGGCAACTCAGGACGCAGCGAGCGCAGGCTCCGCCTGAGTCCGGGGCTGCCCCGCACGGCAAGGCCAATGCCGACAACCCGGCGGGAAGAGGTACCTGCCCATGCCACTCCGTCCCTGCCTCTCCCAGTGACCCAGGGCCGGGCAGCCAAGCCAGGCTGCCTCTCACCTGAGGGCAGGGAGCGGCAAGTCACTCGGGCTGGGAAGCGGTGGCTTCCCCACGTGATGCTGGGGACGGAAGGAGGTGGGCCGGGTCTGCACTCCGCTTCCCACACGCACCACGTCAGCAACGTCAAGCTGACGCCATGCGTGTGGGAACCTTGTCCCTTCCCTAGCCCTTCAGCAGCCATTAGGAAGCTGCTAAGGGGTTGTGGGGGGACAAGGGGCGGGAACAAAAGTAAACCGTGTTTACTTCATTTCCCGTTGCAGCACCGCGGGCCGCAGAAAATATCTTGGTGGGCCGCATTGCGGCCCGCGGGCCGTATGTTGGACAAGCCTGCTGTAGAGGAAAGGAGAGACAGAGTGCTGCAGGATGGTGAGGGCTTTGAAAAGGCAAGTGCATTTGCCAGTGAGAACAATGGGAAGAGCAGCACACAGCAACAGCAACTGGGATGAGACCAACCACAGGAGCCACAGGGCAGGTTCAGAGGGTTTATGCTCAGGCGCACTTTTCCCTGCGGTTGCTAAGAGTGAAGAAACCCCAAAATAGACACTTCTACATAAAACAGCTGTGTGCAGCTGCAGGTTGAGCGCATTTCCCAGTTCTCAGAAAGCGACAACTGAAAGGACTTTGGTGTGGAGCTTACCTAAGCACTTCGGGTGGTTCCTGAGGGAGGGAGGCAGAGTTCTTGGGAGGATGCTTGAGGACAGACAAGTGGGAGAAAAGTGATTAAAACTACACTAAGAGGGGAAACACCCCACGGGACAAAGGAAACCTTTCAGTCAGACTGTGAAGTGTCTGCAAGGGGAAGAGTGGAAGGCCAGAAGCTTGGCCTAGGTAAAGAACTGGAAAACACTGAATAGGGAAGAATGCCTCTCCCTTCTTAGAGTTGGGAAACTATAGGGGAAGACACAGGCTGCCTTATGCCAGAGAAAAAGGTCAATATTCTTTCTATTCCCGAAAGCACACGGTGCTAGCACTGTGCTTTTATGGCTCAAACCACAAGATGGCACAGTTGCCATTTGTGTTTGAGTTGGGTTTTGAATTTGTGTTTGAAGTTGTGTTTGAATTTGGCTTATGAGGGAAGCCATTTCCAGATGCTGAAGTAGTGCATTTTCTGGGGTCCAAGGCCAGAAAGAATCGTCACATGGCTTTCACCTGTTCTCCTGTACATCTCAGATTGTAGTGTTCCCCCATTTATGGATCTGTTCTGGAAAAGCATCCACTGATACCCCTCGGCACTTTGCAAAGTTACTGCTTACACTGTCGTGTGACCAGTTCCGGTGCTGAAGTCTGCATTCGTTGTTCCTACGTGCATGACCTGTCATTCCTCTGTATGACTATGCATTTTGTTGGAATGGGCTTGGCTTCCAAGAGTGTTTTTACACATGCTCTGGGGTTGGTGTGTAGGGGACGATTTAATTAGAGACATTCCAAGAGCCACTCTAATGAAAGTGCATCTCGTGTATCAGCATCCCTGCCCTTCAAAATGGTGGTGGGGCGCTTTATCTAAAGCTCATTGAATAAGCTTTAGTTAAAGTGCTTCCACCACCATTTCGAAGTGTGGGGACGATCATGCCGAGGCCAGCTGAAGCCTGGTTATTACCCCATTCCAGCAGACTCTATTAATTGAGTCTGCTCCAATGCACTGTAATTACAAGTGACACAGTATGATTATCTTGTCCTCATGATCTTTTACCATTTTGCTAAGCCTAGTATCACCAATAAACTTTATCAGGTCTACTAGCTCATTCTCCTGGGCTTCTTGTGTATTCCTTTTCTTTCTTTCTAAAACATAAGAATTGCCATTTACTGGGTCAGACCATAGGTCCATCTTGCCCGGTATCCTTTGTCTCACAGTGGCAGACAGTGGATGCTGAAAAGGAGAGTGGACTGGGTATAACCAGGGTTTTTTCCCTCACTGTTCCTATCTTACATGCAGACTTTAGCATAAAGTCTAGGAAATTCTTATTCAGAGGCTGTATCTGTAACAGCCATGGTCAGTAGTTACTGATGGCCCTTTCCTCCAAGAATTTGTCTAATCCGTTTTTTAATTTAGTTAAACTGTCAGCTTCCACAACACCCGGTAGCAATGAATTCCACAGTTTAATTACACGCTGTGTGAAAAATACTTCTTTCTGTTAGTTTTAAACTGACTACCTACTAATTTCATTTAGTGACTTCTAGTACTTGTATCATGAGACAGAGTAAATAATACATCCCTATTTACTTTCTTTGCCATTTAGTATTTTTAAACCCTTCTCATGTCCCCTTCAAGTGTCTCTTTTCTAAACTGAATAGGCCTAGCCTCTTTAGTTTCTCCTTACATGAAAACCCCTCCATGCCACTAATCACCCTTGTTGCCCTTCCCTGTACCTTCTCTGCTTCCTTTATATCCTTTTTCAGGTGTGGTGACCAGATAATTACTGAGCAGAAAGATTTACTGGACACATCTGCCTTTTCGGCATCATACCCCTGGGGTACTCCAGTCTCAAGTGGAATGCCCCAGGGGTTGGTCATGCGGTTTGTTTTGTTCAGTATCTTCATCAATGAACTGGAAGATGACATAGAGTGCACCTTAGCAGGTTTGCAGATGACACCAAGCTGGGGAGAGTAGTGGATAAGCTGGAGGGTAGGTTTTGGCTTCAGAGAGACCTAGTCAAATTGGAGGATTGAACCAAAAAATATCTCATGAGGTTCAATAAGGCCAAGTGCCATCCTGCACTTAGGATGGGGTAATCCCATGCACGAGTACAGGCTGGGGGCTGACTGGCTATGCAGCGGTTCTGCAGGATAGGACTTGGGGTTGTAGTGGACAATAAGCTGAATATGAGCCAACAGTGTACCCTTGTTACCAAGAAGGCTAATGCATAATGAGCTGCACTGGTAGGAGTTTCCAGCAGATCAAGGTAAGTGATTATTCCCCTCTATTTGTCATGGGTGAGGTCACATTGTTACCAGATTTGCCCGTCCCTTTTGGTGTACACTCATTTATTAGGTTTATGTTTCTGGGGTCTCTGTAATTCTATCAATGTGCTGTTTGTGTTACTTGTGTTTCTGTGCGGAGCTTATCTCCCCCTTCTGCAAGTCTTCACCCTCAATGGAGCTATCTTGCATGGTTTAGTTTCAATGGGACTGGGTTCCTTCAGCCACCAAATCAATCAAACGCACACACGTGCACACACACACACATTAATAGGGCACATCTGAGCAGGCAGGGTTACTCAGCATTTCCAAGCTGACACTCTCATATACCCTGGACTCAACACAGAGCTTAGTTCAGAGAGCCTAGTTCAGCAGGGCAACAATAAAATGCAGTCAGACACAATGCACACACACAAGTTAACAGAGCAAGTCTGAAAGTGTAGGATTACTCAGCTTTTCCAGGTTGACACCCACATGTGCTCTGGCTTCATCACAGGAACAGAGCATGTCTGAGCAGGTCAGGGTCAATCAGCATCAACAGGCTGAGGCTCTCATTGCTCCGGCTTAGCACTTCCCAATCTCTTGTCCCAATTGTCATGGTAGTAACTCCTTTGATGAGCAAACCCCACAGGATTTTTGGGCTTTACAGGGATCTTTGGTTTAGGTAAAAAAAAGTGTTGCTGCAGAGCAAATGTGGAGGTTGAGGAGAAGGAAGAATAAATGAGTTTTGGAGAGAGAGAGAGTATGGCAACTAACTTGACCATAAAAGTTATTTTATTGCCAGGTACAGGAAACTTATGATGATACCAGTAGTAATAACCTTTAGGGCTGTGCAAAATGGAAGCATTTCATTTCGACCAGTGTTTTGATGTCTTGACAGAACAGTGTTTCGTTTCGACTTGTTTTGAGTCGAAACGGCTGTTCCGTTTTGTTCTGTTGGACCATTTTGCTGTTTCAACCCTCTTTCACCATTTTGCCCATAGGCTATAATGGGAAAGGTCAAAACAGCCTATAACTTTGTCATTTCTGGCCAGATTTGGATGAAACTTGTAGAAATTGTAGCCCCTTCTGAGGGTATGATGCTTGCAATGTTTCAAGAAGATAGGTGCTGGGAGTTGGAGAAGCTGCAACCCAAAATCTTGAGAGCAAAACTCATGTCACATGTAAGTGTTAAGCCACAGTGGGATCAACACTGCCGGGGTAGTAGCCCCTGCTGAGGCCACGAAGTCTGCCGTGTTTCAAGGTGATAGCTACAGCAGGTTCAGAGAAATTGCACCCCAAAATCCTGAAAACAAAACTTGTGTCACGTGTACATGTTAGGACACAGTGGGGTCAAAACTGCAGGCTTGCTAGCCCCTGCTGAGTCCACAAAGCTTGCCAAGTTTCAAGAAGATTGGTGCAGAGGTTCGGGAGGGACTGCACCCCAAATTCTTGAAAGCTAAACTCATGTCACGTGTATGTGTTAAGCCACAGTGGGGTCAAAACTGCAGGGATGGTAGCCCCTGGTAAGGCCACAAAGCTTGTCAAGTTTCAGGAAGATAGGTGCAGGGGTTTGGGGGGAACTGTAGCTCAAGCTGCTGACAGGCAAAACTCGTGACATAGATGACCCTGTGTGTGTTAAGGCATAGCAGGCTGAAAACTGCAGGGGTGATAGCCCCTGGTGAGGCCACAACCCTGCCAAGTTTCAAGGAGATAAGTGCAGGGGTTTGGGGGCAACTGAACCTCAAGCTGCTGGCAAGCAAAACTCGTGACATGGGTGCTTGTGCAACTGTCTGTCTTGGGGCAAGGTGGGGTGGGGGGAACACTACTGCAGGCCTGGCTGCTAAGCTACTGCGTTACCAGGTACCAATTAATCATGATTCACTCAGGGACAAGATCAATACACAGTAGCTAGCAACTGCATAATGACTTAATGAGCATGGATTAACACCTACAAAACCAGAGACTGAGAGCAAATAATCAATACAGACAATCAACTGCCCCAAGACAGACATGGTCAGTTGCACAAGCACCCATGTCACAAGTTTTGTCTGTCAGCGGCTAGGGGTGCAGGGCCCCAAAACCCTTCTGCACCAATCTCCTCCATAGCTGGCAGGTTTCGTGGTCGCAGCAGGGCCTAGCAGCCAGGCCTGCAGTAGTTTCCCCTCCCCGGCACCCCAAGACAGACACAGTTGGTTGCACAAGCACCCATGACACGAGTTTTGTCTGTCAGCGGCTAGGGGGGCAGGGCCCCAAAACCCTTCTGCACCAATCTCCTCCATAGCTGGCAGGTTTCGTGGCCGCAGCAGGGCCTACCATCCCTGCAGCTTTCACCCTGCTGCGCCTTCACACACACAGTGTCACCCATGTCACGAGTTCTGCTTGTCTGCAGCTTGACGAGCAGTTTCCCCCAAACCCCTGCACTTATCTCCTTAAAACTTGGCAGGCCTCATGACCTCAGCAGGGGCTAGTATGCCTGAAGTTTTTACCCTGCTTTTGCTTAACACGTACACATGACATGAGTTTTGCTTTCAGGATTGTGGGGTGCAGTTTCTCCGAACCCTCTGCACTTATCTCCTTGAAACATGGCAGGCTTTGTGGTCTCAGCAGGGGCTAGCATTCTTGTAGTTGTGACCCTGATGTGGCTTAACACATACACATGACACAAGTTTGGCTCTCAAGACTTTGGGGTGCAGTTTATCTGAACCCCCTGCATCTATCTTCTTGAAGCTTGGCAGACTTCACACCCTCAGAAGGGGCTACCATTTCTGCAAGTTTCAGCCAAAGGTATAGGCTATTTTGACCATCCCCATTATAGCCTATGGACGAAACATTGAACAGTGTTGAAACGGCAAAACATTTTGACTTGCCTCATTTTTTTTCAAGGCTGTTTCGACCATATCTGTTTCATTTCAATTTTGCTGTTTTGACCTTGAAACAGGTCAAAACAGAGTTGAAACAAAATTGGTGGTGAATTTTCACACAGCCCTAATAACCATACAAGGAGAGACAAAGCAGTTACAATATTATACAGTTTCATTTGGGTATTTGGGGAAGTCTAGCTCAAGTTTGATCAGCAGAAGTCAAGTTTAGAAAGCTGTGCCTGGAGTAAGAGAGAGAGGAAGAGAAAGAGGCATTAAACCAAGTCTGAGGTCAGAAAGTGGGCTTAAACAGAGAGAGGGAGAGTTGGGTTCTCACCACTCAGTGAAGCTTGAACTGGTTGAGGTTCCCAGGTGTTCATGGAGCTTGCAGACAAGCTGTTCAGCTTCAGATCTAGGGGTTTGAGACAGGCAGATCCCCCAGCACAATGAACTGGTGCAGCTTTGGATCCAAGCACCAGGACAGAAACTTGAGCTTGGGTAGGGGTTTTTGTAGAGAAATAACAATGGTTCAAGGGAGAACACTAGGTTTGTTTATGGGTAAATGATGGCCCAAGGGTGTATACCAGAGTTGTTTTGTTATGCTGGACAATGGGAGCTGATCATTCCTGACTGTGGGCATTGCAAACAGGCAGATTCAGTGTTCTGGGTACCAATAAAGGAATCACCACTAGAATTGCTCTGATAAATGCTGTGCTGGGTGTGTGATAATGGGTTGATTATCATTTGGAGCAGGGATTCCCCATCATGCAATGCTCCCCTGATTCTCTGGTCCCAGAGTCAGTGTGGTCCTTGCCTTGGAATCTCTGTTCTCCATCCTGAATCCTAATGGAGGTGCCTCCCTTTCTCATCTCTGATGCAAATGGGACTAGGGGAGTTGCCACCTTGTCTCATCCCCAATGCAAATGAGACTAGGGCATTTGCCTTAATCCTGTCATCCTTATCTGGAGGGGTCTAGGTGTGTCTCTCACTGCATCTTCATTGCCTTTTGTAAGACTTTCTTCTGATCAGTCCTGGTTTGGGCAGAGGTCTGGGGGGTGGAGGGGAGTCTTTCATGAGTCTGACAGGCTGGTTACTGTGCCAGGGTACCCCAGGAACACAGAGCTGACAGGTAACAACATCTGGAGTACTGTGTCCACTTTTGGGGCCCCCACTACACAAAGGAAGTGGACAACTTGGAGCGATTCCAGTGGAGGGCCACAAAAATGGTTAGGAGGTAGAGACACATGACTTATGAGGAGACATTGAGGGAACTGGTCTTATTTAGTCTAGAGAAGAGAGGACTGGGGGGGGGGAATTTAATAGCATCCTTCAACTACCTGAAGGGTGATTTAAAAAAGGATGGAGCTAGACTGTTCTCAGTGGTGGCAGATGACAGAACAAGGAGCAATGGTCTCAAGTTGCAGTTGGGAAATTTATGTTAGATATTAGGAAAAACTTGCTCACTAGGAGGGTAGTAAAACTCTGGAACAGGTTATCCAGAGAGGTTGTAGAATTTCCGTCCTTGGAGGTTTTTAAGCCCCAGGTAGGCAAACCTTTGGGGTGATCTAGTTGTGGTTGGTCCTGCTTTGAGCAGGGGGTTAGACTAGATGATCTCCTGACGTTCCTTCAAACCCTAATTTTCTGTGATTCTATACCATATGTACCGCAAGTAACATTTGCTACACAGTTCCATTTTCCACTTGTCATATGTTACTTTTTCATTTCAAACTGCTGCTTTTATTTGCTTCTTAACCAGGCTGAGTTATCAGCCTTAAAGACTCCCTTTTGATTTTAGACTCATGGCTCCTCAGCAATTTAGTAGTCTTCCACAAACGCTCTCAATTTCCATTCACATTTCCCTGTCTACATTTCTTGTTGCAGTCAATGTTTCTTCAATTTTAGAAAACAGGTCCTTTGGAAGCACTGGGTAAAGACATGATTATTCAGGACTATCCTTTTTGATAATGAGTGTAAACTGGTCATTGTCACAGGTCACTATACCCGCCCAGTTCTTAATCCAGCATTAAATTTGCCTTTATCCATAATGATAAGGTCCAAACTAGAGCCAGACCTTTCTGAACATAGTGCCTTTTGTTTTAGAAAATCCACATCCATAGTTTCTGTAAAGCTCAACTGACTACGAAAGACCTCCAGAACTCGTCTCTGGAAATGAAAACTTCCATAACACCACACCTCTGTCTAAGCAGTTGGCCAAGGCGTTAAGCAACCCTGTCCTCTGGTATGATTCAGTGATCTGAGGTATTCAGGGTTGGCATTAGCTAAGGTAGCCTGGTGGGTATTAAAAAAACAACAGCAGACTCTAAATAGTTTCTTTTTTCCTGCTTTAAGTGAAGTAAAGAGATGTAGTTATCCATGTTAGTCTGAAGTCTAGTAGAAGGCAGCACCTTCTACTGGCAGCACCTGTAAGATTTGCACCTTACAGGCTAACCAAAATGTCTGTGTCTGTGTGCGCATGTGTGTATGTGGCACAAGATTTCATGGGTGGATGCTCACTTCATCAGAGGCTGTGAAAAGACATAGAAGTAGAACAGTGATCCCCAAGCATTCAGCATCCTGGGGCTCTGAGTTATCCATAGCTCTAGAACAGAAGATGGTGTCCTTAGTGGAGAGTGCTCCTGCCATTCCTCAAACATCCTCTCTCTTTGCTACAGAGGCCATGACCCAGGGTTAACAATCCAATCATGCGAATCCTTCCATTAGTTTCCAGTGATGCCAGTGGCACCACATTTCTTACGTTTGAGAATTCATTGTTTCTCTTGCTTGTTACCCAGACAGAACAGTAAGTGAGAGCACATCACGTCTTCATGGGTTTACCATCATGGGTCATGACACTTTGTTTTTGAATGGTGTATTTATGTATTTATTTCACCTATTTGTCCACTTAGCACTCCCCTTCCCCTTGATGTTTGTAGGTTTATACCCTCTTGGCTACCCTAGGCAATCTCCAATTTAGGATTAACCTTCCCCATCTGAGAGATACAGCCATCCTGCTCGTCCAGCCCCATCTCCTCTGGGTGTGTGGCTTCCAGTCCCCACCCCCCTGCATCCTCCAGCACACCTGCTCTGGAACTGGACTGGGGAATGCAGGCCTCATATTCTTCCTGTCCAGAGCTCTCTCACCCCATCCCTCCCATGATGCCTCTTGCTGTCTGCTCAGCTCCTGCAGCTGGTGAGATTGGGTTTTGATTTTATCCAGGACTTCCTGCTCAGCTGGGGAAAGGAATTGCTGTAGTATGGAAAGAAAAGTGTTACTATTTCAGTTGAGTTCCTGGGAAGTGGAAAATGAGTGGCAATGGGGAGATCAGACTTCTCAGAACCACAGTGAAGCATGAGTAACTGCTGGGAGGGACACTCATCACATGCCCATTAGTCCCACAGTGCACTATATGGGGTAATGCACATATGCATGTGGGAGGGTGGGGCTAGGGCAATGAGAGGACATAGGGAGTGAGGGCCCTGTCCTCAGTTGTACTAGAATGTTTTGGTCTAGCAAAGAGAAGATCTACTGGGGGACATGATCATGTGCCAATCCATGCCCTGCGATAGCGCAGAGGGAAGCAGGGGGATCTCTCTAGCTGACTCACAGGATGCAATTCTCCCTCTTCTCCTTGCTCCTTCCCCATGGACCCTCCTGACAGCATACTTCTGACACTGGAGCATTTCCTGCAGGTTCTGGTAAACTTAGTTTCCTCAGCTGGGAGAAGTTTACTGTTGTGTAAGAGGGGGAGAGAACAAGCTCCCCAGCAAGGAAGCCCTGGAACAATGTGCACTGTCGCACTGTTTGTCAGTAGATCTGTGAAGCTGCAGCAGCAGCTGATAGGAGTTGTTTCATCCTGGGTGTAAGATCAGAGAGACCCCACCCCTTGCTTGGGGAAACTTCCAGGGAGATATGGAGGGGGAGGGTTGGGTGGACCCTGGCAACTGGGCTGTGGCTATGCAGGAGGGATCAAGGAGGAGAATATCACATTCAGGGTATATAATTATTTTGGGGAATCTAAAGCTGCAGAACATGCTGAAAGTGGAAGAAAGTCCATTTTGGCTAAGTCCTACCTGTGATGTCACCAGCGTTCCCTCTAAGTTGCGCAGCATGCGCAGCCACACAGGCATGCCTGGTAACATGGCATGAGCACGCCTGTGTGGCTGCACATACCACACAGCTTGGAGGAAATACTGTACATCACTATTCTGCCTATGCCCTCAGCCAAGGAGTTTGGGGAAGAACAGCAAGAAGAGAACCGGAGGCTTCACGTGAGCAGGGTGGAGGGAAAATGCCTCCTGCTATATCACAGCTGCTGCTGCTAAGTATAACAACTGCCCTTGTTCTGGGGGTGTATCATGCTCATATCGGGGTTATCTTCGTGTGCAAGTGGCCTTGCAACTGCAAGATGAAAAGTGAGGTTTAGTTGCCAGAAGGAGGATGCAGGAGTCGAGGCCCAACCCTCAGAGCTGTGTATCATGTCCATCTGTCCATGACTCCAGCAGTTATGATTTAACCACCTGTCCACATGTGCACATCTATAAAGCTAGGCCCCAGTCTTTTTAGTATTGTCCAAAGCACCGCCCTTCAAGAAATCAGTCTGCAGTGCACTGTGGAAACAACTTATCATTCCTTGCTGCCCCCAAGGTTGGATTCTCTTAGTTTCTGGAGGTGGCATGACCAACATTGTCTCCATAACATCCACAGGCAGATGCAGAACTTCCTGCCATGTCCTTCCTTTGAAAGGTCTGTCCCCAAACCACTTAAGCCCCAGGACATGACTGAGACACCCCAAGTTGGTATAGAACTGGGTTACTATTTTGAGTAGCTAATCCACACACAGTCTGAGGCCCCATGTGGGGTGCCAAGCCATTGGGTGGCTAGTCAAATTATGCCAAATCAGTCCCACCTGGATCACCAGTCTGTTAACCAGAAGTCCAATCAACAATTAAATTCATGATTGGGGCACTTATGGGTGAAGGCCATCTATCAAACACTAATAATAGTTGATTAAATCCCTAAATAAAACCCACTTCCACACACCAAAGGGGGAAAGGAATATTTAATAAAAGGGGCAACAACAAAACAACAGTACTAACAATAACAATCAACAACAATTAATGTTGTTGTAATTGCATAATTAGGATGAGCTATTGGCTTTCCGGGTCCTTCAAGCCCTTACTCTCTGTCCCTCAAGTAGTATCCAAGAGATCAAAACACGCTGCCCTCTAGCTCTACCTATGGGACCAGACACTCAGTCCTCAAGAGAGCAAGGCACACTGCCCTTACACAAACCCTTGGTGCATGTATGCACACTGTAACAAGTGGGCATCCTGGGGCTGGTTCAATCGTTGGCCCACCCACTTGTTTCAGGGCAATTGCCACCTACCTCTCCTGCCATGCCTTAGTTGGTATCAATTAGATCAGTGCTTCTCAAACTATCTGATGTGGCAAACCATCAATTTTTTTTCCAGTGGGCCAGGGACCAGTGCCCGGTTCAGCTGGTGGCAGCAACTGTGTGTAACAGTGCTACACAAATGGGTGACTGGCTGTTTCTTTCTCTTTCCTCACCTCGCATGACGTGACATCACCTGGAGTGTTGGAACATACAAACTGTGGTGCTATGACATATCAATGTTATGCTGCTGAAAATATATTTCTTTCTTTCCTGGCAACTTGCTGCGGACTGGCGACTGGTGGCTCGCAGACTGGCACTGGTCTGCAGACCACCACTTTGAGAAGCACTGAATTAGATGATGTCAATAAGGTAGAAGGCTGCCCATTTACTTGCCCAGATGCCAAGGGCCTATATATAAGGCTCCAACCTTCCCTATACCATGTTCTATGCCTCACAGATGGCATCCATGGCCTAACACCTAGCCTTAGTTTGTTAGACCTAACACTTGGCCTATAAGCCCATGTCCTCACACTGGGACCCGTGCTCCATAGTCCCATGTGGGACTCTCACTCCCCACTGGTGCTCACAGTCATTGTGCTTTCATACTGAGCTCTCCTTCAATCCACTGGGGCTCCCAGCCCCTACCCACTCAGGGCTCCAAGCCCCTACCAACTTAGGGCTCCAAGTCTGGCTCGGGACCCTCTTTGTTTTAGGTCATGTCCCAAGACAGGAAGCCTCCAGCCATCCCCATAGCAATTACCCTATACCTCCAAGATGTTATGAGAAGCAGTTCTAGCTGGATAATGTTCTCCCAGCTGATAGCAGCAGACTGCTCCAAGTTCTTATAGGGAACAGCTGTTCCCAATCAGGCAGTTGTGCCTAACTGGGATTGCAGCCAGCTGTAGGCTGCCTTGCTGCTGCTCATACCCCTGTGAGTAACAGCATACTCTGTGCTCTGTTGTATGCGCACACAACACACACACAAACACACACATGCACGTGCACACACATGCACACACACACCTTTTCAGAATCCTAATCTCTCAGGCATTCTCACCCAACATTGCACACCTTCAGATAACCCCAGTTCTCATGTATGAATGCTTCTGATCTCTGAAGGCCACTCACTGCTAGGCTAAGGAGAGCGCACTCCGTGGCTGCTTCCACCCTTACTGCTGGCAGGATATCAGCTCTCTCAAGAGACCCAGTCCACAGATCAAAGATCCATTAGCAGCCCCTGCTCTCAGAATCTTCCAAGAATCTAACTCACTGGACTACTGGCAAAAGCATACACCTTCCTCAGTGTCTCTCCCCTCTCACACTTACTCTCAGGTGGGCTTATATGTGCTAACAGCTCAGCAACAGGCATTCAACTGCATGCCTGTGCACATGCTACCATTCACAGAACCATAGAAAATTCAAGTTGGAAGGGACCTCAGGAGGTCATGTAGTCCAACCTCCTGCTCAAAGCAGAACCATCCCCAACTAGATCATTCCAGCTAGGGCTTTATTGAACCAGGCCTTAAAAACCTTCTGTTGTAAACAGCACCCTACCTGCCAATCACTCAATTTTATCTCAGCAGGTAAAACCATTCAAGCACTGGGCAGGATCACACCCTAAAAGTAGGTCAAATGACCACAACAGTTCAAGTTCACTGCATTCTGCAAATCTTTGAACTGTGCAACCCAACTGTGCATGCTTGACTGCACAAAGTGGAAGAGCCATACCAAAACTGGGCCCTAGAGCTATTATTGCCCATCCCAGATATTTACCTTCAAAGAAGGCCAAATTATGCAGTTAAGTGTAATAGTGTCCAAAGCTGAGTGGCAATGCATGCCAAAAAAGAATGAGACCTTTGAAAAGACACAGATTTCTTATGTGCAGGCAAACAGCAAGAGAAAGTCTACATCAGTATGTTACTGAACTAAAGAAAATGAGTAAGAACTGTGCTCTGGGGAACTTGACAGAATCTCTGGTTAGAGATAGAATTCATTGGGACACTGATGAGACTGCATTGAAAGAAACGTTATTGCATGAGGGAAATTTGTCCCTGGAAAAGACAACCCAAATATTTTGGGCAGCAGAAACTGTGAAGGCCCAGGCTGCTGAGAGGAATGCACCAAAAGGGGTATTCCATGGAGTGAACCTGAAAGAATGTGACCAGAAAAAGCCATCTCACAGGGTGGAAATTTCTATTGGCAAGGAATGTGCTAAGCAAGAGAGCTAACAGACAGATGTGCCACAAATGTGGAAGACAATATAGTGCCAGACATGGTGCTGCATTTGGAAAGCTGTTTTAACTCTAAGAGGAACCGTTTTACCAGGAGTTGCAGATCCCAAACATAAACACCTCAGGTGCATGCAGTTGAGAGCATGCCACAATAATTATATCTAGTTATTAGTTAAGTCAAGCCAGATCAATGAGAGGGACTAGATTTTTTCAGGGGAAGTAGAAGGATCCATGGTTTCATGTAAACTGGGCACTGGAGTGCAGTTGAATTTTTTACTAGAGCATAAATAGAGAAAAGTAAAATTGAGACCAAAAGTGAATCCAAGAAGCATCAAAATACTTGGTATTTAGGGACAAAGCTGCTAGTCAAAGTGTACAAACTAAACTCCCATTCATTGGTCTTTCCATCCATGAGTTCCTAGTCCTGTTTCCCTCTGTGTGAAACAGAGCCTGTTTCTGCACCCTGGTGGGGCATGCGTGTACTGGCTGATTGCTTATCCACAGATACCTGGTTAATTAATGGCTCCCATTATCCTTCCATCCTGTCCTCTGGAGGCTTCTAGCAGTGTTCTGTGGAAAGCCTCCCTTGGCTTTGTAGTAGCCCCTAGACAGACATAATTCCTGTTTGTTTTCTCTTTCATCTATATCCAGAGACATTCAGCAAAATCTGCCTGTGCTTTTTCCCTTTGGCAGAAAGACAACAAGCTTATCTTTGCTTCCACAAACACTTCCCCATCACTCCCAGATGCCTGTGGTCAGTCTCATCAATGTCCTTTCGGGATGGGCAGTGTAGGTACTAGTCCTTGGACCTTATGAGCCATGGGAACCTGTGGGTGTAGGCAGCAGGCCCCATCCCAGGATGATGGGTCAGGTCAGCAGATGGGTGCTTATAGCACTATTTCTCTGACCATTCCCTCTAGTCCTTGTAGGGCTCCTTAGGCACCAGTTCTACCCTCACATGGTTCAATCTTTATAACAGGGTTATGAAAGCCAATGTACAGTCATTCAGAACATCATGAATGACACAGAGATTTTGTGCAAGTGAATGACAGAAAGGATAAAGAGGCAGTGGGTCAATGGTGGTGGTCATGGGGCAGCAGTTTGTGTCAGATGGGAAGAGCATGGCATGATCAGATTACATAGACCAGAAACTGAGATAAACTTGACTAGTCAGGGAAAGTGAATTTTACTGGAGCCACATTGAACTTGCCCCTCTTACACTCTCAAATCAAAGCCCAACCCAGAAGAAACAGGCCAGGTCTTGCCTGTTGTGAAGCTGCATGATTATTCATAACATGAGACCAATTGCAGAATGTTCCTTTTCCCCATCTCTATTTCCTTCCTCATCGCCATTTCCTTCCCTTCATGATTATTTTGAAGGCGTGGGAGCTGAGGTCTGTATAGTTCTACTTGTAGGCAAGGAGTGTCCAGTAGGAATCAAGCTGACACAAGAGTTGTTGAAATATCATCTCCCCTCCATGCCACTCCCTGCAGGGTGACTTCAAGCTCCAGCTCAGCCTGAGTGCTCAATCCCACCAGGCACCAGCCCTCTTTGTGTTGGACCAGTGCAGCTGGTAGAATGCTCTGCAGTGGGACAGCTATGTACTGGTAGCCAGGCATGTGTGTGTGTGTTTAAATTGGCGTGCACGCAACCTGTGGTCACTGGAGAGGAGAACGAACTCCTGGAAGAAGCAATGAGCATGGAGGGAAGACCCAACCCTGGAGGTGATGTGATCACTGGGGAATCCTTTTCTCTGTTCTGAGGGGAGTGAATGGAAATGGGGACAAAGGGCAGGGAGGTAATAAATGAGGTCAGGTCAGGAGAGCCTGAGATACCATGACAGAGTAGTTAGAGAAGATGGAAAAGTGCGAGTGAGAAGGGA
>NW_005842407.1:1339914-1345490 GCF_000455745.1 Alligator sinensis | reverse complement strand
GAGGAGGCTGGGCAGAATGGGCCATGATCGAAGGGGAAGGGAGAATGAAATGTTAGCGAGTGATTCAGTGACCTGCAGTTCCCTTGAATGGCAACACACAAACAGTTCCCACAGAGGAGTGGCTGCCTCTTCTCAGTAACATTAAGCAGGTGAACTCCTTTGTGTGACTCCAGCCATGAACATCACTTCCATACCATAGATGATTGGCTAATTGATCTCCTAACCTGAGCATTTCCTGGTGTTGTGAAGACCCTGTCACAATTATCACCAGAAAAACAGCCCTTCTGCTACCAGCCCATTTGTTTCCTCCTTGTGCTGCCCTTTAGGTGCCCTTTACTTGACAGATGGACCTGGAATTTTGTTCTATTGAGGGACAGGTGAAGATGGAGACACAGAGAGATGGAAGCTGCAGGAGAAGGGGATGGAAGAGAGGAAGAGCTGAATGGATAGAAAACAAGGAATTAGTGGAAGGGAAGCAACAGAGGAGGATTGAAGGGTGGAGAAGGAGAGATTTAGGAAAAAATGACAGGAGGGAACTGAGGGAGAGAAAGATGTGGTGGAGCAAATTAGGGAGAGAAATGGGAGGTACCAGCCATGGAGATATGAGGGGCAATAAGAGGAGGTGTGCAGGGAAAGGAACTGGGAGAGAAACACGGTGTAGTGGTGGAAGGAGGAGTCAGGCGTGGGGGCAGAGGAAGGTGCAATAGGAGCTGCAATAGAAATGCAGTAGTGGCTTCAGCCCTTGCATGTGACCTACTTTCTAATTACAAGTAGCAGAATCCATCTGTGGTCCTCAAGAAATTTTCCCTCTTCCCCCCTGTCCCTGGACACTGTGCTGGGAACCGACTGGTGGCAGTTACCTCCTGCTTTCCTGGCCCTGGCAGTGCGCGATCCCTGCTCTTGCCTTGTGTTTTTCAGCCCCTGCTGAGGAGAAGGGAGGCTGTCCCCGGCTGAGCCCCTGGGCTGTTCTGATTCCTGCCCTGAACACGGTGTAGTGGTGGAAGGAGGAGTCAGGCGTGGGGGCAGAGGAAGGTGCAATAGGAGCTGCAATAGAAATGCAGTAGTGGCTTCAGCCCTTGCATGTGACCTACTTTCTAATTACAAGTAGCAGAATCCATCTGTGGTCCTCAAGAAATTTTCCCTCTTCCCCCCTGTCCCTGGACACTGTGCTGGGAACCGACTGGTGGCAGTTACCTCCTGCTTTCCTGGCCCTGGCAGTGCGCGATCCCTGCTCTTGCCTTGTGTTTTTCAGCCCCTGCTGAGGAGAAGGGAGGCTGTCCCCGGCTGAGCCCCTGGGCTGTTCTGATTCCTGCCCTGATCTTCAAGGCCTGTATCACATGTGGCTGCCTTGGTGGGTGCTGAATGCTGTTTATTCATCTGCACTGGTGGGAGTGGGGTTGGGGGATGGCGGGGGGGAGGAAGGGCGAGGAAGCGGAGTGGGGAATTACACATACATGAAAAGGATTGTATAGCTGTCCTTGCATACAGTACTGTCCGGGGAGGGGAAGGGCTTCCAAGGATCAACTCTTCTCCTCCCACATCCTAGGGAGACAGAAGAGTTCCCAGCTAAGATTGAGATTGATCAATTTAGCTGCCATGGGAGGACAGCAGCACTCAGTCCAGCTGTGCTTCTTCCTGCTGCAGGGAGCCACTGTGCCCTATGCTAGCGCTGAAGAAATGTCTTTCATTTATCTAACATTTGCCCAAAATCATGGTATAGGAATGTCCATGGCCCTCAGAGGCTTGCAGGGAGACAGCAAAAGATAGTGTGCCTGACTGGGATGCTGGGGGCCAACTGGAAGTGATAATAACCATCTAATGAGTGTGGAACCACAACATGACTTAAAAACTCCAAGACAGCACAGAGTTAAAAATGCCCCTTTTTAATATCTGGAGGAGAACGGGGTTTTGGTCTGTTTGATTGGTTGGTCACTCTGTTCTTTGTGGGAGGAAAATTGTGCTGCGTAGAAGAAATTGGTTTGAGAACCTGAAAGCAAAGCTGACTCTGCAGGGTACGTGACCTGCTTTCACATGGCAGTTCCATTTTCAGTGTTGTTAAGTAGCCAATTCTTAATCCACATAATACATGGGGATACATTGGTCCTGATCCAGTCCGGACCAGTGTCCATTCAGGCTGTTCCTGAAAATCTAGAGGGAAGACAATTCCTCAGCTTCCATGGGCAGACTGTTTCACTGTCCTACTGCTGTTACGGTTTGTACGTTTCTCCTGAATTTTTAACTAAATTTGCTTCGCTATAATTTAAATTCACTAGTTCTTGACTTTCTCTCTGTGGCAAGGGAGAGCAATGCTTCTCCATCATGATACCTGCTTTCATGTTGTCCCTTAAGCTCTGTCTCTCTGAAGTAATCATACTTACTTCCTTCAGTTTTAACGTGTGTGGCCTGCTGTCCAACCACTTTGTCATCTTTCTGTCTCACCTCTGACTGTCTCCAGTGTCTGTATTTTCTTTGTAATATTTAGTGCCCAAACTTTGCTGAGCTTTAGCCATCAGTAAGCAGAGTGGTTCTATCATGTCCCTTGCCCCCAGACAGTAGTTCTGTTAATGCAACCAAGCGTGCATTTGTTTTGGGTTTTTTATGGCAAAATCATGTTGCATTTGTAAACCCCCTCAGATCCATCTCAGCAGTGCAATTCCAAGGCAGTTATCCCTTATCCTTCATTTGTATTTGCACATTTGGATTGTCTTCCAAATTAGTTAAGTGCCTTCCATTTGTCTTTGTTGAATTTCATTAGGTTTTCTCTAGCCCAGTTCTCCAATATTTCAAGATCCCTTTGAATTCTAATGTCATGATCCAAAGAGCCCACAACCCTTCTCAGTTTTGTGTATCTACACATTTGATCAATATATTTTTAATCTCTCCATCCAAGTCATTAAACAGCCCTGGACCTGGACCTAGAACAAACCCCATGGATTCTATTTGGGACTTCCTACTGATCTGATGCATTAATAGTTACCCTTTGCTTTATGGTTCTGTTCATCCTGTTATATATCCCCCAAAAGACAGTTCTATCTAGCCCACATTTCTCTAGCTTACTTATGAGAAAGGCATAAGATGTCCAAAGTCTCACTAAAGTCCAGATTACACTATGCTCGCCACATTCCTCCTCCAGCTCTTGACAAGTTGACTGTCTTATAACTTGCTCTAAATAGTTCCTTAGGTATTGAAGTCAGACTGGTTAGTCTCTTACGCTCCAGACTCTCTGTTCTCCCCCCACATCTTCTTGCCAACACTTCTCCAGTCCTCTGAGACCCTTGCCTGTTAACAACAAGTGAGCAAATATTATTAACAGTAGCCCCCAAAAATCTTCAGCTTGTTTCTTTTGTACAATGGGATGCTTTCTGTCAGGGCCCGACAAATTCAGCTCATTCCAGTTTGTCAGAAGGTCCCTGACACAAACTCTAGGAACATGAATGCCATCATGTCCTTAGAACTCAAATGCCTTACAAAACAGTTAGTTACATCTACTTTATGACATTTAATCAGAGACTTGTAATTTCATCCATATATGAAAGCATGTTTGTCTGACAAAATGTTCTCCTCCCCCCAAATACATATACACTGGGATTAATTGCATTGCCATACCTTATTTCTTTACTGATTGACTCTCATACCAGCTCTTCTAAGCTTTTGATTAAACTTGTTGTCTATACTGCCTATAATAACTTGGATTCTCTGTTTTTACTTCTGTTTTTCTGTTATTGGAGCAACAAATGTTCTTCCAGTCTTCTGGAAATTTTCTGGGATTCCCATATATACTAAAAATGAATATCAGTGGACCAGGAATCTCCTCAGTGAACTCTTTTAAGACTTTTGGGTGCAAATTATCTGAACCTGCTGATTTAAGACTGCCTGGAAAACTAGTCATTGTACTATTGTGAAATGACTGTTACCTTCCTTCTTTCCAAATACAGAAAATAAATATTTACTGAATACTTCTGCCTTTATTACATCATTATTAACAATTTTTCTACCTACATCTAGTTATGGGCCTAGTTATTGGGATTTCTTTGTTCCTGAGATACTTAAAAATGTCTTTTGTATTGTCCTGCCAATAAAAATGTATTTTCTATTGTCCTGACTGCCATAGAATTTTTCCTGATACCTTTAGCTTCCTTTATTGTTGTTTTGTAGTTAACAACTTTAACTTATATTGATTGCTGTCTATTTCCCCATGTTTTTCTCATTTGCTGTATGATGCTTTTAAATTCTAATTTCTGCTGTCATTTTGCCATTAAATCAGGATGGGCTTTTAGATAAAGCTTTCCTCTTTCTTTTTCCCTTTCACCATCTAATATGGATTTGTATAGGATGGTTTGGGTAGGGATGATCCTGCCTCAGGCAGGGGGTTGGATTGGATGACCTATAGAGGTCCCTTCCAGCCCTACTTCTCTATGATTTCTATGATTTCTTAAAAAGCTGCCACCTTTCTCTCAGATATTTCTAAATTGTTCCTCACAATCAATATTGCTGATAGTTTTCTTGGCTTTGGAATAGTAGAAGCCCTTTGGAAGAACCATGGGTATGAGTGGTTGAGACTGTACTCTGCTTGTTCATAATGAATGTAATTTTATCAGGGTCACTATGCAATCATCAGTTTCCAGTTCAGAATAAGGAGGTCCAAATACACAGTTACCCCATAATTGCAATTCTATCTTTTATACTGGAAAAAAAACGATCATCTGTTATTTTTTGGAGCTGAGTAATATTGTCACTCGAAGCTTGTTTCCTGTTTAAAACTATCTTCATTTACTCCATGTGTTGCACACTTTTCACTTGTTGACTGAGATATGTGGGCATATAATTATATGGCGTGTCCCCACAGCTAACAGAATGATAAAGGAAGATTATCTTCCCTATCCTTCTTGAGGAGACAGTTGCTGTCTGATGTTGTCATCATAGTGAAGCCCTGTAACAGGGCAGCCTAACCCTTTAAGAGGGAGCAGACAGCCTTGTTACAGAAGTCCAGCTGTGGATGGTTATCTAATGAGGAAGTATCCTGTTAGCAGTTAAAACTCCAGAAGAGAGAGCAGAGGTGGCTGAGCCATGGGAAGAAGTAATTCATGGCCAGGAGGTGGATTGGACCCCAAATAAGTTCATTACCAGGAAGAGGCCATGAGACAGTACTGGGCCAGAGCCAAAGGACCTCTCCTACTGTCTAGACTTGGGATGAGAGTTTTGTTTGCTTGCTTGCTTGTCTGTGTAGTGCAAAGACTGTGTTTGTGTAGAGAGGAATAGCTGAGCAGCTCCCAAAGGAGGAAAGCCAGACTGCAAGCCAGCCAGCCCAAAGGGAGGGGCCGTTTCTTGCCAGAAGATAAAGACACTGGGTTGCTCACATGGGAAGAGGAAGATGAAAAAAGGAAATGTATGCATTCTTTTATTTCATTACGTATAACTTTTTTTAAGTTCAGTAATATTTTCATTAGAGTTGTGGCCTAGTCATACACACCTTCATTTAATCCAGTAGGGGGTCAACATTTTTGGCAGGGGTGCCACAAATTAGCCTGCAGTCTCCACAAGTGCCATTCCCATCCCCTGCTGCTCTTCTTTCTGCA
>NW_005842407.1:1327227-1339904 GCF_000455745.1 Alligator sinensis | reverse complement strand
CTATTGTGCTACTGGTCCCCACCCCAATTTGATGTGTGCCACATGCAGAGGCTGCCCGTGCCCTTGTGACATTCATGGCACAGGTGGACAACCTTCATCCATGTGTCTCACACTTTAACTTGTTGAATGAGATTCATGGTCATATAACTCTATAGTTTCTCCCCAGCTGAGAGTTCATGCAAGATGGTTGCTGACATTTTGAACATAATTAAGTAAAAAAAATTGAGGGTATGAGTGGGGTATTTCTTGGCAGAAGGTGAAAAAACTGGGTTACTCACATGAGAAGGGGAAGAGGATGGAAGGAAATATTGTATTCATTGTTTTATTTTTCTTGTCTTTTCCAGTTATCCTCCATAAACAAAGCCGTGAAGCTCACAGGACACTACCTGAGACTTTCCCAGAGTGGCACTGTGCTCAGGGGATGCCTGGGAGCAAAGGTCAGTGACTGTGTGAGAGAGTGTCAGGGATAATCCCTAGAATCAGCATTCAAGGCTGGGGGCCTAATTCACACCTGGGTCTTGACTGACAGCAAACAATTACAGGAGTCTGGGGAAATGGGCTTACAGGAAGGGATGAGCTCAAAATGGGGGTTGTCCACACCAGTGATTCTCAACCTTTTTAGACTCAAGCCTCCTTCCATCACAGCACAACCTGTCTACCAGCCTAGATAAATGCACAGAGGCAGGACAGATTCATGCCTTTCAGAGTAATGGTAGGGAACAATGGGAAATGCTGCAATGACTAAGAGGCAGCACAGCACAGGTTTTGCACCTGCACTGCAATGGGCAGTCACTGGAGTTTGCTTTCTCTCCCCTCCCAGAGCTGGTTTGGACATGCTGCCCGATGGGCTGGAAGGCCTTTCAAACCAGCTGCTACTACTTCTCCAGTGATGTTATGTCCTGGGATGACAGTGAGAAGAACTGCACAGCGATGGGCTCCCACCTGGTGGTGATCAACACCAAAGCTGAGCAGGTACCTTATTGCTGGGATGGGGAAGAAGAGGGAGGGGGGTCCCCTGGGAAGTCAGTGCCAGCCCCAAGTGGGACCTCTCCACACACGGGCCTGCTCTGTAGTTGCAGTGGGGAATTCTGTCTCCATCTTCATTCTGCTCTGGTCTCCCTCACATGCCCGCACCACCCCCACAGGTCCCACCTGTGCGGGCCGGGAGCGACCCGAGCCCTTTTCGCGCTGCACGCGGGCTGTGGCCAGCAGCCCAGGCACGCCGGGGCGGAGAGGGAAGACCTTCGAGCTGGAATTAGGCACGGACGCGTAGCGGTAGTTTAAAAGATTATTTACTTACACCAAGATGGCAGTGGTGTAGGCTGGAAAACTTGCTTAAGTTGCGGTTACAGAGAGAAAAGAAAACAAAACTCGAACCTGCAGGGCACGAGGGTACGTCGCATAGGGTTCTGGCAACGGGAAGATGAAAATACGAGGGTACGTCGCAAAGGGTTTCGGCGACAGGAAAGTAAACCTGCAGGATTCGAACCCAAGTAGAAGAGCTCTGGAGTCGTCCAGCAAGGACTCACACGAAGTTTGCTAGGCTCCGTGGGTCCTTCTGCTACACAAAGTTTGCTAGGCTCCGTGGGTCCGGTTCGTTGCGCGTGGGAGGGGATACGTCTAGGAATCTATCGGCGACGGGGAGAGGCTAGAGGTTGATCAGACCTCTGTTGCCTGCTTGAAATGCGCTGGGTCTGTAAGGATCCGCAGCGCTTAGAGATCTTCACACAGCATGAAGTCTCCTCCTCCCTTGTTTGTGGAGTCCTCCAACTTGGGCGGAAACCACTCAAGCCTCTTATACGGCTAGCAAGCCAATCACTAGCCACTACGTGTGAATAATTTAGAACTGGCCAATAATGGGACTCGAATTAGCATACAAATGGCGGGAACTCTTTGCAACGAGCACTTCCATGCTACAACAAAGAAATGCACCCTGCAAAGAAAGCTTCAAATTGGCGGGAAATTCTCCCTTGCACCGGGGTTCTCTTTTGCAGCAGAAAACTCCACCGTGCAAGGAAGCTGCAATTTAGCGGGGACAATTTAGCAGTGCCGAAGCACACACAAACAAAAATCACACCCTTTGGGTAGTGACACCACCCTGCAGGGATGCTGCTTCCTGCTGTTGGGTCCACTGCTGCAGCTGGTGATAGCAATATTTACTTTCATATTTTATCCAGGATTTCCTGCTCAAGTGGGTAAAAGAAATGCTTGCAGACTTGCCAGTAAAGATGTACTATATTGGTCTGACTGCCCAGGAAGTGGAGGGCCAGTGGTGCTGGGTGGATCAGACCCCGTATAACAAGAATGAAGCGTGAGTATCACTGGGGAGAGGCAGTTGTTACCTTCTTCCCTGGGCTAATCCCACAGTGTAAGGTGTACTGTATGTATGCCTGCATGAGAGAATGAAATACACAAAGCTCTTGGGTCAGAGGTGGTATCTTTTATTAGACCAACTAAATAGTAGCAAAAAAAAAATCCTTTCTTTGCAAGCTTTTGGGCAATATACACCCTTCTTCAGGCTGAGGAGAATTCAAAGATTGTAAAAGTCCTAGGTAGCAAATAATCTCCATTTTGCACAGGGGAGGTAGAGGCTAGACATGTATTCCCCTGGGTATCTGAGAGTCCTTTTGTGAGAGTGTTGCTTTTCGCTATTTGGAAAAGTAAACTTCATTGCTAAACAAGAAAGAAGGATTTTTTTCACCTCCCTGGCTGTCTCTGACATTGAACACCTCCAGGGAAGAAGACAGTCTAATCTGCACATCACAGAGCAACACTCTCACAAAAGGACTCTCAGATACCCAGGGGAATACACCTCCAGCCTCTACCTCCCCTGTGCAAAACAGAGTTAATTTTTTATGTTGGAGGACTTTTACAATCTTTGAATTCTCCTCATCCTGAAGGAAGGTGTGTGCCCGAATCGTGCAAAGAAAGGATTTTTTTTTCTACCATTTATTTGGTCTAATAAAAGATATCGCTTCTGACCTAAGAGCTTTGTGTATGTCTTTTTCTCAGACCAACACAACTACAAAATAGATCCCCGAGAGAATGAAAAACACTTTCCTCTCCTGAAGTAAAATCCCCATAAAGGAGCAGGTCTACTGAGGGACTGTGAGCAGGGGAATATACTCCATTTCAGGGAGCAGCCTTGATGGGGCTCATGGAGCTCTCTGGGTGAGTCATAGGCTGATGTCCTCCCCCTTCTTCCATCCTCATCACCAGGGATTTGGGTTTTCTGTTTGCTGCAAAAAAATGCAGATTTTCTCCTTTAAAAGAGAAAAACACAGGAATCCGAAGGTTTCCCCTTGTAGGCTGGCAGAGTTTCAGCCTGCAAGGGGTTGCTTGGGGTTGGAGGTGGTGGGACACAGGGACATACACGTGTACGCAGCCAAAAGTACAGCTCCAGCCAGGGCGGTGGAGAGCAGCTCCCGCAGCTTCCTCTATGTGGGTGGGGGAGAGGGGGCAGGGGGCGGAGGCACAGGAAACACATTGGAAGGGCAGGGGGGTACAGTCCATGTATTGGGGGGAAGGGGAGCACAGGTGATACGGCAGGGTGGGGTGGCCAAGGCAATGCAGTGGAGGGGGCATGTGCCCCTCCAAGATGGCTGCACCCACAGAAGGGCACAGGGCTGCAACCAGGCCTGACTAGCTCCAGGCAGGAGCCACCTCCATGGCCCAGCAAGTGGGACCCCATGCAGGAGGGAGCACCACACTGTCAAGGCTGCCAAAGTGAGGCGTGGTAATGGTGGTGTGCAGTTGTGCCCCTGCTGCTGCCAGGCACCTGCTGCTGCCCCACCACACCTTTCCCATGGCGATGCGGCACTCCCTCCTGTGCTGCATCGTGCCCATGGAGCTGTGAAGGTGGATCCTGCTCAGAGCTAATTTGGCCCCACTGCAGCCGCAAGCTCTGCTCTGGATGCAGAAATCTGGGGGGCATGTGCCCCACCTGCCCCCAGATGCCTCACCTGTGCCCCCCCACCTTTCCCCATGCATTACCTGTGCCCATACCTGACTTCACCACACAACCACCTTGTTCCTCTTACATCCACTCCCTTCCTCACACACTGGGGAGGTGGGGGGGTTGTGGGTTGGGAGTGAGGGGCATTGGCAGGGCAGGGGACTGTGGGCTGGGAGTGAAGAACGCCAGCAGGACTGGGGGGCTCTGGATGGAGAGTGAGGGGCACTGCCAGGGCTGGAGCGGTGTGAGGGGATGGGGGGCAGGAAGTGAGAGGCACCGCCAGGGCCAGGAGGCTGTGGGTCAGGAGTTAGGGGCAGCAGCAGAGCCGTGGGCCTGTGCATTGGGAATGAGGGAGACTGGCAGGGCTGGAGGGGCTGTGGCTTGGGAGTGAGGGGCATGGCAGGACCAGGAGTTTCTGGGTTGGGAGTAAGGGAAGCAGGGCTGCGGGCTGCAGGTCAGGAGTGATGGCCACCAGCCAGGCTAGGGGGCTGTGGGTAGGAAGTGAGAGTCACTGGCAGAGCTAGGGAGCTGCGGGTTGAGAGTGATGGGCACCGGTAGGGCTGGGAGGGCTGTGGGTTGGGAGGGATGGGCAACAGCATGGGGAGGAGCAGGACACCAGCATATCAGGGCTGCTTAGCACCACAAAGCAGCAGGGGGTACATCCACAGCTAGACTCATGTCCTGGTGAGCAGAGGAGGGCAGGAGGTGCACTGATTTTCCATTATAAAAAATCAGTATCAAATGTCAAAATATATAGTTGTTTTGAGTTTTATTATAATGATTGAGGCACTGGTAGGCTTCCAAATTGCTTTAAAATTGCAAATATATCATTAAAACATTGTGTTCAACTGATACCCATATATATAGTGGCATTTCATTTTAATTGCAGGAAAATGTGGGATTTGGGGTTTTTAATCAGAGAGTTTGGGATTTTTAAACAGAGAAAACCAGGATCCCTGAATCATCACAGCTTGCTCCCCAGAGAACCTCCTAATGGTGAGTTTCTGACACTGGGGTTTCTGTCTTGCAGGTTCTGGAAACCTGGGGAGCCCAGTGATCCCATACTGGAGCCATGCACTGCCCTCCAGGTGAATTCAAAAAAACAAGCGAGAGAAAACTGGAATGACCTTGCATGTTTCACTGATTTGTATCGAATTTGTGAGTCTGCACCAACATGTATTTAAGGAAAGACCCCGCCATGCAGGAGGGGAGGCCAGAGAGGGCCTGTTCTGTGCTGCAGACTGCTCCCGGAGACTTCTGATGGTGGGTGAAGGGCAGGAAGAGGGTTCCTGCAAGAAGTGCTCTGAGCTCACCAATAAAGTCATTCTGGAAAAAGTATGTAAAATGTGCAAAATGTTTGAAGGGGAAAGTGGAGAAATGAAGAAGGCTCCACTTGTCATGTGAGGAAAGCTGCCTGTGACACAGGAAAAAGGTGAGAAGGGCGCAGCCCTATGGGCAGGAGGGCACCAAAACTCTGCCTGGCATCTGACCCCTGATTCATGTCAACCACTTTAAAGGAGGGTTTTTCACCTGGTGGCCTATGGGCCACATGCAGCCCATGATGGGATAACATTTGGCCCGCTGGTTCCTTCCTGGCCACTGCTCCTTCTATTGCTCCTGCTGCTACAGTGGATGGGAGTTCTGGGTTCCCCCTCTCTCTTCTAACTTCTGTGTCCTGCCCCACTTCTGGGGGTAGGACAGCATGGTGGAAACTGGAAAAAAAATCTATTAGCCTTTTTTAATAACAAAACAACAAAAGTAAAAGTAAGCAGTACCAATTCCAACTGTATGACATTATGGGTGAATCAAAACAATTCACAACAGTATTTATTAGTAATTAAGAGGCATGTGCACTCATCCTCCCAAATTCTTAGTCAGGCATTAATGCCTAGAGCAGCACTGTAACCTCCTCCTTTTTCCAAGCTAAGGAAGCCTGTTGTATAAAAAAGAGATGCCATATCTTTAACCTTTCACCCACAGGCTTTCAAGTCAGAAGCAGAATGAGTTAATCATATACATGAAATAAATCACAGGAGAGGGTTTTTTATTTTAAGATTACAAAGCCCCATTGAGAAGCTTTAGGATAGCAGCTCAATGTGTCTATTGAGTTACTCTCTTTTTTAAAAAAACCCAAACGTTTCAGTTAAGTTTCAGCTTGTGTTTACCCTGAATAAATATTCTAATATAAAAATACAAAACAAGTAACTTTCACATGCAGCTAATATTCTTCTACTGTTAAGGTTAAATCCTAAATGCATACAGTTAGAAAAGGTTTCCCAGATAGTATCATTCCTCAGTTGAAAAGGCATGGCATTCCATGGGTACTGCTTGGAAAAATATGGTTCCTTGAAAAAATGTGTATTTACAGAATGTTACAGGGGTGTAGGTTGTAAAAAACCCTTTCATCCCTTTCGGGTTCAAAAACCCTTCATCAGGCTTAGGAAGTTACAGTTAACTTCCTTAGCCTGATGAAGGGTTTTTGAACCCGAAAACTTGCTTAATAATTATTTTCCAACTATTTGGGTTGGTCTAATAAAAGATATCAGATTCACCCAAGGAACCTTGTCTGCCTATTTACAGAATGTAGCACTTTAATCTACTAAATGAGGGGTGGGCAATCTCTTGCCATTGCAGGCTTGCATGTGCAATCCAACCCTCTTGCCATGGGTCTCAAGTCTCTATCGATGCATTAATGTGCTGTTGTTACTGCACATTAAGTTTAGTACTTGTAATAACATGGTCTTTTAGTAATGCTAATGTACCATAGACTAGTTCTATGGTGCATTAGCACATTAGCATGGCTTTTGCTGTGATGTACTAATATGCAGTAGAACTAGTCTACTGCACATTTAGAATTTCATGTAGACGTGCCCCCTGAGTGCCAAAGCTGCCTGTGCTTACCCTTGCTGCAGGTACCTAGCTTATCTGCAGCAAAGGCAAACTCAGGCATAAGAAAGCACCAGGGAGGGCTGTGGAGGGGATGAGCAGCTCAACACTATTGTGTCCTGCCCATCTCCCGTGCCACCACTGGCTGGATTCAGCCCACAGGCCATAGGTTGCTAACCTCTACTAAATGATCTAAAAAATCATAAGATTAACTTGCCCCAAAATTAATTAAAATAAATCACGAGCAGAAACTAAAACTATTCCAATTTTAAAAGACAGAGAAATCAAGATATGGAGAGGTTATGATTTGCCCATCATCATCAGAAAGCCCAAAAAAACTGTCAACAAAACCCCAAACGTATTTCCCCAGTTGCTTGCTTCAGGCATAAAAAATCCTTCCTTTGTAATAAAAACCCTGTTACCTAGACTTCAAGGTCTGAAATGCAAAATCTTGTCATTAGTTATAAAGAACAAACCCTACTACAAACAAATAATTAAGCTTGGAATGAAATTCAACTTAGCAATTTCATGCAAACTTTACACCCCACCATGAGACTCAGACATGACTCATTTTAACTCTTTCAGATTCAGGGGGCAATACTGATAGGGTACACAATAACAATACCTAGAGGTTTGTTTTTCAATAAATCTTATTGCATGTATGGCCAGTGCTTGAAATTTAAATACTATGAATATCATCTCCTTCATAGTGTTCATTTTCATTCTTACCAATGATAAAAACAATCAAGAGCTAGTAATGCTGCAAAATTCAGGTCTGTACTGCTTCTGGTACACTTCCTCCAAACGTATGGTGCAATCACCCATAAGTGAGCAGTCAGTGCCATTATTAAGAATGTTCCTCTTTATGTAACTGTAGCATTCATTTGAAAGCTGACCTTCAGGTCAGTCTTTTAGGCTTCAAATCAGCAAGCCAGATGGCTAAGAAAATGGACATGGGCATGCTCATTTGCTGCTCAGATATACCCAGAATACTGCAGGTCTGCAAGACATAAAGTGCTCTTAGCATTGTTCTATAAGGACATCTTTATATGTGCTCTGGGGTGCGGGCTGAGGGGCGTATTTTAATTACAGCAGCTCTCAGAAGCTGCTCTAATTAAAGTGCCCACAGTGTCTTGTGTATTCAGTGTCCTGCACTTCAAAATGGTGGCAGAAACACTTTAACTAAAGCTCATTCAACACTCAAGCCACATGCTGAGGATACTGGTGTGTGCTAGTTAGCATGCTCCAGCAGACTTGATTAGCAGGAGCAGCAGAAAAAGTGCCACCCTACAGGCCACATTTGTTCTGATATTTTTTTCCTGGTAATTTTCTCAACAAATGCCTGACATCCTTGTAGCTTGCAGTTCAAGGATGGACTCATGCTCTAGCATGCCAATATGGGGAGCTCAAGGAAGAACTGATTAGGGGCCACTTAGTTGTGGGTCTTTACTATAAAGAGTTCTCACAAAAACTACAGTTGGACCCTGATTTTACACTGCAGAAGGTTGTCACACAAGTTCACCAATCAGAGTTAGCTAAGCAGCGACAAAGGGAAATCAGAAGTGATTCCAGATCCTATCAGGCATCAGCTAATATACATGTAATACACATTGACAAGAAACTATAGCCAAAAGGAAATAGAATTGATATTCACAATGAACAAAGGGATCTGTCCTACTGGAGCCCACAGCAACAACCAAGTGGGAGAGGGGGCCAATGCCTCAGGTGTGGTAAAATCCCTGAACGTTGGTTATGCTAAGTATCCTGCTAAGGAAAAGATATGCTGATGGTGTAAAAAGAAAGGTTGCTATGCTTTAGTTTGTTGCCCAACCACAAGAGTCTTTGAAGTCACAGAACAGGCCTCAGAGGATTGTACTGTGCTATTAAAAGAACTTACAGAGTCTTTATCAGACCCAGGAGTCTGGATGACAGAAATACTGCTCAATGGACAGTCAATTCTGTTAGGGTAACACTATGTGGATTTTTAGGGAGCATTGGACCTGCAGCTGGAACAAGGCTTTAATCTGTGTCTCAGCAAAGCTGCTGACCACAAGGCAGAATGATATATTTATTAAAAGTAACTTTGTGAATGCTTAGGCAAGTAGTTTTTAACCATATAATAGTATTGTTGTGAGATATATAGCTTTTATATACAACACTTTGCTTATGAGTGCTTATGTTAAGTAACCATCTTAATTGTGTTAACCATTTTTCTGGAAAAAGCAGCAAATAAGTCTGTGTGCTGTGAACCAGCTATAGTGAGGAATGAGATAATATACAGGGGCCCAAAAAAGTGGAGATAGTACAACATGAGACACAAAAACAGTTTGGAATGTGGAAGAGAACATGTAACCGAAATAAACATATGTAAAAGGATGAATGGTGATTGGTAAAGAAGCCCCCAGAGCCCACCTGTTGACTGAAAGAAGGGAGTTCATGGCCTTAGACATGCGCTCATAGCAAAAAGGCATGTAAATGAATAAAATGCATAGGCAATTCTATGTTAATGAAGCAAACAGTAAACAGAGGCGGAGCTTGAGATGGGAGGAGAAGTGGGTGGAACAGAAGGAGGGACGGAGGTGGAGTGAATGTTAATGAGTATAAACCAAAGTGTACAAATGTGGAGAAAAAAACTATTGTTCCCTAAGGCTCCCTGGTTTGTTGGTGTTTTGGGAGCTAGTCCGAAGCTGTCTCCATTCTGAATAAAGCTGTTGCGAGTAACATGTGCTGGTGTTTGCTCCCTGCTTGCTCTGGCTAATGAGTGACAGGACCCATGAGCAATTGAATCATCATCTCCCTAGTCATTGGGCGTCGAATGGAGTCAGGGTCTAACAAATTCCATTAAAATTGATACAGGAGTGGTAGTTTCAGCTATATCTGGTATTTACTACAGCTGACATAGGGATGGGCTCCTCCTTCCTCCCACTAAAAGATTACAGGGACCAGGTGACACTACCCTCCAAGTACTGGGATCCTTCAATGCAAAAACGAGACAGAAGCAGGGGACTATAGATCAGGAAGTTTATGTGATCTGTGATCTTGCTGTCCTTTTGCTTGGCTTACCAGCCATACAGGCACTACAACTTGTCCATCAGCTGGATGAAATAATGGATCAGAAATCACTGGAGCAGTACTACAGAGCCACATACCCATCTGTCTATTCAGATCTTGGAAAAATGTCAAGTGAATATAAGATACTTCTAAAAGCTGATGCAGTTCTGTATGCCTGAACTATACCAAGATGAGTCTGCTAACGGAGGAAATAAAAGAAGAACTAGCACAAATGGAAGAAATGGGAGTAATCAGAAAGATTGAAGAACCTTCTTGATGTTCTGGGATGGTGGTTCTGCCAACACCCAGTGATAAGATGATATTTATTGACCTAACACAGTTGAACAACTATGTGTGCCAAGAGAGAGACAGTCTTCCTTCAGTGGAACACACATTGGTTCAACTTGCAGGAGCCAAGGTCTTCACAAAATTGCATGCTAGGGCAGGATTCTGGTAGATACTTCTTCCTCTTGAATCATCCAAGGTAACAACTTTTATTACTCCATTCAGATGATACCAAGTTACACAGTTACCTTTTGGGATCTCATCAGCTCCTGAATTCTTTCAGCCTTGGATATCACAGATCCTGGGTGACCTGGAAGGTGCTCTTTGTCATGCTGATGATGTTGGTTTTTAGGACCACCAAGGCACAGTATGATACAAGATTGGATGCAACACTCCGAAAACTCCAAGAAGCCAGAGTTACACTTAATGAAAAGTGCACTTTTGCTACCTCTCAGCTCATGTTTGGGGACATTGGATTATGCCACAAAGATACCAACCAGCTCCAACAATAGTTGCAGCTATTAAGGAGTTACCAGAACCCAAGGATGTCCCAGAATTTTGCAGGTCTTTAGAAACAGCCACATATTTGGGCCATTTTACATCAAACCTGGCCTTGGTAACAAAACCATTATGAGACAATTAAAGTGACAAAAACATATGTCTCTGGGGTCTGCTACAACTATTGGCCTTCAGTGAGATCAAATCAATACTCAGCTCATCCTTAATACTAGCCCAATACAATCCAGCATGAGAAACATGTATTGCAGTAGATATTTCATCCTATGGACTTAAAGGAGTTTTACAACAATGTCAATAAGCTGGCAATTGGGTCTCTATTGCCTTTACTTCACCTGAAACTTGATATGCACAAATAGAAAAAAAAGCATTAGCAGTTACATGGACATGTGAGTGACCCAGAACTTTCCTCATTGGCCTGACTTTCACTTTACAAATGGATCATAAGCCACTTGTGTCCTTGTTTGGAGACAAACCTCTCAGTGAACTCCCACCAGGAATCCAGAGATTTCACTTCAGGATGATGAAATTCATCTACAATATTGTACACATTCCTGGAAAAGAGTTACAAACAAGCTGATACTCTTTCTAGGGCACCATTACAGACATCACTGTCTCTGGAAGAACTCTGTCAAGAGTATGATGTCACTGTTTACATGGACCTTAGAATAACTATATTGGCTTTATTACAGATGAGGATCCCGGAAGCTCAAGAAGCTGATGCTTTCTGTCAAAGGATTAAAAGTACTGTTTATAAGGATGGCCACAAGTAAGATTTAAAGACTGTGAGCTGGTGAGCTACCAACAAGAGAAACTCAATCTCCATGTTGTCAGAGATTTAGTCATGTTCCACAGCAGAGTACCTTCAGCTGTATGCCAGGAGATCCTAGGAAAGACTCATGAAGCTCATCAGGGTACTACAAGATGTTAAGCCAGAGCTCATCGGATAGTTTGCTGGCCTTGTGTCATTGTGACATGCAGAATGGGGTGGCTAGTTAGGTTTGTGCTCAACACTGGCCAGTCCCTAAAGAGCCATGTCTTATGACTGAATTACCAGAATATCTATGGCAGATGCTGGGGGCTGACTTACTGACCTGAAAGTGTTCTTTTATTAATTAGTCCCATTACTTCAAGATGGCACAGTTACAGAAGACCTTAACTGAGAGAGTTATAACAGTTTTGAAGAGTATATGCATGCACCATGGTATACCTGGTATACCTTCAGTTTTAAGAAAAGATCATAATCCACAATTTTCTGGAACCACGTTTAAGCAGTTTGCAGCCCAGTATGACTTTCAGCATATCACCAGCAGTTCACATTTTCCATGTAGCAGTGGAGAAGCAAAACGTGCCGTGTAGGCCACAAAGAATTTGCTTCAGAAGAACTAAGATCTCTTTAAGGCTCTCTTGATATACCATTCAACCCCATTAGAGCATGGATAGAGTCCAGTTGAGTTGCTTGTGAGTCAATGACTCCATACAGCTCTACCAACTATGATAGATGACTTGGTTCCAAGACCTGTTTATGAACAGGAAATTCATGAGAAAGATAAAATGAGAAAGGACTGTCAGCAGCATTCCCTCTAAGCTGTTTGGTGTGTGTGGCCGCACATGCGTGCTCATGCTGCGTTGCCAGGCACGCCTGCACAGCCGCGCACGCCGCACAGCTTAGAGGAAATGCTGACTGTCAGAGAAAGAATTATAACACCAGGCACTCCTCAAGAAATGTACCTGTGCTTTCCCCACAGCGGGAAGTTTGGATTCCAGATGCAGGAGTACAAGGCACTGTCCAGGCTAGGGTGGATACCCCTTGTTCATACTGGGTGGAGACACCTAGAAATTGTCTCTATAGGAATCAAGAGCATCTCCATCCTATTCCACCTGTTTACTACACTAGGTCAGGACGTGCGTTTCACCAAATAGCCTAGATTGTGAAGCTGTCCATTTTAAATGAAAAGGCTTATTGATGTTTCTGTTTTGATAA
>NW_005842407.1:1299204-1327196 GCF_000455745.1 Alligator sinensis | reverse complement strand
GTAGGGAAATGATTGGTAAAGACTTACAAGAGAGTGATGTGCTTGTAATATCTCCTCTTGAGATGATATTACAGCTGTTTGGAAATCCTTTAAGTTTCTCACTTTATGATGACATCAACAGGAAGTTGTCAGCCCTCTTTCTGTGTGTTAGCAGTTGCAATAAAGACCTTTTGAAAGCAAGAAGTCTCCCATCCTTTTCCTGAACTATGAAATAGCACATCAGTGATGTGGCAGCCAGTATACAGTCATTGATGAGAACCTCATGAATGACACAGAGATGGTCTGCAAGTGAATGACGGCGAGGACAGGGAGGCAGTGGGTGAATGGTAAGGCTGTGCAAAACAGCACCATTTCATTTTGATTTCTGTTTTGCCGTTTCAGTGGGAAAATGTTTTGTTTCAAGTTTTATTTAGTTTCGAAGTGCTGTTCCGTTCCGTTTAGTCGAAACTGTTTCACTGTATCAATGCTGTTTCAATGTTTCACCCATAGGCTATTATGGGGAATCACAAAACTGCATACAACTCTTGTTTTTTGCCAGATTTGAATGAAAACACCAGAGATGGTAGCTCATTCTGAGGGCATGGATCCTGCCAAGTTTCAAGGAGATAGGTGAAGGGGTTTCTGAGAAATTGCACCTCAAATTCTTGAAAGCAAAACTCATGTCACTTGTAAGTGTGAAGGCACAGCAGGGCGAAAACACCAGGCATGGTAGCCCCTGCTGAGGCCACAAAGTCTGCCAAATTTCAAGGAGATAGGTGCAGGGGTTGAAGGAACTAACCTCAGGGAACTTAATGGATGGGAGGCTGATGGGGGGAGGCTCTGGGAATATATATTCATGTGCTGGGTTTGTTCTCATGTCAGTTCCACCATGTCATGTTTTATCACCCACATAATACGCTCTGGGTGCCTATTCACAAGCAACGAGAATGCTCTGATGCACTGTAATTGCAGCGTATCAGAACAGACTCAATTCATCCAGTCTGTTGGAGCATGGTAATTACCCTGCTCGAGCAGTCTCCAGCTTCTTGTGTATCTGCATCCCTGTGCTGAAAAATGGCAGTGGGGGCATTTAATTAAAACTTGTTCAAAGAGCTTTAGTTAAAGTGCCCGCACTGCCATTTTTCAGTGTGGAGATGCTGACACATGAGACGCTCCAGGCACTTTAATTAGAGTGGCTCTTGGATCTGCTTTAATTAAAGCACCCCCCACCACTACAAGAGCACGTGCAACAATGCCCCTGTGTCCAGTGCTCCCAGGCTTCTGAAAGCTTGGGAGGAAAGAACTTCTTGCAGAAGGTGAACTTTTCTTCCCTGGAGCCCCCAAGAAGTGCAACCATGAGGAGCAGAGGAAATCTATTGCAATCTCCTTATGTATTTGGACAGCAGGAACCCGCCTTCACTGTTGCATCCAAGGCCCAGCAGATGTTAAACAGAGCAGAAGCACACTACAGAACAGAATGCATTGGGACAGGCTAAGAATTGGGTTTTAAAAAGCAAACACGGGAAAAGAGCACAAAATGACTGGCTCCATGGACAGCGAAGTGTCACAGCTTGCAGCATGGCCTGCTATTAGTCCCATACTTCCTCAGTATTTCTATATTCATAACTTTGTCCTTTGTTTCACTCCAAATGAATCATCCAGTTTCTGCTTAGTCTGAGCTGGGAAAAACAATAGTGAAGCAACCCTAAGATGCACTGAGGAAAGTTAAGCCACATTCTGGAAGCTGGACCCTGTCTGCTTGGGGTTACCTCCTATGGGAGATCTCCAGCCTCAGCTGTTCCTTCTCCAATCTTCAAACCCCTTTTGTATATTCCCTGCTTCACTGTCTAGCTCAGGAAAATGGTCTAGAAACCAGAATGCTCCCCATTCCTTCACAGCTCTGACAAGGATCCTCATTCCTGGCTGTAGCATGCTCTGTCCCACCATTCACCTGAGGCTGTCTCTGTTCAGTCCCCTTTGCCAGATGGGTCATTTTGTTTAAAAATGTTCTAAGCCTTGGGCTTGTGTGTACAGTCATAGACAGAGACGGAGACAGTTGAGAACCACTATGCCAACCCAGCCACCCTGGGGCTCCTCTGACACTCTGTGGGCTCCAAGGGGTCCCTTTCCTTAGGGAAACAAGGAGTCTGTGAAGTGAGGTTGCTGAAAGCAGGCTGGGTCTGACCCGCATATAGACAGCAGAGAAGAGGGATAAGGCTGTTGAGTCATAACAGATAGTGCAGAGCTGAAATAATCTCTGAAAGAGGAGACAGAAAGAATCAGGAGGAGCAGAAACAGACAGAGCAGAAGGCAGAAACAAGGAAATGTAAACATATCATTAGGGAGAGGAGAGTACATTTTTACTGGGGAAGGGGCAGTACCACTTCCCTTTCAGATGTTCAGTTTGTGTTCCTCTTTCTATTGAAGGAGTGTTCATAAAGCCATGCTGATTTCCTGGCTTCAGAAGCACATGAACTGTTCAGGACACTTCTGATCTCCAACTGCTTTATAGACTATTGCAAGGGTTTCCCACCCCACACTGATCCCCTGGGAGGTGGGATAAGGGGGTCTCTCTCATCCCTGGTGGGAAGCATTCAATGAGTGGTCAGGGTCACCCCCTAGCTCCAGGGAATGGAAAGGTTAGTTCTCAGTGAGATGGTCACCACCTGGTCTCTGAAGGGTGTCACAGATCACCTATGTTCAAGGACATGCACCCTGTGCAGAAATCAAAGGTAAATACCTAACTGTTTAGGGGAATGGGACTGAGCAGTCTGGAGATGGGCTGGGATGCCTTCCTTGTTGAGGGCTCTGATCCCTGCCTGGTCCTGAGAAACAGTCAATTCTCACATTATTGCCAACAGAAATGAATCATGGGAATTTTCTCAGACTGGGGGGATTAGGAAGGTGCCCTCATGCAGAGGCTTGGACAAGGTGATCTCTTCGGGTCCTGCCCAGCCCTACATTTGGGTCTGTCTGTCAGAGCTGAAGGAGTGGCTCAAGGAGGGAAGTCCTAAGGGGACGTGTCCTGAGGGAGCTGGAACAGTTCAGAACCCCCCTGGATTTTTACAGGGACCAGCTAAGGCTGAGAGGTACAGAGAGGGAGATCCCTAGGGACACACACACAGGGACTGGGACAGGAAATTGGGACCAAAGAGTAACTAACAACAGCATCAAGTGGACCAGCTAGGGGAGAGAAAAGTTATGGATGGGCTTCATGCTGTCTGTGGTGCAGGCGAAGGCATTTGCCCATGTCTTCCTTAGGTTTAGGGCCTTGTAAACATGGTGCTGCTTTGATGGGTGGGTGGGGGGCACTCTTTGGATCCCCATGCTGTACTAGTGTGAAGGGATGATTGGGGTGACTTCCCATCTTTGGTGGAGAAGATCACATCCTCTCACCACACTGCTGACCCAGGCATCCAGATACCACAGTGAGGTTACATAGGGAGTGAGAGAAAAATCGGAATAGGAATGATTCCAGAAAAAATCACTTTATTTCCCTTGGGAATCAGAGGCCAATTCCCAGACTCTGCACTCTGCATGGCAGTGCCAGCAGGGGCCTGGCTGGCTGCAGCAGTGGCAGTGGCTGGGACAGAAGCAGCAGCCACTGTTTTTTTTCCATCCCTTCTATTTTGGCGCCTGGGTCTGGTGCTCTGGCCCCCTAGCCCTCACCACCCTATGGCTTGGAATGGAACAGGGCAGACTGGAATCAGGTGCTTAAAAACTTATCTTGGAAAAAAGTCTCCCAGCCTGCTCTGCAGAGTTCAGGATCAGACATCACTGCCCCATCCTGAGTACATGATGTGCATTAACCAGGATTAGGCAGGCATCTACACATGCAGGCATTAAAGTGCATTAACACTGTGTGTGGACTGACTTGGGTCTAAAGTTAGTGCCAAGTCAGTCCACACATACAGCGTTAATGCACTTTAACACATCTACACGTGCATTAATGCACCTTAATTAATCACGCCTAAATTTGATACCTGTATTTAGAGATATCAAATTTAGATGTGATTGGCCCCAAATCACCATTTTTAAAGTGCATTAAGAGTGCATGCATGTAGACACGTGCCCTAATGTGCCTTAAATTTAGGCTAATGTTCCTTAAAGCATCTCGTGTAGATGTGCCTCCTGTATCCAATCACATGTGGAAGGAAAATGGGGCTAGCAGCAATTGCCTGCTCGGAGATAGGCAGAAGCAACTGCAAGCACCCATGAAAATGTTCCCTAACTCTGCCTGAGACACTGGTGTCTATACCAAGGTCACGGTGGAGTTGTGGTAGTTCTGGGCTCTCCCTGAAGAGAGGTGGGATCTCTCAGATCCTTCCTCTCCCATCCCTTATTCATGGGCACTCAAGCTTGCTAGAGTAGTGGCATTTGGCTGAGAACCTGACCTTGTTCTGAGGGCTATCTCTTAGGAGACCGTACCTCCTGGATAAGGGCTGGCATAGGGTATTATGAGAAGGCTTTTCATTCTGACACCTGTCTTAAGAAGACAGGGCTTTGCTATGCCAAATCAACATTTCTTCATCTTTAGCACCTTCAGAAAAGAATGTGCTTCAGTATGAACCCTGCATACCACCCCAGTGGCTCCCGTGTTTGGTCCTGGTTGTGTTTCTGTGTGTCACTTTCCTTGGTGTCCTCATTACTAAGTGTCCATGGGCTGATTATCTGGAGAGGGGTGGGGAGGGGAACAGTGTTTGGGAGCATACCTGAAGGCGGCAGCTGAGATTGCCAGGAGCTGAACTGGGAATCTCTGAGGCACATCTCTGTAAGCGGGGAAAGTCGGGCAGGGATTCTTGGGGCTTGAGGGTCCCAATCCTGCACAAGAATTCCCAGGGCATTGATCAGGTCCCTCAAGCCCTGTCAGCAATAGTCCTGGGGCAATTGGATATCATGGGCAGCTCCAGGCTGCCTGCACTCTTGTGCCATTAAGCTAACAGCAAAGCAGCAGAAACTATTATGGCCTTTTGTCTGGGCCACAGTTTGGTCATGCATGGCATGAAAAATGGTAGAGATACCTGTTTGTTTTCCCTTTGTGCTACCATAAAAATTGCTATTGTGGTAGAAAGGTGACCTCTGTTTACACCCTAAGTCCTACTGCAAACAGTGTGTCCAGGAAATGTAGTATTCTAAGAAACAAGAGACAGACTCTCCCCATGCCTGAAGTAGGGTGTTTGGGCCTGGAAGCTTGCAAAGAACATTTTTTCCAAATATTTAGTTGGTCTAATAAAAAATATCACATCTACACAAAGAACCTTGTCTGCCAAGAGACAAGAGACATAGTTAACCTTGTTAGTCTGAAGTCAGGCAGAAAGCACATTAGAAATGCACCTCACACTTTAACTGAATCAGTTAATATATCAGGAGCATTTCTACTCTGCCTTCTGCTGTTCCAAGTTACAGTCTCGGGGCTGGATCCAGGGGGATGCAGTGGTGCAGCTGTGCCCAGCTCCATCTTGATTCCTGCTCCACCCAATGTTTAAACCCAGCTGCCTGGTTTCTATTCAGGCAGTGTTGAGGAAGCCAGTTGACTTCATAGCTCATTAAAATGTACCTGTTTCCTACTCATTTCAATCCACAGTTATTAAAAAACCTCTCTCCTTTTTAATGCTGTTCTATAGGTTCTGAGAATCCTTGGACCGTGTTTCCTCATGTGTTATGGGACCATGAGTTACCTTTTCTACCTAGTTGAACTTTTGTGGGAGGAGATATTTTCTCCCCAATTAATTTTATGGGTCATAGAATCATAGAATCATATCATAGTATCATAGAAGTAGGGTCAGAAGGGACCTTGCAGATCTTCAGGTCCAACCCCCTGCCTGGGCAGGAAGAAAACTGAACTAAAATGACTCCAGCCAAGTAGGCATCAAGCCGCTTCTTAAAGACCCCCAGGGTAGGATCCAGCACCACTTCCCTTGGAAGTTGGTTCCAGATCCTAGTCGCCCTAACTGGGAAGTAGTTCTTACGGATGTCTAATCTAAACCTACTCTCCAACAACTTGTGACCATTATTCCTTGTTATCCCAGGGGGTGCTAGGGGAAACAAGGTCTCCCCCAAACCCTTCTGGTCCCCCTTAGTGAGTTTATAGATGGTCACCAGGTCCCCCCTCAGCCTTCTCTTATGAAGGCTGAACAGGTTCAGGTCCCGTAACCTCTCGTTGTAGGGTCTGCCCTGCTGTCCCCGGATCATGCAGGTGGGTCCTCTGGACCCTCTCAACGTTGTCCACATCCCTCTTGAAGTGGGGTGCCCAGAACTGGACACAGTACTCCAGCTGTGGCCTGACCAGTGTCGCGTAGAGAGGGAGGATCACCTCCTTGGCCCTACTTGAGATGCACCTGTGGATACATGATAGGGTCTGGTTAGCCCTGCCGACCGTGACCTCGCATTGTCGGCCCGTGTTCATCTTGGGCAACCTATCCAGGTCTTTCTGCAGTCTCTCCCTCCCTGCTAACGTGCCCACCTCTCCCCATATTTTGGTATCATCAGCAAATTTGAACAGGTTGCTTTTCACCCTGTCGTCCACATCGCTGTTAAAGAAATTGAACAGCGCGGGCCCAAGGACTGAGCCCTGGGGGACTCCACTTCCCACCAGGTCAAATATGACCCGTCCACCACCACCCTCTGCGTATGACCCTTCAGCCAATTCACAATCCATCTGATTGTGTAGGCATCAATGCCACAGTCACCTAGTTTTTTAATGAGGATGGGGTGGGAGACAGTGTCAAAGGCCTTGTTGAAGTCCGGAAAGACTACATCCACGGTGACACCTGCATCCAATGCTTTTGTGACCTGATCGTAAAAGCCAATCAGGTTGGTCTGACATGACCTGCCCTTAATGAAACCATGCTGGTTGCCCTTGAGCATCATCCCCGATGCCGGCCCATCACAGATGTGCTCCTTAATGATCTTCTCAAAGAGTTTCCCCAGGATTGAGGTAAGACTGACGGGCTTATAGTTGCCCGGGTCCTCCCTCCTCCCTTTTTTAAAGATGGGGACCACATTGGCTATCTTCCAATCATTTGGCACCTGGCCCAAGCACCACGAGCGCTCATAAAGCCGTGGCAAGGGCCCTGCAATAACCCCTGCTAGCTCCCTCAACACCCTGCAGTGGAGAGCATCTGGGCCTGCTGATTTGAACACGTCCAGCCCCTCCAGTAGCACTCTAACCCGGTCCTCCTCAACCTTAGGTCTTGAGGCATTCCCCTCAAGTCCATCTTGAATCACGGTGGGGGAGTCCCTGTCCCTGCACAAGAAAACAGAGGTGAAGAATTTGTTAAAGATGTCTGCCTTCTCCTCTGGCACAACCACCAGATTGCCCAGCGTATCTTGCAGGGGCCCCACATTTCCTGGGGCCTTCTTCATCCTCCCTATACCATTGTGAATAAAAGTTTTCTTTTTACTATAAATTTAATATAATATCCCCTGCTTACAGGCCAATTCATAGAATCTTTGAAAAACAGAGTTGGAGGGACCTCTAGAGGTCATTTAGTCCAACCCCTTCTCAAAACAGGACCAGCCCCAACTAAACATCCCAGCCAAGGCTTTGTCTTTCCAGGTCTTAAAAACCTCTAAAGATATAGATACTGAAATCTCCCTGGGTAGCTTGTTTCAGTGCTTTATTACCCTCCTTGTGAAAAGGTTTTTCTTAATATCCAACTTAAACTCCCCATTGTGCAGCAAGACCATTTCTTTGTTCTGTTATCTACCATCCCTGAGAACAGTCTAGCTCCATCCTCTTTCTAGCCACCTTTCAGGTAGTTGGAGACTATTATTAACCCCCTTAGTCTTCTCTTCTCTAGACTAAATAAGCCCAGTTCCCCCAGCTTCTCCCTGTAAATCAGGTTCCCCAGCTCTCTTACCATTTTTGTTGCCCTCTGCTGGACTCTCCAATTTGTCTACACCCTTTCTGTAGTGGGGGGTCCAACACAAGACTCCAGATATGGCCTCACCAGTGCCAAAAAGAAGGAAATAATCACTTTTCTTGGTTTTCTGGCAATACTCTTACTAATGCAGCCCAGTGTGCCATTAGCCTTCTTTACAAGAACAGCACACCGTGGCTTATATTCATCTTATTGTCCTGTGTAATCCTCAGGTAGCAATAGCTTTCTCTTTTTTAGACTCTAATAAGATCGTGCAATAAGGCTAGGTTTCCTGACTCATGGCAATCAGGTGAACAGCAGTGTTTGGTTAATCACGCAGGGATCTTCATTAAAGTGACCAGTTCTGCACAATCAATACCTTAAGGAGGATGTAGTTAGAACTGTGGATCACTACCAAGGACTCCGTGTGTCTATGCCTCTAGAACAAGGAGCAAACAAAAACCAAAAAAGACACCAAAGGGCAGAATAAAACTACCAACATACAGGAAGAGCATGCAGCAGTGCCAGGGTCAGGGTTGCACCCTGTCTGCAGGGTCTTGCTCTTCTTTTCTCCCAGTTTAAGGCAGAATGTGAATAGGGCAAGAGGGGGCAATAGGTTTGTCCCCTCACCCCGCAGTTGCAGAATTTGTCCTAGTCCCATGGAACAACTCCAGGTCCCTCTCCTGCGCTACCACTACATGGTACTGCCAGGGGGGCTGGCAAAGCAGGGGCTGGTGATATCCTGATGCCTGATTTCAGGGATTGCAGAACACCTGTGCGTGAGGGCACATGTGCTCAGGCTGGTACCTGGCCCTGCACAGCAGCCCTCTCTGGTGTCAGCAGAAACCCTGCACAATCCATAAAATGGGCCTGCAGGCACTCAGACCTGCCCATCCACAATTCCCTGTGGGGTGTCTGAGTGCTGCCATTTTACTTTTTCACAAACCCTGGGTAACTGAGAACTCCAATTACTCTATCAACTTGTCCTTTGTATGCCTCTGTCATTTGTTCATAGAACTCCCCACTCTTCTCCCCACTGATAAGGGGAGTCTGTAGCATGCCTTACCCAGACATCATTTCTGCTTGTATTCTGTTTCATCAAGAATGCTGCTTGTTGTGAAGCTTCTCAATAATTCTTAAGCTAAGGATGTTGGGGGGAGGGGGAAGAGATAAGTTCTTTCCCACCTTGTCCCATTTCCTTCCTTTGTGTTTATTTTTTGCACCAGAGTACAAAAATGAGGCCTCTATTACTTTCACTTCAAGGAAATGAGAGTCCAATCAGAATCAAGCTAAAAAAAGAGCTGGTGAAAATTCCCTTCCCCTCCCATCCCTATGTGGTGGCTCCAGGCACTGGCTCTTCCCCTAAGCTATCAGCCTCAAACAGGCTCCACTCCAGCCCCAGCTCTCCAGAGTGATGTGCAATAGGACCTCCAGGTTCTACTGCCTGTGTGTGTGTGTGTGTGTGTGTGCGTGTGTGTAATCAGAGGTCACTGGACCAGAAAGTGAGGTCCTGGCAGAAGAGATGAGCACAGAGGGAAGACCCAACCCTGGAGGTGAGATGGTCACTGGGCTTTCCTCTCTGGTACTCTGAGGGGAGTGGGTGGAATTGAGGGGCTTGAGAAAGCAAAGAAGAGGAGGCAATGAAGAAGGATAGAGCAGGCATAGAGTCTGAGAACAAACAGTAGATGGAGACGATGGAAGAGAACCACAGAGAAAAGGGGACCAAGGAGAGATGAGGCTGGGCAGAGTGGGCCGTGAGAAAATGGGGAGGGAGAATGAAATGTGAGAAGGAGATGCAGTGACTCACTGTCCTCTGCAGTGACACAGATATAAACAGTGTCCACAGAGCGGCAACTATCTCATCTCAGTAATATTAGGCAGGCAGACTCCTCTGGATGACTCTAGCTATGAACACCCTTTCTTATGCTGGGGCCAATGGGCTCATTACTTTGCCTACCCAGGTCTTTGCCAGAGCTGTGAGGACCTTATCACTGATCTCCCAGTGGAAAAGGCCCACTTGGGACCAGTCCATTACTCACCACCTCATGCTGATTTTTATAACACCATGTATGCAACTGGCAGAGCTGGTTATTCTTTCCATTGGCCGACTGGCCATCACACATGAGAGATGAGGAGGCAAAACTGATGAGATGACAGTAGCTGGAGGAGACGAGGAGGAGTGGGATGCGTAGAAAACAAGGATGGGGGGAAGGGAAGCAGCAAAGGAAGGTAGGATGGAAAGGAGTGGGGGTGAGAGGTGGAAAGAGATGAAGGGGGATGGGAAAGAAGTCAAGGGCAAAAATAGTGGGAGAGAGATGGAGATACAGAAGGTGCCAGAGATGGAGGCAGAGGGAGGCTTAAGGGGTAACAAGGAGGTTTGGGAGGACAGGGGAATCAGAGAGAAAGTGGTGAAGAACTGAGAGAGAGGACTTGGGGGTGAAGGGAAAATATGGTAGTGTAAGGAGCTGGGGGGTGACCCACCTTTAATTTCAGGCATCAGGTCCTGGCTGTGGTTCCTGAAGACCTCCTGCCTGTCACAGGCCATCTTGTTGGGAACAGGTGTGTGGGGGGTGGATATGGGCTCCTGGCCCATCCTGCTCTCCTAGCTCTGGCAGTGTGTGTGATCTGTGCTCCTGCTTTCTGTTTTTCAGCCCCTGCTGAGGAGAGGGGAGGCTGTCCCCGACTGAGCCCCTGGGCTCTTCTGATACTTGCCTTCATCCTCAAAGCCTGTGTCACGTGTGGCTGCCTTGGTGGGTGCTGGAGGCTATTCATTCCCCTGCTTTGGGAGGTGGGGAGGGGTGGGGGGAGGCAAAGGGGAGGGGGGAGAATTAAATGCATGGGAGAGATTTTATCACTGTTCAGGGAAGGGAAGAGGAGAGATTGTTCCTGAGGATCAGTTCTGCTGCTCTTCCATCCCTCCTCCTACAAAGCTGTACGGGGCTCTGGGCTAAGGTTGAGGCTGTGAGAAAAAGCATTCTTCTGTCTGGCCATGGGGCTCATTGCTGTAGGGGTCACTCATGCTTATGAGTGACTGGTGCCTCCTGAATCTGGGAGGGCACCCGCAGAAGCTGCCAACAGCAGTGGCCTTATCAGGGGGGCACCAGCCCTACTGACAGCACCAGTGTTGGCTATCAGGGAGGTACCGCCCCCATTGGGGGGACACGTGCACCCCCATGTACCCCCTACCAGTCAGTCACCTATACTCATGCTGGTGCTGTGCACAGGCAGGGGCTGGAGCATTCAGGACAAAGTAAAGGCTCCATATGAGACACACAGACATGAAAGATAACTGCCTTCCCATTGGATGTCTTGGCCTATGCCTGGCAGGCTGAAGGAAACACCAAGCTGTTCCAGTCCAGTGACCAGCCTCAGAGGGAAAACATCGTTTTTTCAACCGTCAGCTCTCCAGGTGGCCTTCATCTGAGTAACATGAGGCCCAGATCAGTTTGTGAGCGTTCATTCAATCTCTCCTGCTATAAATCACCCTGCCAGATGTAGTAGAACTTAGGAGGCCTAAGGCTGTTCGATAATGATATATTTGACTCAGATAGTTCCTGCTTTCATTCACTTGACTAGGCATAAGACAAGGCAAGAAAAAAGCATAGGAAATGGGAAGAGGTAAGGAAATGTTATTGGCTAGGAGACTGAAATGCAGGGAAAAGGTGGACGTAGGATGAAAGCAGGCTGCCACTGCAGGCTGGGGCCAGTGGTGGCACCAGGCTGACTATTCCCAGTGCTCAGGGCGGGCGCACCGAGTGCTGGGAACAGCCCAGTGCCACCATCAGTCCCAGCCTGCCCATCCGGGGGCACTGAGCTGTTCCCGGCACTCGGCGCACCCGCCCCAAGCACCGGGAAGAATCAGCCTGGTGCCACTGCTGGCCCTAGCCTGCAGTGGCAGCCTGATGTCATCCCGCACACAGATCTGGGGCGCGCGCCCCGCAGGAAGAGCCCAATACAGCCCCCTAGCATACAGCCCTCCTGGGGTCGCAGAACAGCAAGAGATGTGCCCGCCCCCCCGTGCACCCACTGATAGTTCTTGTTGCAGCTGGCGCTGGTCACTTCTGGGGCCGCTGCGGTGGGGGCTAGGATGAGTATGGAAAAGCTGCGCCACGTCCCGTGATGCCTGGGGCTCTGCTTGCTGCCACTCCACCCAGGCCCTGCTGCAGCAGTCCCAGGAGCAGCCGACATCAGCTGCCTGCACCTTTTTCTCACCAGGTCCAATTTTAACATCTTTCTCTTTTTGTATAGCAGTAAGGAAAACAAGGGACTAATAATGACCTATTTTATTTTCCCACTAATCCTATTTTTTTCACATGCTGTTTACACTGAATGTTGTGTTTACATTGAAAACAATGGAAATTATACTATTTTTTCTTTTCTAGTACATAAGTAAAAAAAGGAAAACTTTAACTGATATTCTGAGGTTTGCATGTCTTTGATATAACATTTTGTCTCCCAGGTGATTTGGAAATTAGATGAAATTTTCTCATGGACTTCATAGTTGCTTACTGAAGTTGAAGTGCAGACTTTCGTTGTCTCATATTTTTTATCTGTTTCTGAAGCAGAAAAGTCTTTGCAACTAATAATTGCTGTTCCTCTTATGGTGTGCTGTGCGTCTTGGTATTCTGTGGTGACTGTTTAGGGTTTTTGGTTTTTCTTATTAAATCTCTGCACACTACAATAACACTTTCTAGGTTCCTATTTACCCGTGGAGTTTCCAGGCAGGAAGTAGGGCATGCCCCCTTTGAACTAAGCCAGCTGGAAGATCCCTGCCATGGACTGAAGTCCTGGGGATATGATTCCTGTTGGGGATAATATATCTCCTCTTGGATTATGCTAAAAAGTATGTGGCACATAAAGGAAGTGGGGTAACTTTTGCCTACTTTCCAACAGCAAATCCAAGACCTAAAAAAAAGCTGAAGATGAAAACTTCAAAAGGACAGTTAAAAAACTGACACAACCAATAATGTCCTTGCAGCATAGTCTGAAGGGAAGTGAGGCTGCTCAAAAGGAAGTACAGTAGCTAACTCAAGAAAATGTGACATTTGTTGAATATTTGCCTCAGGTAAATCCAGTAATTATGAAGTTTATCAGGCATATTGATACATTGTGGAATTTCACAACTGGTGTTTGGTGATGCCCAAACTGGCAGGCAACCAGTGGCATCTTCCTGACACTCCTGGTGCCTCTGTTTCCCAGGAGTGAGAGAGAGAATTTTCTTTGTTCTCTCCAGAGGAGCCCAACCTCTTTAGAGAGGAGACTTACTGGGAGACTTTCTACCAAGAGAGACGCAGGTTCACCTAATCCTGCTTCCAGATAGGTTTTCTGAATTGAAATGGAACTGTTCTTGGCTTGAAGGCACAAAAGAAATTGGGTTGCTCATGGGAGAGGGGAAGCAAGTGGAAAGAGGAAAGAAATATTGTATCTGTACCCTTTTTCTGTTTTTTTCTTTCTCAGTCGCTCTCCTCAAGGGACATCAAAGTTGTGGAGAGCACGGGGTCCTGCCTCAAGATCTCAAAGAAGGGATCTGTGTCTTGGAGAGACATGAGAACAAAGGTCAGAGAAGCTCTAAAAGAGAACAGAGAATTAACCCTAGAGTCAGACTTCAGGACTGACCCACACCCACCTTGGGTCTGGCAGCAAGCAGCTTTGGGGGCTGGAGAACAGAGTGGGCAGAGGCAGAGGGATTGAGGGGAACCTGAGCATTTCAAACTGGGGAGAAAGAAACATTACCTGACACCAAGGCCTGTAAAACTGTGGACAAGTCAGCCCAGAGAAAGGGGTAGAACCACATGTACTGAGTTCCTTTGAGTTTCTCTAGACAAGGAGTTATGTACGTGTGGTGATAGCATGTTAGCTGACAGGTGCTAGTCTGCACCAGTCATGGAGCATGTGAGAGGACAGCGTCTAGCAGGACATCCTACGTTCTATTCTATATGCAGATTTAGAGTAAATCTAAATGCTACAGAATAAATGATAGGGAAGAGCCAAGCATGGTCCAGGCAGAATGAAGAAGAGTCAGTCCAGCAGAGGTTTCCCACCTTTAATTGAGTGCCTTTGATTTTATCTAGGGGAAGATTTAAAGGCACGTAGCTAGAAACTGTTGGGCATGCTTACACGTGCAGTTAATTTGAATGAATGTATTCCAGCTCAGTTTGAACCAGAGTAAACTAATCCCCACGTCACTATCTACATGTGCATTTAAGCGCAGTAATTTACTGCACTGCTAGATACCAGTTGTATCTTATGGAACTATCCAGCTATGCAATAAATTAATCTACTGAGCCCTAATTGCCACACACGTGTAGACGGTGACACTTCACTGTGCAACAAATTAGTCTGCTGCGCAGTAAAGTGTCTTTTGTAGATGTGCCCACTATGTAAAGATGTTAGTCTACACTGGCATTACTGAACTAGCTAGAGGACAAAATCAATCAAGACAGCTCATACTCTCATCTAGACAAAAGCTTAGTGGCAGGACAGATCCAAAAACCACAGGGAACAACTCAGCGTTGTTCAGTATGGAAGGAAAAGAGGCAGCATCAGCAGTGGTACCCCAACTGTACTCATGAACACTCATGCTTTTTGGCTTCTCTCCCCTCCCAGAGCAGGTCTGGATGTGCTGCCCCATTGGCTGGAAGCTCTTTCACACCAGCTGCTACTACTTGTCCAACAATATCATGACCTGGGCTGAAAGTAAGACGAACTGCACAGGGATGGGCTCCCACTTGGTAGTGATCAGCACAAAGGCTGAGCAGGTAACTTGCAGGAGATGGGATCCACTGGGAGTTCAGAGCCAGCCCTGGGTGGGACCTCCCTGCACATAGACCTGTTCTAGAACTGGAGTGAGGAGTTCTGTCTCCATCTTCATTCAAGGCTTGGTTTTCTCTGCCACACACATCCTGCGGGGATGCCTGCCTCTTGCTGTCTACTCATCATCTGCAACTGGTGAGCTTAGATGTTTTTTTTCTATCCAGGAATTCCTGTTCAACTGGATAAAAGGAGCTGTTGCAGGCAGCCAAGAAAAGAATCACTACATTGGTCTATCTGCCCAGGAGATGGAAGGCCAGTGGCATTGGGTGGATCAGACCCTGTATAACCAGACTACTACGTAAGTATCTCCTGGGAGAGACAATATGACCCTTGTCCCCTTCCCTTAGTTCCAACAAAATAACAAATAATATGTGCTGCAATACCTGTGTGCACGTGAGAGAAAGAGAGAGAGAAACCATATCCCCCCACCCCTCCTGAATGTAGTGTTCCAGCAAAAATGTTTAGTCCCAGGGAACCACACTCAAAGGCATTTAGTTCATTTCAGGGGGCAGCACAGAGAGGGTAGGGGGACCTCTCTGGGGGCCTTGTTACACGTTAATTTTAGGCGACTCTTAAATATCTTAACACCTGGATTGTCTTCACTTTAACACCTTTAAGTGTCTGAAAGCATTTGTTATGTGGCTCAAAATTATGCTACTCCAGGGCAGGATTATCCTTTGAGCCACATAACCCAGTTCCTGTTCCACATAAACCAGTCACTCCACACAGATATGCCACTCAAGTTGAAGGCATGAGGAAGGTGAACACTAAGCTGATTAACATTTGTGAGGCTCACAGCGAAACAACATATAAGGCGGCCCTGGATGATTCATATGCTGCAATTCTCCCCACTCCTCCTCTTTAACCAGCTCATTTCCACTGGGAGCATCCTAACAGTTCAATTCTGACACGGGGGGTTCTTTCTCTAACAGGTTCTGGAGACCTGGGGAACCCAACAACCCTGAAGTGGAGAAATGCGCTGTCATGTATGTAGGGGGCCAGGAAGACGACCCATGGAGCAAAAACTGGAATAACATCCCCTGTGAAACAGACTCTTATCGTATTTGTGAAGTTGCAGCAACACGTATTTGATGAGAGACACCCCCTGCTATGCAGGATGACAGTCCAGAGAGTACCTGCTCCTTAGTAGTGGCAGCTCCCAGGGAAATCTGGTAGGAGGGGTCAGATGAGCCCTGGCCCAGGACTGAATATATATTGAAGGGTCAGGTTAGAGGGCATTACCATGCCACGTGGTCTGAATTCACTAATAAAAGTGTCAGTAGCTGATATGTGTAAATAGTAATCTATGAAATGGAGAAGCTCAGTTCCAACAGAGCTTGGCTGGTGCTGTCACAAAAGCTTCTCAGAGCATCATCTCAGGAGGGCAGTGAAAAAGGTGGGTAGGGAGGAGAGGCCAGGAGCATTTGCCATGGAATGGGTGAAAGAGAAGATGCTGTTTGCTGTGTGAATGCAGCTGGTGCTGCCAAACTCCACAGGTTTCCTTGGAAGATCATAGGTTCATAGAAAAGTAGAGCTGAAAGAGACCTCAGAAGGTCATCTAGTTCACCCCCTGCTTAATGCAGGATCATAACTAACAAAACCATCCCAGCGAAGTGCCTAACCTGCTCTTGAAAATTTCCAAAGATGGAGATTCCACAACTGCTCTAGGTAGCCTGTTCCCATGCCCTCGGAGTCAAAGTTTCTGTTAATCTCCAACCTAAATTTCTTTTGCTGAAACTTGAGGGCATTGCTCCCAGTACTATCCCTTATGGCCACAAGAAAAGGCCATCTCCAGACTCTCTATAATCGTCCTTCAGATATTTAAAAACTGTTATTAAATCCCCCTTCAGTCTTCTCTTCTCCAAGCTAAATATACCTAGCTCTTTCAACCTTTCATCATAAGTCACGCGTCCTGGGCCTCTCATCATTTTTGTTGCTCTGCATTGGACTCTTTCCAATCTGTCCATGTCCTTCTTGAAGTGTGGGATGCAAAACTGGACTGAGTACTCCAGGTGAGGCCTCACCAATGCTGAATAGAGTAGAAGAATCATTTGCCTTGATTTAAAAATGACACTCCTGTTGATCCAACCCAGTATAGTCTTGCTCTTTTTTTTGCAAACAGAGTACATTATTGGCTTATATTCAGCTTATAGTCTTCTGTAACCCCCAGATCCTTCTCTACAGCACTGCAGCCTAGCCAGTCATTTCCCAGTCCCCAGAGATGCTCTGTTGGGACTGTGTGTGATCCTTTGGGGTATCTGTGCAGTAAATGGGAGTGTCCACTATCTGAGACAACCATACTGTGAATGTGAACCCCAACACAGTTTAATTCTAGTGCAGAGAGCACACAGGCAGTACACTACAGGATAATTACAGATGTTAATTGCTATTGGTGGAAAATGTGAAACTGAATGTGTAGAAGACCCAGGACAAGTGCATGACCCCTTATTGATATTGGCCACTTCAACTAAATCCTGGCCAGGAAGGAAAGGAGCTGGGCCTGGTGTGAGATACAAACACCCTGCTCTGTTGGGTACAGAATGAAGAAAGACTTTCTGCCTATACACTGAAGCTTTCAGAGATGGGAAGGATCTGCTGGGCCCAGCCATGCCCAGGACCAGTGCTGGGTTGGTCTCTGCAGGGTGTTTTCCAATCCTGTGTCTCATCCTGTGTTTGCATGACATGAATTGCCACCCCTTCCTGGGAAGAGACATAAAAACCGAGCAGCCAACCCTGCCTTGCAAAGCCAGAGATCCCAGTGTATTGGTGAAACTTCACCCAGGTTTCCTCATCCAGGTACTGGGTTGGATTGAGCCTTTGTCCCCAGGCCCCCAGACTCACAGTGGGAAGCAAAGCTGTCATTCACTCTCACAGTCTTCAGGCCTGGATAGAGTCATAGAAAATTAGGGCTGAAAGAGACCTCAGGAGGTCATCTAGTTCAACTCCCTGGTCAAAGCAGTACCACCTCCAACTAAATCATCCCAGCCAAGGGATGACCTTGTCTAGCCAGGTCTTAAAAAACTCCAAGGATGGAGATTCCACCACCTCTCTGGGTAACCTGTTCCAGTGTTTTACTACCCTCCTAGTGAGAAAATTCTTCCTGATATCTAACCGGAACTTCTCTTGCTTCAACTTGAGACCTCTGCTCCTTGTCCTGTCATCTGCCACCACTGAGAACAGTCTAACTCCATCCCCTTTCAAACCCCCTTCAGGTAGCTGAAGGCTGCTATTAAATCTCCTCTCAGTCTTCTCTTCTCCAGACTAAATAAACCCAGTGCCCTCAGCCTGTCTTCAGAAGTCATGTGCCCCAGCCCCAAACCATTTTTGTTGCCCTCTCCTGGACTCGCTCCAACTTGTCCACATCCTTTCTGTAGTGGGGGGCCCAAAACTGGACACAGTACTCCAGATGTGGCCTCACCGGTACTGATTGGAAGGGAATAATCACTTCCCTTGACCTGCTGGCAACACTCCTACCAATGCAGCCCAGTATGCCATTAGCCCTCTTCCCAACAAGAACACACTGTTGGCCCATATTCAGCTTATTGTCCACTGTAACCCCCATGTCCTTTTATATAGAGCTGATGCCCAGCCTGTCAGCCCCTGATAGCTCTGCTAGTGCCCCTCCCTCCTGGCCTGCATTCCCCTGTTCCATAGCATTTCAGTGTGATGGGCTCCTCTATAGGAAGAGGGTGTGGTTGGAGAAAGCCTCAATTATAATGCAGAAAATAGTGTCAATGAATAGGTGGTGCTATTGCTGAGCAGGCTCCAGAAGACTTTGGCAGGTTTAATAAATGGTATGATACAGAACAGGCCAATGCCTTAGGCCATGTGTAGATGAAACAAGGGGCATGTGTGCACAACACTTTAAAGTGGGCTAAATGCTTTGTACCGCTTTAATGGTCTCGGTGTGTGCACACCTTGGCAGCATATTGTGCATTAATGACAGTCTCTAGCAAATTCGGTGGCGTAATGCACCTTAAATGACTTAGGGCGCAGCAAACTAAAACTCCTCCCTACTGCCCTACCAACCACGGATCGAAGCACCAGGCTCCATGCAGCTCAGGGGCTCTTCAGGAAGCCCTGCAGGCAGCCTGGCAGCAGCCCAGGAAGGAAGGCTCTGCCTAAGAAGGGAAAAAAAAGCAGCGAGCCTGATTTTTTTTTTTCCTCTGGAGCCTGCCTGCTTGCCTGAGCTGCATGGGGGCCCAGTGCTTCCCTCCACAGCAGCAGTTCCCCTTGGGACCTCTCGAGCTGAGTGCCTGTGGGTAGGTGTCGCCTGGGGGGACCCGCTGCTGCCATGAAGGGAAGCACCAGCCCCACCCCGCCGCTGCCCAAGGACCGCTCCTCCTGCCAGCAGCTCGCCCTCCCCTCCCCACCACTGGAGAGCCCAGTAAGCCGGTTGTGTACATGACACAGGGGTTTAATTGGCCCTAAATTGAAGCGGTGTTTTTAAAACCCCACCACTTCAACTTAGGGCTCCCGTTTCATTTACACACGCCCTTGGTCATGTGTTTAAATGCAAAGTTGGTCCTGGGCTATGAATCAGTTGAGCAGGTTCCTCACCACTCGGTACTAAGCACACAGACCTGCCTAGTGTTATTGGAGTTTTTACCCCTGGGAGAGAGGGATCTCAGGGCCCCCCGCACCCTTACTCTTCCCTGTCTCTATAGCAAGTTGTCCCCTGTAGTGCCTCTTGCAAGACTTGTCTTTAGTTGCTTTTTGGGACAGGGCCCACATATAACTTGATTGTACTGTGAGACACTTCATGATACTCTGGAAACTAAAATACTAACCATGCTGGGTCTATTCCTATCCTTGGGGTGGCCTAGGAAGCCCAGATCCATCCTCTTCAACTCCCATGGATCCCAAAGGGGTAAGACATGTAGACTCCTCATGACTCCATTCTTCTTCTCTCATTGCAAGTGCTGGTGTCCAGATCCCAGCATGGATAGCCTCCTGGTTGCAGGACAGTTGCTAGGGCCCTGACTGACACCCAGATGTGGAGGTACCATGGTAGCCATGGCAGGGGGAATCTTTTTGTCACCTAGGCTTGTGCAGGAGCCTTGGGCACCTGTCCCTGTCCCTGTGCCATAAAGAAGCCACGATGGCCTTCCCACCCAGGAGCTCCAAAAAGACCCATGTATGGGTGCAGCCAGATTGAGAGTGTGAGTAGAGCCCTCCACTTAGGATCAGGAGGGTGATGGGCACCAGCACGTGGCTTCCTGAGCACCATCCCGGCCTGAGGTGTACATCCAGGAAGTCCTAGAGGAGGAGGCATTAAACATCTCTTTCTCCTCCTCCACCCTGGTCTGTCACTACAACCCCTTCCCTTTCTCTGCCCTGCCCTGCTCCCTCAAATTAGTGCTCTCCCTGCCCTGCCTTACACTGCCCCACTCTATCACTTCTTCCTCTCCCTCCCCTCTGCTGCTGAGGTTTTTCCATCAGCCCCCCTCAGGCTCCTGTGTTTTCCATGGCACAAAACTTTAGCCCCAGTCAGGGTGGCCCCCCTCCTGCCATGGCCTTAACATAATCTTCCATTTTCCAACTGCCTCCACATGTCACACAACACCACTCCCTGTCCCCAGCCCTATTACTATCATGAGGCTACCTTATACCTCTGGCTGTGAGAAACACACTGTGGCCAGGGACCCTTGAGGTCTGGCTCCCTACCTCACTCATATCATCACCATCATTGCTACTCTTGACTTCTGGGAGGAGGCCACCCTGCTGCTGACACTGGAGTGCCCTTAATCCTGGCTCCAGCCCAAGATCAACTTGATCACCAGTTCTCAGCATGGCCTGTAGAGAAAGGATGCTCTGTCACTGTAGGTGTCACAAACGCTGCTGCTGGGAAGACCCAAGAACTGCTTCAGAGAGGATATCCTTATTGGTTCCCCAGATAGCCCTGCTGAGAGCGTGCTGGGAGCTCTGCCTTGACTTCATCTGCAGAACACAAAGGCCTAGATCCAGCCAGGAGCTAAGAGGACTGGCAGAGCCCTGTTCACCCTGCAGAGAGAGAAGCTCTGCTGCTGCTGCTGCTGCTGCTGCTGCTGCTGCTGCTGCTGTGGGGAGAGCTTGGCTTGACTGTGAACAGAACAGCCATGCCTGGGTTGCTATTTAGTTCTGCAGGGAAGGACACCTGACTGCTGCTACCACTATCAGTCCCATCCCAGCCCTGAAATGCCAGAATCTCCTGGGTTGTGAAGAGCACTGCAGAGAAGGGGGCTGGGTGCTTCATTGCGTCTGCTGCGGGGAGCCCCAGTCCTGGTTTTCAGACCACACATTGCTTTTTCTAATGGGACTCCCTCTCCTGGCCCATAGGGATCTCTTCCTCTCCCAGGAGAGTGAGGAGAGCTGATGGCCAGGGTGACCCAGCTGTTGCTACCTCTGGGATGTCGGCTCGCTCTGAGATTGAGAACCAGGCTGAGATGCACTGTTCCATCTGCAATTCTGCCCCAGACAGAGCACTGGATATTAACTGGGATTACATGCCTGAGTGAACTTCATGCACATGAATGTGTCTCTGGCCTTGCCTACCTTGCTTTCTAGCCCAGGCATGTTTCTGATCTCCCTTCGTCTTCTCCTATTCTCTTACTCTCAGGCAGCGCACCCCAGCCATTCTTTCCTACACCAAAGCTCTTACCATGTTTACACTTCCTGTGATTTCAGTCCTCAAAAGTCTAGAACTAGGATGAGATCCTAGCTCACTTTACATGCTGAAATGGTGCACATGTGGCTGTGTAACTGGAGTTTGGGGCACTTATACAACATTTGGGCTCCATTTCCCCCATGAAGAAATACAATCCCACTGCCTTGTGTACCTGCTGGATGTAAAATGAAGAAGGACCCACTCCAGGTTACATGAATGGACAGTGGCTGGGGCACCTTCCCAGGAGGGGAGACCCACACTGTACGCTCCCCGTATCCAGAGGATGTTTAAGCTTGTATGTCCTGCTTCCCAGCAAAGTTCTTTAACCACCAGTCCACATCCTAAGCATTACCCAGATGCTTCTTCTTAAAACTGGCCTTCTGCACTTTGTGTTTAGTACTGTGTGAATAACTTGTACTGGGGAGGTTTAGCCCCATTGGAATCAAGGACCCCAGTTAAAGCCCAGGACTGTTTTCTCCCCACACTGGCCTCCAGCTCAATGAGCTACAAATGCTCTGACTCCCTTCCAGCCCCTCATGTCTCTGCCTCTGGGCTGCTCAGTGGGTGGCTGGAAACGGAGCTGAGCAGCACTGTCCTTGGGGGGTCTGGTGAGTAGATCAATTTGTTGGGGTGGTTTTCATAACTATGAGGAAGCTGGTAATTTGCCCTGTAAAACTCCTATCCATCTACACCTGGTTTCTGCCAAGCCTTGTTAGAGAGCTCCTATGGCAGCACTGGCTCTTCTGGGCTTTTGTTTCTGGAAGGTTGAAGGTGCCTCAAACGACTGAACCAGACCCTCAGTTTGACTCCACATAGCCAATAAACACCACTTGAGCACTGCTTTCATTTTGCTCTGTAGGTCATGGCAAATGTGATCTATTGTCTGAGACTCTCCAGGATTATTCTATCACTTTGAAACACAAGCTCCGCAATGGGCTAAACCAGGGTTTGGCAACCTATGACCCAAGGGCTGGATCCTGCCTGCAGAGCCACAAGGCTTTGCCTGTGCCCTGGCCTGTTCCTGTGCTAGGGCTGAGTAAGGAGGAGCTGTGCCAGAGCCAGGGAGTTGGGAGCTGATCTGCACTGCTAGCACTTGTCTCTGCTCCCCTGCCCTCCTCAAGGCTGCAGTGTAGACTCAGCTTTCAGCCAGAGGGGGTTTGCTGGGGCCAGGCTGGGTCATGGGATCTGAGGTCAGGGAGAAGTGGGAGCAGCATGGAAGCAGCTTCCAGTTCCCTGGCCCCAGTGCAGCTCCTTTCCAGGCACAAGCCATGCTTGCGCTGCAGCCTGGGAGTGGGGGGCTAGGAGAAGCAGCAGTGCTGTAGGCACAGTTCCCAGCTCCATGGCTGTGGTGGGGGCACAGGAAAAGCCCCTCTCCCTCTCTTGCTGCTGGTGCACTGTCAAAGCTGCTTGGCCCATGTGAAACCAAAGCCATGTTATTTCCAACACAAAGCTTGAAAAAGGTTTCTGGTCCCTGTGCTAAACTGTCCCCATGGTTGCTGGCCTCACAGCTGGTGGTGAAACAGGACATGAGGCCTGTCACAGACTAAAGGAGCCTGTATATTTTTACCTCCTGGATACAAAAAATCATGGACTAAATACAGACATTGCATTTATGACACATTATAAACTCCCTAATAGGGCTGTGCAAAACAGCACCATTTTGTTTCAACTTCCGTTTCACCGTTTCAAAGGGACAGTGTTTCATTTTGCTGTTTTGAAGCACTGTTCTGTTTCATTTTGTCAAAAGTGTTTCACTGTTTCAACACTGTTTCGACGCGTTTCAACGTTTTGCTCATAGGCTATAATGGGAAATCAAAAATGCCTATAACTTTGTCATTTCTTGCCTGATTCACATGAAATTTGCAGGGATGTAGACCCTTCTGAGGGCATGAAGCCTGCTAAGTTTCAAGGAGATAGGTGCAGTGGGGGGGGTTGTGTAACTGGACCTCAAACTGTTCAAAGTAAACTTGTATCACTTGCTGGCAGTGGCAGCATGCTGTCATCCAGCACGCAGACTGGGCGCCTACTCCTCCCGTGAGGAGCCTTACACATCCCTACAGCCCTCCCAGGGGATGCAGGCCCCCAGATCCGCCTGTGGGATGACAGCAGGCTGCTACTGCCAGCTGGGGCCAATGCTAGCACTGGGTTCTTCTCGGGGCTTGGCGTGGGCTGTGCTCAACAGACTCAGGTGCTGACACTGGCCCCAGCCAGCAGTAGCAGCCTGCTGTCATCTTCATGCTCCACAGCTGGTGAGTGCAGAGCTTTTTTTTTTAAAAAAAGAAAAAAGCCCTGCACTCACCAGCTCTGGTAGCAGTGATGGGGCATCTGGGCACTCATGGCAGATACCTCTGCACAGCGTGGGGCAGCAGGGGGCAGCAAGGATCACCCCCCCCCCCCCTGGCACCCACATGGCAGCTGCCCCATGGCAAGGGTGCAGCACAACTCAGCAAGGCACTGCACACTGTTGGGGAGCTGGGGCAGGAGCTCCCAATTCAACTCCCAGCTCTCTAATCATTCCCTAACCTCTTCACAAGGGGTGCAGCCCCCAGATCTGTGCATGGGGTTTCAGCAGGCTGCCGCTGCTGGCTGGGGAAATAGCCCAGAGCTGCCACCATCCCTGCTGGCAGTGGCAGCTTGCTGTCATCCTTCATCATCCAGGGGCATGCAACCCATGGGAAGAGCTGGGAAAAGTGATCAGAGAGCTGGGGAAAAGATTGGGGAGCACTGGGGGAATGTTCAGGGACCTGAGAACATTCCCCCAGCTCCCTATTCAATTCCCCAGCCCCGAGTTCAATTCCCAAGCCCCCATTTCAATTCATCAGCTTTCTAATCATTCCCCCAGCAATTCCTCAAGGGTGTGAGCCCCCACACTAGGTTTCAGCAGGCTGCCACTGCAGGTTGGGGCCAGTGGCTGTGGCAAGGAGCTGCTGCCCCAGCCTGCAACAGCAGCCTGCTGAAACCCTGTATGCAGATTGGGGGCCTGTGCCCTTTGGGAGAAGCTGGGGAAATGATCAGTGAGCTGGGGGAATTGAACCAGGAGCTAGGTGTCAATATCAGAGCAGTCCTTCCATCCTCAGCCCCCTTCCTCTCCTTAGTTTCTGTTTAGCTGCAAGCAAGCCCAGCTTTGAAAGTCGAAATGTTTTGAAAGTTTCAAAACATTTCAAGTGTTCAGGGTACTATGGCACTCTGGTTGAGAATCACTGACCTAGCTGAGAGAGACATGGCAAGATTTGGCCAATAGTGTGCTATTTCACAGTAGCACAGTACTGTGGAGTGACAAGCTGGTTTCAGACTGTAAGGCGTTGTGTTTGTGCTGGTGAATGTCCACTAGCATGTTACTGCCTAGCAGTGGTGCAGCTTGATACCAAGTTTTGTCGAACAAATCCCACTGAGCTGAAAGGAGCTGCAGGATTCTGAGCACCTGCTGGGATGTCTTGAACATCTGAGAGAGACACTCAAGGTGCATGACAGTGAAATACAGTACTGCACATAGTGCTGGCTGTGGGTCATGTGATGCTGTGGCAGGTCCCACCCCCTTTTGTATGGTCATGGCTACTAGGAAAAATGAGTCTATCTTCAGCTCCATAAGAATAGCTCTTATGGTGGAGATTTATGCTGCTGGCCCCAGCCTGCAACAGCAGCCTGCTGAAACCCTGTATGCAGATTGGGGGCCTGTGCCCTTTGGGAGAAGCTGGGGAAATGATCAGTGAGCTGGGGGAATTGAACCAGGAGCTAGGTGTCAATATCAGAGCAGTCCTTCCATCCTCAGCCCCCTTCCTCTCCTTAGTTTCTGTTTAGCTGCAAGCAAGCCCAGCTTTGAAAGTCGAAATGTTTTGAAAGTTTCAAAACATTTCAAGTGTTCAGGGTACTATGGCACTCTGGTTGAGAATCACTGACCTAGCTGAGAGAGACATGGCAAGATTTGGCCAATAGTGTGCTATTTCACAGTAGCACAGTACTGTGGAGTGACAAGCTGGTTTCAGACTGTAAGGCGTTGTGTTTGTGCTGGTGAATGTCCACTAGCATGTTACTGCCTAGCAGTGGTGCAGCTTGATACCAAGTTTTGTCGAACAAATCCCACTGAGCTGAAAGGAGCTGCAGGATTCTGAGCACCTGCTGGGATGTCTTGAACATCTGAGAGAGACACTCAAGGTGCATGACAGTGAAATACAGTACTGCACATAGTGCTGGCTGTGGGTCATGTGATGCTGTGGCAGGTCCCACCCCCTTTTGTATGGTCATGGCTACTAGGAAAAATGAGTCTATCTTCAGCTCCATAAGAATAGCTCTTATGGTGGAGATTTATCCAAAATCACCCAATGCCTCAGGCCCCCAGCAACAGCCATACCCATTTGGGTGGGACAAAGGGGTGCCCACTCTTCCCCAGTAGTGTCCTGAGTAAAGTGCACCAGATGCCCCCCAAAGACCCATTTTCCCTTCCGCCTTTGGATTTAGCTACAGTGACTTCCACTGTATCAGTAACACCAGCAGGAAGCACATAGATAATGGGAGGCTTGACACAGCTCTGTAGCCACAACTCATAGCCTGGGAGCCCCCCCTTCCCACCCTCCAAGTTGAATATGACTGCCCATGAACATGTGAATAGAGCCTAGTCCCAGTGTACCCAAGACTTTGAGGATGCAGTGACCTCATATGCAGAGCAAGAGCATGAAATCTCCAAGCCCACGAAGCCCTTTGACAAAGATACTCTGTTTGTTGCTCTATGAATCATTGGCTTTTGGTGTCAACATTTTCAGCCTCCCCAGAATTTGTGGCCTGCTGATGCACTAATGTTCTCTAGATACAACTTTTGAATTGGTTTGGGATCTCTAGAATTGACTGAGTCAGTAACTTCACTTTTTGCTGGGCATTTAAGAAATGTGTGACTAAGTGGGGACCAGCCTAAGCCCCAAGAGCCAGTATCCTGCATCTGAATATCCTGCATCTGATTTGGAGTTCATAAGAAATCTTGGGCTCTGCATACAGCATTGGATCTGCTTTTGCCTCTGCTCCTTAATTTCTGCCCATTGGAGGATGTGTTCTTGGTGGTTTAAATAGCTGTGGTTTACATTATCAATATTTTCCATCCCTCTGTTCGTGTCAGCAAGATGACTGGTCATGGTCTCTGTTACAGAGAAGGCAAACTTCTGCTCTCATGTTTACTCCTGCATATACGATACAGAATCCTTATATATAAACCCACCACAGACCCTAAGAAGGAAAAAGGGGCTGACAGTTACATTGAAAACAGTGCTATCCTTTCCCCCCAACCCCTGATCAAAGAAGGTAAGAGGACTGAGTTCTAGCCAGGAGTTCTGGTGAGGATCACTTTGTTGGGGCTCAGTGTGAGCACACTTTGCATTAAATAGTTGCTGTAAATTAGGTGTCAAAAATATGGCTTGCAGGCTGCACCCAGCCCACTGAGCTTCTCTGTCTTGCCCACTGAACTACTGGTTGGCCACAAAAATTTGGAGAGGGGCAACCTGCTGCAGATTCCAGGCCCCTCTGTAACTGGTGATTGGCAGTAGGAAGGCAAGCAAAGGCTATCACAGCCCTGGTTGCCCTCTGGCTACCTCACCTACCGCCACTGCCACAGCCCTACCTCCCTTTCTGCTGAGCCCTGTTGTATCCCTTGTGCTGGAGCTGCCACCATAGCATGAGACATGTGGCTGCGGCAACTCTGGCTCCAACGTGGGGCATGTGGCATATCTAGAGCTGCCACTGCATGCCCTCAGTCAGACCTGGAGCTGCCACTGCTGCCTTTACCTCTGCTGCTTCCTCATGTCCCATGCTGCATCCAGTCCTCAAGGAGCCCTGTGGTCTAGATCTAGCCCAACTAACTGGGGCCCAGGGGGCGTGCTGTCTGCCTGGACCTTGAATTCAGGATGTCATAGAGAAATTGTCTAAGCTCATCCATTCTTCAGACACCCTTTGCTGCTTAACTGTGAGCACCAGTGATAATGCCAGGAATGACACTTAGCAGATCAGAGTTGACTACAAGGCTCTTCACAGGACAGTTAAGGAGCTTGGAAGAGGAGGTCCATAAGACACTCTTCAAGGAAGTAATAAATCTACCCCAAAGCTATAAGGTAGTGCTGATGGGAGACTTCAGCTTTCTGGACATTTCCTGGAAGAAGAAAACAATCAAACATAAAATGCTGAGCCAGTTCCTAACATGTTTGGAAGACAACTTTCTGTTCCAGAAGGTTGAGGATACAACTAGAAGATCATCTATCTTGGATTTTGTCCTGACCAACTAGGGAAGACCTGGTTGGTGTAGGATGTGAAGATGATGGGTGACTTGGGAGGAAACAATCATGATATGATAGAATTCCAGATCCTGAGATGCTACATTTCCAAAAAGGCAAATATCATCCAATTCAAGGAGTTAGTAGGCATGGTGTCTTGGTGTGAGAGCAAAGACGGGAAACTGTTTTCCCCACAGGGGAACCAGTCTTCCCTGGACTTTCTTCAGGATGCCGGGAGATGGCAGGAAGAAGGAAGGTATTCTAGAGTGACTGCCAGCTCCAGATCAGTCGACGAAGCTGGGAATGAAGAAGCCCTGAGCTGGAGGGAGATGCGGAGAATGCCCAGAGGACTGGGAGAAGATCCAAGCCAGAGAGAGAGACACAGGGAATGCCCAGGGGCTGGGGAAAAGTGACAGACAGGAGGAGGAATGTGTAAGGGGGAAT